>NC_045439.1:10508077-10820384 GCF_002776525.5 Piliocolobus tephrosceles | reverse complement strand
AGAAAGAAAGAAAGAAAGAAAGAAAGAAAGAAAGAAAGAAAGAAAAAGCAATGATATCCTTTCAGGTCAAGAAGCTTTAGTAATGTCCAGGGGACATTCTCCAGGTGAGGTTGAGACGGAGGAAAGAACGGATGCTGTATGATTTTATCTGCATCGATGTCTGGCCCCTCCGGATTTGTAGAGCTGAACTGGTTAAGAAGTGTTGCTTCTCCTGCTAGAAAACTTTATGCTGCAAGGTTGACAGCTGAAGACCCTCCCTGCCCCTTTTCACACATTTGGCATGTGAGATGGGCTGGTTTTCATGGGGACTCCAGTGGCCACACTCCATACTGCACTTTGGAGCTGAACAAGCTGGAGATGTTCTGTGGCAGTCCGTGAACACCCACTCCCCTGCTTGGGAAGCAGAATGAACTGGTGGGTCCTTCTCTGTATCTTGTCTTCCTTCCTGGGCTGCAGTCCACTTTCCTGGAGTGGACCAGGACCTGAATGGGCATTGGATGACCTGAGTCTGAGGCTGAGTCTTGCTGGTCAGTAGCTATGTGACTTTGGAACATCACTGGCCCTCTCTGAGCTTCCACTGCTTCCTCTGTGAAGTGGCAGTGAAGACTTCACCTCTTGCACCTCCTGGAGTTGCTGGAAGACCATGTGAAGATTGACCTGAGTTCTTTCTGCCATGTCAATGGTTCTTTCTACAGTCATGCAGGTGGCCATCGGGCAGGTCACCTGGGACACAGCCACCACATAAGTAAAGCCTCTTTATCTGCCATCCAGTGCCCATTTAAGGAGGAGCACTTTAAAAATCCCAGCCAGCCTCTCAGTTTTGAGTCTTCCCGAGTGCCACCCACACAATGCAGGTCAGAGCCGGCAAACTCATTTGAGAATTCGCAGGAGGAATTACTCACTGTACAAACAGACTTCTCTTGTCAGATGCAATTTGTAAATATTATTTACACGAAGAAGTCAATTAAAACTTCCCCTGTCGATTCAGCCCTCCCCTTCCCCCTTGGCAGATGTCACACTTTATAAAAGGTATGCAACTTTTGGGATCAATTACTTTCAGAATTTTCCTTGCCTCTATTAATGGGATATGATCTGGGTTTGGTAGAAATCTTACAGTTCCTTTATTTTTTTGAGATACAGTCTCACTCTGTCACCCAGGCTGGAGTGCAGTGGTACGATCTAGGCTTACTTCAACCTTTACCTCTCCGGTTCAAGCAATTCTCATGCCTCCGCCTCCCAAGGAGCTGGGAATACAGGTATGTACCATGATGCCCAGCTAATTTTTGTATTTTTAGTAGAGATGGGGTTTCACCATGTTGGCCAGGCTGGTGTCGAACTCCTGACCTCAAGTGGTCTGCCCGCCTTGGCCTCCCAAAGTCCTGGGATTACAGGCGTGATCCGCCATGGCTGGCCTGAAATCTTAGTTTCAAGTTCTTGCTGTTGAGCTATTTTACCTTAGGAATAAATAAAATGTAGTTATTTCTTGCTTCATTCATTTATTTATTCAACAAATGGATGAACTGTGCTCATTTCCTTCAAGTTTGAGCTTAAATCTCACCTTCTCCATGAGGTTTCCCTGGCCTCCTGTTTACTGCTGCAGCCTGGTTTTCCCCCAACACTTCTAATCTCTGCTCTCCTCCTCCCCCTTTTTTCATAGCCCTTAATATCTTCCAACACACAAAATAATGCAATTTCTTATCTTTATTGTTTATTTGCTGTCTTCCCAGCTTGAAGTGAGGGCAGGGGTCTCTGACTACTTCATTCACATGTGTATCCAGATGCTTGGGACAGTGCCTGGCAAACATTGAAAAATAGTCAATGAATATTTGTGAAAGAATTAATGAATGAATTCATGAAAGAATGAGAAGCTATAAGCTTGTTGCAAAAGACCTGAGCATTCAAGCTAAGACAAAGAATGTAGTGATACTGGCCAATGGAAGGAAGAAGAAAGAAGGCCAGGCATGGTGCCTCATGCCTATAATCCCAGTACTTTGGGAGGCCGAGGTGGATGGATCACCTGAAGTCAGGAGTTCAACAGCCTGGCCAACATGGCAAAACCAAGTTTCTACTAAAAAATACAAAAACTAGTCGGGCGTGGTGTGTGTACCCGCAGTCCTGGGTACTTAAGAGACTGAGACAGGAGACTCACTTGAACCCGGGAGGCGGAGGTTGCAGTGAGCCAAGATCACGCCATCGCACTCCAGCCTAGGGGAAAGAGTGAGACTCTGTCTCAACAACAACAACAAAAAAAAACAAAGAAGGAAGAAAGGAAAAAAAAGTTTATTGAATATTTCCCTTGCTATAAGGGATCTGTGTCATATAGTCTTCACAACGGCCCTACAAATTAAGTGATTATTAAGTGATTATTCTATTTGACATGAGGAAATGTCTGCACAGAGAGTTGAGGCCATTTGCTTCAGGTCACAGAGCTGGGAAGAGGTGAGTCCACACTGTAAACCCAGTGCTAACTGCAAAGCTGCCTGTGCTGCAGCAGGAATGGGAGAAAGAACAAATGTGCTGGGGCTGAAAAAGAAGACTTCCTGTAGGAGGTGGTATTTGCACCACTTTGAAGACAGGGTAGGTGTAGGATTTGTTATTTGTGATGAAGAGAAGGATGACCTGGCAGCCCAGAGAGGGGGTCCATCAGGGAAAGAACTGTGGCCAGGGCCCAGGCCACTTGGGAAGCACCCTAGTGGCCGAGAAGGCTGGAAGGGTGAGAATGGGGTCAGCACCAGTTGGGACTCAGGTTCAAAATCAACACTTCATTTCCAGTTTGCCAAGCTAACACATATGTGACTGAAAGATGTGCCATGCTCTGAAAAGTCCTTAAAATAGACAGATACTAGCATTTCTCTGTTTCACATTTCCTCAAATGAGGCAAATCCAAGATGTACCGAAACAAAACAGTACCACCTTTGACGCTTATGGGCCAAAGACATTATAAAAAGCCCATTCAGCTAAAAGTCCAGCTGTTGCCAAAACATTTTTTTAAAGATCCTTGGTTCTAAAGAGGGTCCACTACAGGCTACATATTTTGCATCTATTATGTGTATTTAAGTATCCTGAGGCCAGCTGCACAATGGCCACTTAATAAATGAGAAAACGAGGGAAGAAATGAGAAAATGGGGGCTCCAAGAGATTATGTTTTATTTCCAAAGTCACAGGGTTAGTGAGGATACAGATAAAATTCCCAAGAATATAGTCACTTGCCCTGACGCCTCTTTTGCCCTTGAAAAAGTGCATATCCCAGCTTTGGAAACACTTCTTCAGTGACCACCAACAGGGTGTCTCCCATGAAGAACAATTCATTTCATATCACTATGCCTCACCATTTTGGGGAAACGTTGACATGGTCCTCAGAGGCTCAGCTTGATCTGTTTAGCTAGAAAGCTCCTCTGGAGTTAGCAGATGCAGGAAGCTGGGGATCTGTGCTCTTGTCAGCCTTCTCATTTGATGGTGACAGTGTAATCACCACACAGGTTCTTCCTGCCCACTGCACAGACAAAACCAATTCACTGAGACCATGACATTGCAGTGAAGAAAGAGTTTAGTTGATATGAGGCCAGCCCATATGGGAGAATGGAAGTCGTTACTAAAATCAGTCTCCCCAAAGTCTCAGAGGTTAGGACTTTTCAAGGATAGTGTGGTGGGCCAAAGAATATGGAATGGGTACTGCTTACTGGTTGGTAACACATCATATGGATGTGGAAAATGGTCCTTGTGCACTGAGTCTGCCTCTGGGTGGGGTCCTAAGACCAGGTGAGTCATGATCACAAGTCCAGCTGGAGTCATCTGGTCCTCAGAAATGCAAAAGTCTGAAAAGACATCTCAGAAAGCCAATCTTAGGTCCTACAATAGTGATGTTATCTACAGGAGTCATAGGGGAAGTTACAAATCTTGTGACCACTGAAACCATGACTGGATATTTAACTACACCTACATCTTAGCAGAATTCAGGCCACTCTCATTCTCCTAACCTTGCAGCCTTACATTAGTTTTACAAAGCAGTTTAGTTTGGGGAAGGGCTATTATCCATCCTTGCTTACATCCTTAAACTATAAACTAAATTCCTCCCAAAGTTAGTTTGGCCTTTGCCCAGGAATGCCCAAGGATAACTTGGAGGTCGGAAGCAAGATGGAGTCAACGATGTCAGATTTCTCTTCCTGTCATAATTCTGCAAAGGCGGTTTCAACAGTGTGGGAAAGTTAAGGTCTGGGAGGCATCTCTTACAAAACCAGAAATGTGTACCCACATCATGCTCCAGAGTCAGAGAGCCTTCCCATTATTTACCCATCCAGCTCAGAGCAAGGTTACACAGATGAAGAAGGTACAAAGTTCCTACCCGCAATGAATTCCCAGCACAGAAGGAAAGACAGATACGTAAGAGGGTACTTTTAGTACAGCTCCATCGAAGCATCTGAAGACATTCCAAGGTGAGAAAGAAAAACTTTAGAAAATTAGAAGCTTTGAAAGTGCCCTCCAATATCTCTGGTTCTGACCCATTTTTTTCCCAAATGGTTCAACAATGTAGCAGGATGGTTTGAATTCTTTCCCCAATCCCCATTTGGAGAACAGTAGTATGTTCCTGAATCATCTTATTTCCACCCACTATATGGAAGCTCCCCATTACAGACGCAGGGTCTTCCTAAGATGTGTACAAATGGTGTGAGGATGATCTAGTCCAAAGAGTCTCCCAAGCACAGACCTTTCTATAGTGATGTTACAAGTTGTTAGTACTTGAGCGGCTTACTAAATAACCCTTCTCTTTCCTCGCTTGAGTTCAGCAGATGGAGAACAAATATTACCTCTAAGCATTAGGTTGGATGATGTTTTGGTTAGGCTTTTTTGCGGCATAACACATAACCCCCAAATCTTAGTGTCTTATGACACACGCAAAAATATTTTTCTTACTCATTGGTCTGTATGCACTAGTGCAGCTCAGCTTCAGGCTGCAGGTAGGGTTCCCCTCTGCCCTGCATGTCTCTGATTCTGGGATCAGGGGATACATGCACATGCTACTCCCATTGACTGTGGCAGAAGTGCTTGAAGGGTAAGCAGAAATGTGTGATGCCTCTTAAAGTCTCAGCCTGGAACTGATACTTTTTCATATTTCATAAGCTGAGGCAAATCACTTAGCTAAGCTGATCATCTGAGGGGCAGCATTACACACAATGAACCAGTAAGAAAATCACACACTCCAAGTGTGGAACTTAGAAACAAAGGAGGCATTGAGTCCTTCGTCAGAAAGCCCCACCCACTATTCATGGGCACAGCTAGACCACTGTTGGCTTCCCCACATGAAGGCCTGCCCCTGTAACTTAACACCTAAGGAAAAGCAGCTCCAAATGCATACTTCATATAGGAATCTGGGTCTCTAAGAAGAAAGAAAGGAGGGGCTGAACTGGGAATGCCCACTTCCCCTTTCCTTCATCAGAATTCAGAGTGAACAAAGGGTTGGTAGGAGGCCCAGAGCATGACCCCAGTTGATGGTCCTAGAAATGGAAACATGGACAGTAGACAGAAGGTTCTCTCCAGACACCATGAGGGGCACTTGGTCTTCCACAGCCCACTGGGCTAGGCATACACTCTCCTTGTATGGATGGTACCCCAGGGGCTGCTGTTTTGTTCTGAACGGAGCAAAGGTTGTGTTTATTCGCTCAACGTCCATCTATTGAATCTCTATTAGGTGCCAGAACTGTTAGAACCCTTTAAGATCCTCAAGCCATAGGCTCTCTTGCCTTAGGACCTCCCAGCACTCACCATATCAAACCCATTGAAAGACACAACCATCATACATTAGACATTCTCTTTTGGAAATGTTGAAAGCCTTTAAGATGGTTTTACCTTTATTTATTTTAAATTTAATTTTTTTTTCAATTGACAAATGGAGGCTAAAGTAACTCCATCCTAGATGCTATTCTGCCATGTTGACTTCCGATTAACCCCAGGTCTGGGAATGCCTCTGATTCCCACTTTATCTCCTGTCCCTGTGTAAGAGCATATGCTTACCATAAATCCTGCCTTTAGGTCAAGATGGCCTTGATATTATCACACAAATTCAAGGCTATGATGTACACAGCATTTTTGTCCTTTACTAGAAGGTCAACTTTAATTGTCCTGTGCATTCCTTATAGATCACATGTGTCTTTTCGCTGTGGTATATAAGCCCTGGGTCCCCGGGAATAACAGTGTAGAGATCTATCTGTCTTACGGCCGTCCAAGACCACACTTCTGTCCGTAAGTTCCCCAGTAAATCATCCTCTAAAGGCAAACTGATTTGTCTGCCTTGTTCTTTGGTTTCTCAGCTTCTTTCGCATTTTGGGATCACTTTGTATACATGGCCTTTCACAAAACAACAAATAAAAATGACATATATTTATGGTGTACAAAGTGATGCTTTGAAATACGAATGCACAGTGGAATGGCTAAATCAAGCTAATTACCATATGCATTACCTCACATACTTACCATTTTTTGTGGTGAGAACATTTAAAATCTACTCTTCTAGCAATTTTCAAGTACATAATACATTGTTATTAACTATAATCACCATACTGCACAATAGATCTCTTGAAATTATTTTCCTTACTGTCTGATTTATGTCCTTTGACCAACATCTCCTCATTGCCCCCTCATTTTACTTTTAAAATGATTTGTATTTAAGTAATTTATTGTGATTATCTATGATTTCTCATCAATCATTATGCATATGAGGGATTCTTGCAAAGAAAGAAAACCTACCCTACAATTTGTTTTCAATTGTAATGACATTCTTACAAACACTAAAGTGAATAACTAATGAAAATGATTTGATGTTACGGTTAATGGACAAACATTAATTTTAAATTTGCTCTCTTTTTTCTATAGTTGGAGCTATTATTTTTTTCACGTCCCAGATATTTTTGTTTGATACTTGCAAATTTAACTGGCCTTAGGTACAGCACTAATTTATCCCTAAAGGGTAAAATAGGGCTGAGTACTACGCAGGAAGCAGCGGAAACAAGGACAGGAAAAGGCAGCAGTCTTGTCTTCTGGAAACTTCCAGTTTAGAAGGCCAAATGGAGATGTAAAAATATAAATGACAACGCGGTGTGAGAAATGGGATCATAGGAATGTGTCCAGGGTGTAGTGGGCACAAGAAAAGGAAGGGGCAGCCTTGGTGAAGGCTTTGTGGAGGCCAAGGTGCTTGACTATGACCTGGATGGTGAGTGGGTGGCCTCAGGATGGTGAGGGGGTGAGCAGGGGCTGTAGCAGGACAGAGGGGAGATGGGGAAGCGATTCCAGTTCTGGGGAAGGATGTAAGTGAAAGAGCATGGAGGAACATGGTTGGGTCGCTTGGAGTAATTCACTGTAGCCGAAGCCTAGAATGTGAGCAGGCATGTGGTGAGCCTGTGGCAGAAGTGGCAGCTGAGGCGCCATCCTTGTAACTGGGTACCTGGGCAGGCTTCAGCGGTGTCCTAATTTGGTTTAACGCAGGAAAGTATAACTTCGGAGGTCTGGGAAGCTTTCTTCTATTAAAGTGTGGACTATCGGTCCTGTATGATTTGTGCTTTCTTTGTAAAACTTTATAGTAATAGGTTAATATTTTGCCCCTTCATTTCTTTATTTTATTTTATTTTTTTTGAGACTGAGTTTCTCTCTTGTTGCCCAGGCTGGAGTGCAGTGGCATCATCTTGGCTCAGCACAACCTCCACCTCCCAGGTTCAAGCGATTCTCCTGCCTCAGCCTTCCTAAGTAGCTGGGATTACAGGCATACACCACCATGCCCGGCTAATTTTGTATTTTTAGTAGAGACGGAGTTTCTCCATGTTGGTCAGGCTGGTCTCAAACTCCCAACCTCAGATGATCCGCCCACCTCAGCCTCCCAGAGTGCTGGGATTACAGGCGTGAGCCACCACGCCCGGCCACCCCTTAATTTCTTTTACATTTTGTTGTAACAATCCTTCATTTACAGACAGAAAAGGCCTAACAGGGGACTTGTTTTTAATCCTTTCTCTCATCTCTCGGCAAACCCACTTGGGGCCTGTCTGCTTGATCGGACAGCCTAATCATTTAGATCTTTTCTCTCTCTCCTCTGTGGCTATTAATTTAACATTTTTATTCCATTTTTTTCTTCCTTTTTAACTGGAACTGTGACCTAGAAGTCTTCATTAGTTTCCTAGGGCTGCTGTAACAAATTACTACAGACTGGGTGGCTTCGAACAACAGAAATTTAGTTCAGGTGGTCAGAATTCTGAACTCAAGGTGTTGGCAGGGCCATGGCCTCTCTGAAGCCTCTGGAGAGCATCATTTTTGCTTCTGCCAGCTCCTGGTGTCTCCTGAAAGTCCTTGGTGTTCCTTGACTTGCAGCTGCCTCACTCCAATCTCTGCCTCCATTGCCACATGGCTTTCTCCTCTCTGTGTGTGTCTCTTCCTAAAAGGACACCAGTCTTTAGGCTTAGGACTCACCTCATTCAGTATGGCCTCATCTTAATTTAACAAATTAAATCTGCAAAGATCCTATTTTCAAATATGATCACATCCCGAGGTTCTAGTGGACATAAATTTTGGTAGGGGGGCGGGAGACACTATTCAATTCACCACACCCTCTGTAATTTGATTTGCTGCTTGGTCAGCTCTGTCTTTAGTGCCTCAGAGGTGGATTTCATCTTTGCAACTGCATTCCAGCTTTCCTGCAGGCTTTTGTCTCAGCCTACCCTTTTCATCTCAGCCTGCTGTCCTGGAGTCTGAGATTGTCAGCTGAAGCTCCTGGATCCTATTCCACAGAGGCCACATCTTCTGAGATACCCTATCTATGATTCCCAACAGTTTCCTTCTGCTTAATGGGGAAAATAATTTTCAGAGCAAGTCGTTTCTCCTGAGGCTTTCTTGTAGTGTTCCATGTCTCTGCGACTGTAGCACTTTTCAGGAGTCCTAGGATGCTTTCCCCCCTCTATTGATTCATTCTTAAACGAGACAGATTTCACCTATCCAGACTATGTGGACTGCCTTTGGCTGATGCTGAAGGAAGGGGAGTTGTAGCTAACTCCTAGCTCAACTTCCAGCATCCAGCCAGCACCCACTGATTTAGCTCTGCTGAGCTGGGTAAAACTTTCTGTCCTCTCAGTTCTATAGGGAGGACCATTTGCATTAGAAGAGCGGCTTTCCTTTACACCAGCCTAATCAGAATGGCCCCAGGGAGCATTTCACAAATACAGATTCCTGGGTGTTATCCTAGAGAGTCTGAGTTATTAAGTCTGGGGAGGGGTCCAACAGTCTGTTTGTAACAACTCCACGAGGAATTCTAATACATGGCCAGATCTGCAAACCTTAATGACTTGTTTCAGGTTTGCTTCCCCAACAGGGCTGTGAGCTCCAGAATGATAGCTAATATTTACATAGCACTTTCCGCTGTGCCAGGCACTGTCTAAGCACTTCATGTGCATTGACTACACACATCAACCCTATGAGGGTACTATACGTACCTTCATTATCCCCATTTTACTGATGGGGAAATTAAGGCACAGAGTAGTCACAGCTGGTAAGTAGAGTTGGGATCTGAACGTGTAGTCTTTCATCTTAAATAATACACAGCCTCTCTTTCCATGACAGCAGAAGCTGTGTTTGATGTGCTCGTCATGGAAGTCTCTAAGTGGTGCAACAGGGACTCAATACGTAATTGTTATGTAAATGACGCCCACCTCCCTCTCCCAGAAGAGGCCTGGTTGACCCTTATCAGGGATAAGGGTGTGGTCAGAACATCTTTACTTGAAAATGCTGCTGACTGTGGCCTAGTGAGGTGGTGCGCTCGCCACTGCACTCCAGCCTGGGTGACAGAATGAAACCCTGTCTCTCCAAAAAGAAAAGGAAATGCTGCTGAATGGAGTTAAGGGTGGGAGGATTTCAAAGGGAAGGCTTGACTGGGGCAGGTAGAGATGTGCTAATGTGTCACATCCCAGGAAGACACAGGAGACTACTGAGAGCCACACATTCACAGAACCTGGGAAGCAGGAGCGAGGGAGAGTGGGTTGACAGAGATGGAATGTGGCTGGCTGGCCAAGCCTGGAGACCGGAAGAGCCTAAGGTTGGGATCTTTGTGCTTCCCTGGGCAGCGTGTGTGGCCAGCTGCCTAACCTAGATGGCTAGGACTGACTTTGGGCAAGTCTCTGAAAATTTCCAGGTTGCCATTTCCTCACCTGAAAAATGGGGCAAACAGTATCTGTTGGTTCCTATCTTGTGTCATCAAGCCCTTTGCTCTACGAACAATGCTGAGAAATGTTTATTTTCACAGCAGTTAGCATGGGCGTGTTTTGTAGGGATGACCGGCCTTTGTGGAGGGGCACATATAAGCCAACTACGGCACAAAAAGGTGCTGGGTCTCCAGGGCAGCTCAGGAGATAGGGAGGAGGGGAAGGATTTCTTTGATGCTCAGGAAGTGAGTGGGCGGAAGCGGGAGCGCGGAGAGCAGATGGAGCCAGCGAGAAGCACACAGCCAGGGTTTTGTCGCGTGACCCCCCATGGCATCCACTCCCCATCAGCAGCATCACACTCCGGTAACTTCTGGAAGTGCTTGAAAGAGTGGAGTTTTGTGGAAATTGGACCTGGGGCTGGGTTCTGAGAGAGGAAGCAGGAAGTCAAGTAGCTGGGGAGAGGATGGGGAGGGAGAAGTCTGGGCACCAATCAAGTGGGCTCTGAAATGGCGGGGAGGCGCTGGACCTTCATAGTAATCTGGAATTGGGCTGTGGGCTAGATGTAATATGATTTTGAAAGTCAGGAGGTCCTCTATGGATGGCAGAGTTATGCTTAAGTGCCATATAAAGTGTTCCTATGTGTAAACTGAACTTCTGTAATTACTGCAAGGGTGGTTAAGTCCCTTACACTCCAAGGCAGCGGTTCTTAAACTTGGCTGTCATTGGAATCCCCTGGTCCCTGGGGAGTTTTTAATAATTCCAGTGCCCAGGCTGCACTCCATACCAGTTTAATCCGAATCACTTGAGGCACAGCCCACGCATAGGTATTTTTTAAATTTCCTCAGTGACTCCAGAATACAGACAAACTTGAGAACCAGTGATCTAAGGCAGACATTGGCAACCTTTTTCTGAACAGGGCCAGATAGTGACTATTTTAGGCTTTGCAGGCCAGCCAGTGTGGCACAACTACTCGACTTTGTTGTTGTGGCATGAAATCAGACATAGGCAATAGGTAAATGAATGTGACTGTGTTCCAATAAAACTTTATTTACAAAAACAGGCAGACAGCTAAATTTGGCATGTAGCCATAGTTTTCCAGCCCCTGGTCTAATGGATGGTACAAAATAAGACATTTAACAATACATGGGACTAGAGACCTCCAAATAGACAGATGGCATGATGGTTAAGAACTGGGCACTGAAGACCTGACTTGGAGTCCCAGCTTAGCCACAAATGATCTGTGTGACTTTGGCAAGGTCCTTAACTTCTCTGTGCCTCCATATCCTTATTAATTAAATGAACATAACAGAAGTACCTACTCTACAGCATTATTTGAGGATTAAATGAGAGGTAATGAATGTAAGAAGCTGGCCAGGTGAGTGGCTCAAGCCTGTAATCCCAGCACTTTGGGAGGCTGAGGCAGGTGGATCTCCTGAGGTCAGGAGTTTGAGACCAGCCTGGCCAACATGGTGAAATTCCATCTCTACTAAAAATACAAAATTTAGCTGGGCGTGGTGGCAGGAGCCTGTAATCCCAGCTACTTGGGAGGCTGAGATTGCACCATTGCACTCCAGCCTGGGTGACAAGAATGAAACTCTGTCTCAAAAAAAAAAAAGAAAGAAAGAAAGAAAGAAGAAGAAGAAGAGCCGTGCCAGCTGAGCATGTCGTACAATTCTTAGTAGTATTATTTTTCTTTTTTGTTTTTCTTTGTTTTTTTTTTTTTTTTTTTTTTTTTTTGGCAATTCTTACCATTTTTCTAAACGAAGAGGATCATGGAGCTTTTACCAGGACTCTCAGATAGATGTTGTTTGAATAGATGCTGATTTGCTTTTAAGCTATCAGCTAAAGCAACAAGGGAAATGCATTTCAGGGAGATAACTTTTGTTTTCTGACAATTAAAGTTAATTTAATTGCCAAGGAGTAATTAGCATGTTAATCTAGGTCTCAGTTTCTCTCTTATAACCACAAAGAATGAACTTTGATAAGAAAAACTCTGAAACAAAACCAAACCTCCAGCAAATTGGAGAACTGTGGTACCTACTTCCCCAGACCCCACCAGGGAGGCAGGCCCCTGGGTGGGGCAGATGTAGTCCTGGAACTTCTAGTATGCCTTTTAATTACCTATCAAAATCATCTCCAGGGGCCCCCTTGCCTGGTTTTCATTTTTTTTTTTTTTTTTGTTACTATCATGTAAACAATGACCATTTGTTTTCTTAAAAGATCCTCACTGTAGACAACAAGCCCCCGGGCTGCAAAACCCTCAGTTATGTAAGGATGGGGTTTAGGTATTGCTAGGCTCTGTGACTTGGAAAAATATCTTGGTACCAAAGGTGACCTTTTATTTTTTCTCTACCTGAAGTGATGAGTTCATTTGCTTGTCTCCCCCCACCTCCCTACCCCCGAAAAGAGCATAGATCAATCTGAGCAGCCTCACCAGTGGAGCGTCAGCAATATCTCAACTCACTGTCCAGGTGGTTCCAAAAAGTACATCGTCACCATGGAGCTATTTTTACCATTGCCCAATATTTCTGTTTCCTCTGTGGTTTGCAAGGATGGGCATCACTTCTCAGTGACGCACGAGCCTCTCAGAGTTCCAGGGAGCCTGGCATGTTTCTTGTAGCATACCCCATCCTTCCTGCCTGTTCTATCCCTGAACTTTCTTCCACATAGCCTAAGCCTGATCTATTATTGAAAACAGAATTCAAACATCTCCCCAACAGAAAGTGAATGTCTAATTTTACTGGGCCTCCCCCACCTTTTGTCTAAATTTCTTGACAGGCAGGGAATGCTCTCCCTACTGTGGTGCTGAAAATTCTTCAAGGGCAGAAGGAGCAGGCTGTCTTCCTCTTGCAGAAGACATTGTCAGAGCAGAAAAAGCAGATGGTGCAGGGAGAAGGGTGTGTCCTTTGCAGCCAGAGTTTGAACTCCAGCTAGGTGACTTAATGAGTAAGGCAAATGATCGGACCTGTCTAAGCTAAACTTCCTCCTATGTAAACTGAGTATCATAATCCCAGCATCAAGAGATTGTGGGCTGGAGGTGGTGAAATGCTCCTTATTAGGTACCTAGCACAGCAGCTGCAAGAAAGAGCACACCAGGATGTGTTGATTCGTTGATTTCCCACCTGTTTGACAGGCTAAAGGCATTCATGGAAATGTATGTGGATGGAAGAGAGAAGTGGCATAGTCCATTTGGGCTGCTGTAACAATTTATTGCTCACAGTTCTGGAGGCTGGAAAGCCCAAGATGAAGGCACCAGCAGATTCAGTGTCTGATGAGGGTCTGCTTTCTGTTTTACAGATAGCTGTCCTTTTCCTGTGTCCTCACATGGCAGAAAGGGCAAGGGGTCTCTCTTGGGCCTCTTTTTTAAAGGCACTAATCTCACTGATGTGGGCTTCACCCTCATGATCTAATCACTTTCTAAAGACTCCACCTCCTAATACCATCATGTTGGGGGTTAGGATTAGGATTAGAATATGGAATAGACACAAACATTCAGACCACAGCAGGAGGGAAAGGAGAGGGAAGACAGGGGAGTAGGAAGGAAGGAAGGAGGGAGAGAGGGAGGGAGGGAAGGAAGGAGGGAAAGGCTGGGGGAGAACTGTAAACAGAAAGGCAGGTGATGAAATGCAGGACAGCTGGGCATCCAGGAAGTTCTGGGGTGGGACCATGGAGACCTGTGCCTTAGCTATGCTGAAACTTAGGCCAGGCCAGGCCTGTCGTGCTGCGCTCAGCAGGCTCATCTTGCCTCAGTGTGGCTGGATGCTTGAGCAAGTCTGTTGTTGCATTGAGGACATGGTACAGCCTGGACAGAGCAGGCAGGACTGCTCAGTAGATAAGAGGCTGGGTTCTGAGTTGTTCTAGGCTAAGTTTGGTGAGACAGGAAGTTCTAGAGAAAGGCCAGTGGTTGGTCTCCTGCTGGTGGTTTTGAGGGAAGAGGCCTCATGGTCAGGAGGCAATAAGATATACTAGCATCACCCCAGAGCAATACCTGCTTAAAGAGCCCAGTCTGTTATGCAAGGACTGACTCCCCAGAGACAGGGTGGTGTTCTTTTGGGGCTGAAAGTTCATTTGCCTTGTTCATTTGTTGAACATTTATTGAGTGTCTACTGTTTGCTGTGCTAAGTGCTGAGACAAAACACTGTCCCATACTTGAAGGAGCTTCCAGGCTATTGGAGGTCATGGGTGTCAATAAGTGAACAGTTTGTTCTGGAGCTGAGTGAGGTGCAGATGGGCAGGATGCATGTTTCAGTGGACACAGAGAGGACCCTCAACCTAGCCTTGGAGGTCAAGCAAGGCTTCTGAGTATTTTGCTTGGCCAAAAGGGTGGGAAAGATGTTTCATTTGGAAACGCAATATTTGGGGGCTCAAGAGAGAGCATGGTGCCTGCAGCTGGGATATGCTCTGGTTGTGATCCTAGGGGAGGCTGAGGGTGAAGGATGCACGGATACCAGGCTAAGGCCTTGGCATTTTATCTTCAAGGCACAGAGGAGCCAGTGATAGGTGAATTTTGACCAGGGGAGTGCTTTGATCTGGTTTACCATCTAGAAGCATCATGGGGGGAAGCTGAGAGTGGTCAAGAGCATTCCCTGGACTTGGGGACCAGAAGGGTGTAATGGGAGCCTGCATGAAGGTTCTAAAAGGAGAGAGGAAAGGAGTGGCAAGGAGAAGGTCGACAAGCATGCTGGGGAGGCAGAGCTGGCTGGCCTTGGTGACACAGTGGATGTGAGTGTAAGGAAGAGAGGGACGACCCCTGGGAACACAGAGGCTGCAGATTGGATAGGAAGGGGTAGCTCTAGAGAGAGAGGTCAGCAAGGAGGAAGTTAGGAGTGTTGGGCTGAGACACGCTACTCCTGATGTGGAAGGAGGGTGGTGTGGATGGAGAGCAAGTGCCTGTATTGGTATGTTTTCTTGCTGCTGATTACAAGACAGGGTAATTTATAAAGAAAAAGAGGTTTAATGGACTCACAGTTCCACGTGGCTGTGGAGGCCTCACAATCACGGTGGAAGGCAAGAGGCACATCTTACATGGTGGCAGTCAAGAGAGAAATGAGAGCCAAGCAAAAGGGGAAACCCCTTATAAAACCATTAGCTCTCGTGAGATTTTTTCACTACCACGAGAACAGTATGGGGGAAACTGCTCCCGTGATTCAGTTATCTCCCACTGGGTCCCTCCCACAACACATGGGAATTATGGGAGCTACAATTCAAGATGAGATTTGGGTGGGGACACAGCCAGACCATATCAGGGCCATTTTTTTTCTAAAATATTTGGGAGAAATCTCCCTCTCTGTGAGCTAGAACCCATTTCCTGCAATGGAAGTTGATACAAATTATATGCACCTGATTTCCCAGGTCCCTTTGCATCCAGGCTGTGCGCACATGACCTGGGCTTCCGCTCCTTGAGTCAGAAGTTTATGAAGAAGTAGAGATATCCTGGCAGGGCTGGTGGCAAGGCAGCAGCTCCACTGGGTTTCCAGGTTAGCAGTGGCAGGGTCTGGAGTCCAGCACTGGTGATGCATCTGTGCCCAGCAGCTCAGCAGCCACGTCTCCGCCCAGTGGGGTCTTCAGGATAGTTTGGGGTATCAGTCCTGGACGTGTAGCTTCTAAGCCTGGTTTTCTAGCCCTCCCCAAGAGTGTTACCTCCCTGATGTCTTTTTTAAAATTTTTTTAAAATTGTGGTAAATTATACATAGCATAAAAAGCACCACCTTAACCATTTTTAAATCCATTTCCAGAACAGCTTCATCTTCCCAGACCAAAACTCTATACCCGTTAAACACTAACCACTCTTTCCTCGCTCCCAGCCTCTGGCGGCACCATTCTACATTCTGTCTCTGTGAATTTGACTGTTCTAGGTACCTCATATAAGTGAAATCATACAGTGTTTGTTTTTTGTGACCGACTTATTTCACTTAGCAGAATGTCTTCAGATTTCATCCATGTTGTCGCATGTGCCGGTGTTTCATTCCTTTTTAAGGCTAAGTAATTTCCCCCGTGTGCATAGACCACTCATCTGTCGATGGACTCTTGGAGGCTTCCAAGTGTTGGCTATTGTGAACAGTGTTGGTGTGCATGTGGGTGTGCAAATATCTGTTCTAGTCCCTGCTTTCAGTTCTTTGGGGCATATATCCAAAGTGGAGTTGCTGAATCACATGGTAAATCTATTTTTAATTTATTGAGGAACATCATATTGTTTTCCACAGCTGTGCCATTTTGCAGAGAGGGATTCCTCCTGGGGCTCTAAGTAGGTCTGAGCCTGGCTGGGGCAGGTTCAGGACAAGGTCCTAGGAATTATTCAAGAAACCAGATTATTCAAGGAACTCAGATGAAGGGTCATTTGAGTCCTCCTCTTTCAGGGATTGACATCCAGGGTAGAGAACAAACTCATGGCTCAGTGTCATTTCTTGCCTGTTGGACTGTTCCAGGATCCATATAGTCATTTGTACAGATACTTCACCTCTTCCTCCTCCAAACCCCCTTCCAAGATTAGTCATCACCTCCCTCTCATTAGCTCACATGGGAACACATTAATGGCCCTTCCCCATAAGCAATGCACCTTAAAAATGGCCAAAGCCGGCCGGGCACGGGGGCTCACGCCTGTAATCCCAGCACTTTGGGAGGCCGAGGCAGGTGGATCACGAGGTCAGGAGATCGAGACCATCCTGGTTAACGCGGTGAAACCCCGTCTCTACTAAAAATACAAAAAATTAGCTGGGCATGGCGGCATACGCCTGTAGTCCCAGCTACTCAGGAGGCTGAGGTAGAAGAATGGCATGCACCTGGGAGGCGGAGCTTGCAGTGAGCCGAGATCATGTCACTGCACTCCAGCCTGGTCAACAGAAAGAGACTCTGTCTCAAAAAAAAAAAAAAAAAAAAAAAAAAGGCCAAAGCCTGCCAAGGAGAAACAGTTAGAAAATTATTTGGTTACTTCTCTGCTCACCCCTCTCTCATTTAAGGAAAACCTTTTCCTTGGAGGCTGTGAGCACTGACTTGGGAATGAGGATGTCCTGATTAAATCCTAGCCTTATTTAACTCTCAGGGTGACCTGGGTGAGACCTCACCTTCTCTGGGCCTCAGTTTCTCCGTTTGTAAAACAGAGAGCTGCTGTAGACCAGGGATTCCCAACCCCCTCCCCACCAAGATGCTCTTTGGTTTTTGTCCTTGGAAGGCTATATTTTGAAAGATGTTATCTGTCAAATAGAGCTTATTTAATAACATTAGGTTCTCCATGTTTTATTAAAGACATCCATAACTTCCAACTAAAGCTTCTGATCACAGTATAAGCAAATTGAGTTGATGTCATTTCATGCAAGAGCTGGTGCGACCTCATCTTGGTTGGGAATGTGATGTTCCCTTTGCAATTTAAAAATATTGAAAATAGTTTTCAGATCCCCATTACTATTCCTGGGGAACCTAGCCTCAGTACCGCTGGTAATATGGCAAGACTGCAGTACCTGAGTCTTAGAACCAGCTCTGTAATTCTGTGAAATGGAAAGAGTGTAGACTTTGGGGACAGAAGCCTGAGTTTTTAATTTTATTTCAAGTCTACTGATGAATGTGGTGTGACCTTGGCAGTGTGGAAAAAAGTCCACAAATTCTTTGAAACTTCAGATGAGTTTGGGCATGTTCAGGGTGTGTGGCCGTAAATACCCAGGTCCCTTCCACTTATGTGAGGACTGTACATACTTGGTGACTATGCAACTAGAATGTGGTGGGAAAGCTGATGTTAGACTTTTAGCGCTAGAGCACGAAAGGCATTGCAGCTTCTTCCTTGTTCTCTCTCTGAGAGCACTTGCTCTGGAGGAAGATGGTTGCTCTGTTGTAAGGACACTAAAGCAGACTATAGGAGTCACCCTCATGGTGAGGAACTGAGGTCTTCTGCCAGCAGCTATGTGAGTGAACCACCTTGGAAGCTTGTGTTAGTTTTCTATTGCTGCTGTAACAAATGACCACAAGTCTAGCAGCTTAAAACATCACACATTTATCTTGAAGTCTGTAGGTTAGAAGTCCAGCAGGGTCTCCCTGGGCTAAAATCAAGGTGTCCGCAGGGCTGTTTCTTTATGGAGTCTCTAGGGGAGAATCTGCTTCCTTGTCTTTTCCAACTTTAGCAGTAGCCTGCATTCCTTGGCTTGTTGCCCCTTCCTCTGTCTTGAAACCAACAACACTGCATCTTTCCGACACCACTTCTGTTGCCAATCTCTTTCTCTGACAATCTCTTCTGCTTCCCTTTTCAATTTTTAGGACCCTGTAATTACATTGGATACTCTAGGATAATGTCCCTATATACTAGTTGGCAGCCTTCATTCTGTCTGCAACATTCATTTCTTTTTGCCATACAATACTCACAGGTTTCAGGAATTAGGATATGGACATCTTTGTGGGGCCATTATTCTGCCTGACACAGAAGCAGATCCTCCAGCCATCCATCAAGGCTTTGGATGACTGGGACCCCTGCCAATGTCCTGATTGAAAACCTCATGAGAAACTGAGCCAGAACTACCCAGCTATGCTTCTCCCTGGTTTCTGACCCACAGGCACTGTGAGATAATGCATGTTTGTTGTTTTAAGCCGCTAGGTTTTGGAGTAATTTGTTATGCTGCAAAAGATACCAAATGCAGGCAAGTTAATTAGCCTCTTTCAGCCTCTTTCATTTATAAAACGGGGATGGTTCCTACCTTGCAGAACTGTTGTAATGGTTAAGTAGGTCAGTGTTTGGAAAATACCTGGCATAGAGCAGATGTTCTATAAATGCTAAATTTCTTTTTTCTTAGCCTCCCTTTTTGTTTTCTAAAGGGCTCCCCAGCAGTGGCAGAAAATAAGGGCAGCCCCCAGCAGTGGCAGAAACTCCAATCTTTAGCAATGAGTTTGTCATGCAAATTCAGCATCAAGACAAATATCCAAGGCCAATTACCAAGCAGACCACCTCCCTTCAACCACTTCTCCACAGAAATTCTGATTGGTGTTACCCTTGAGGCACTGCTGGAACTCTTATAAGCTCCAGGGCACAGCAATGGAAAACCACTGATAGACAGATAGACTCCACGTAGAATATTCACCTTCCAAACAATGAGGTGAGCATGTCACACACACCACTGTCTGTAACTCTTAAAGGTTTGGAGGTGATGTGTGGGTTTGACCAGGTGAAAGAGGGATGGAGGAGCAGCTGCTTTGGCTCTGTGTTACGTAGGAGTTCTCATCAATCGTGCACCAGCCACAGCTTCTCAGGGTGATTACTATGATCTTTTGGCTTCCTCTGAGGCTTGACAATTTAAGATATTAATACATTACCAGGAGTGGAAATGTTTGGAATATTAAATGTCATTATTTTAAAAATGGTTCCTCCATCCCCAAAAAAGTGGTTGTAAATTTAGGAGCGACATGTCAGAAGTGGAGTGAGAGCGTGGGCATGGATTTGTCTGCATGAGAAAATAAATGTGCCATCTTAAGTACTTTTTTAAAATGTGGCACCATCAATGGGAATGACTTGTTTATTGAAAATGTACAGTGTGGGCTGGGTGTGGTGGCTCATGCCTATAATCCCAGCATTTTGTGAGGCCAAGGCAAGTGAATGACTTGAACCCAGGAGTTCCAGACCAGCCTGGGCAACATGGCAAAACCCCATCTCTACTAAAAATGCAAAAAATTAGCCAGGTGTGGTGGCGTATCTGTAGTCCCAGCTACTCAGGAGGCTGAGGTGGAAGGATCAGTTGAGCCCAGGAGGCAGAGGTTGCAGTGAGCTGAGATCATGTCACTGCACTCCAGACCGAGTGACAGGGAGAAACCCTATCTCAAAAGAAAAAAGAAAATGTACAATGTATAGGTGGGGCCCTTAGAGGAAGAAAGGAGGTGAGAGAAGACAGAAGTAGAATGCAGAAAAACTGTCCTGGGATTAGAGGGGGGACCTGAGGATTGGGGGCAGAGGAGGATATCAGAATGATTCCAGTTGACAGACTGGAGCACTGGGGGAGGTGCTGTAAGACTCGCAGGTGCAGGAAAAGGACAGAGACAGGACAGACATCTTAGACTGAGATAGATACACATACGAGACATACATTACCCAGTGAGGAAAATGGAAGAGTATTTGCTGGGGCTCAGGCTGAACAGAGGAGTTAGTGACACCCCAAGGAAGGGTGAGAGCATGTGCCACAAGCTAGAACCAGTGCAGCTGAGCCAAGGAGAGAGGGTAGAAGGAGAGGGAAGGCAGTCATGCTTGGGATCAACTGTTTAGGGCTTTTCATACGTTCAGTCTTTTGTTGTAATATTTACTGAGCATTTACTGTTGTGTCATGTCCAAGCTAGGCAGGAGAGTGGGATCCGCAGAATAATGCACCCCCTCCCCAGAGATGTCCATGTTCTACTCCCAGGAATCTGTAAATATATTAGCTCACATGGCAAAGGGGAAAATTAAGAATGCAAATTAAATTAAGGCTGCTAATCAGCTGACTTTATATAAGGAGATTTTTCCTGGATTATCTGGGTGGGCTTGATGTAACCACAGGGTCTCTACAAGTGGAAGAAGGAGGCAGAGTTAGAGTCAGAGAAGGAGAAGACACTAGGTGAAAGGTCCAAGTGTGAGAAGAATCCAGCCTGCACTTGCTGACTCTGACCATGGAGGAAGGGGCCATGAGTCAAGGAATGTGGGCGGCTCTAGAAGCTGAAAAGGTGAGAAGTGGATTCTCTCTCAGTCCCCAGAAGAAACGTAGCCCAACGGCATGCAGATATTATCCCAGGCAGACTTGTGTTGGATTTTGAACCTACAGCATTTTAAGATAATAAATGTGTGTTATTTTAAGCTACTAAATATGTGGTGATTTGTAATAGTAGCCATGGGTAAGTCATACAGAGGGGAAGGCATTTTTTTTTGAGATGGAGTTAAGCTCTTGTTGCCCAGTCTGGAGTGCAATGGTGCGATCTTGGCTCACTACAACATCCGCCTCCCAGGTTCAAGCAATTCTCCTGCCTCAGCCTCCTGAGGGATTACAGGCATGTGCCACCACACCTGGCTAATTTTGTATTTTTAGTAGAGATAGGGTTTCTCCATGTTGGCTAGGATGGTCTTGAACTCCTGACCTCAGGTGATCTGCCTGCCTCGGCCTCCCAAAGTGCTGGGATTACAGGTGGAAGGCATATTTTAAGCCCCATGTCTGATTGCTCATCCCTGGCACTCATCGCCTGGTACAGGCTCATTAACGATTTGCGGAATGAATAAATAAGTTAGAGCTCCTTAGTCAGTGTTTCTGGAATGAATGGATAAAGATGCCAAGAGGATGGTGGTCTGGTCAGAGAGACAAGGCTATGAAGAGTCCCCATGGAGTGAGACTGGTGCTCGAGCAGGCATTAACACAGGGGTCACCACAGGCACCCACCTGCTGTGGGTCGGTGGCCATCACAGATTCAATTCCCAGCCAGTGGACTCTGAAAGGGACGTTGCATGCAGGAGGCATATGGCGGCTGCTGTCAGCGACACCTGCAGGGGTGCAGAGCAGGGAGCAGGGCTGGGCAGAGGCAGAAGCTGCCATGTGGCATGGTTGCAGCATAGGAAGCTCTAGATGGTTCTTCAGAGTTGCACTGAGTGGAAGCCAGCAGCTGCCTCTCTGCCCTGGGCCCCACTGCCCGCATCAACAGTGATCAGGCTGGAAGGATGGCATGGCCTTGGGAGAAGCAGTTCTCTTGGGAGAGGGCAATTCCTGGGAAGGGATCCAGTGAGGCGCTCCCAGCCTCCAACACCCCCACAGCTGGGGAGGAGAACTCAGTCCTGAAGGAGGATCTGGGTGATGCCCTACAGCATCTCCTCTGGGAGGAGAGAGGGAGGAGCTGGCGGAAGAGACTCCCTGTGCATTGGGGCTGTAGAGCAGAGGGCAGAAAGGATGTCCAGGCTGAGAAAACAACTGTGGCAAATTGTGGAGGCCTGGAAAAGTAGAGAAGACATGGGTCCTGCAAGTCTTTGGGGACATCTGGTGGGAACTGTACAGAGGAGGACTGGACATTGGTGGGCAAGGAGCCTGGGAGGCGAGTGATGACCATATGATGAAAGAACTTGCAGATGGAACAAGGAGGTGGCTTCGTCCTCTGGGTCGGGGTGTGGCAGGATAGGGTCTGGATAGACTTTGAAAGCTTCCTGGGGCACAATTCAATGCAGAGGAAGCCATGGGAGGCAGGGAGGCTGCAGTCCAGGCGAGAGTGATGAGACTGCTGGTGCTGGCTCAGTTACTGCAGTGCAGAGCCAGGAGACCTTGGCAGAGTCCCCCAGGGCAAAGTTTGTCTCCAGAAATCTCCTCACTCTGTGTGTGTGTGTGTGTGTGTGTGTGTGTGTGTGTGTATGTGTGTGTGTTTGTGTGTGTGTGTTGGGGGATGGGGATTAGACTAGGACCTCTGCATTGCATGTGCTGGATGGCACTGCTAGAGGGAATGGCCAGGACCAGGGAGGGCCATTGCTGGGGTGTCTTCTTTCCTTTTAATCCTTGGGGTGACACTGATAAATAACATACCTTGACATTGGCAGTAGTGCCCAAGAGGTCAGGCTGTGGTGGACCCCAAGTGGGCAGAGGTCTGAGACGGGGGTTAAGCATTCCCCACTGGGAGGGGTCACAGGATTGCCAAGGGAATGAGAGCCACACAGCCCAGGGGTGTCTGAGGTGCCAGAAGCATCACCAGGTACTGTGGCAAAATCCTGCTGTTTTGGCCCAGAGGATGTTTTGGCCCAGAGGATGTCATGACCCTGCTACTTTGACCTCATTGTGCAGCAACCTCACTGGTGAACTTGAAAGAAATAATGATGCTAAGCAAAACCACCTGGCAGAAGGCAAGATGGATCCAACAATTGCTCAGTGAATCCAAGCTTTGTTGTATGACCACGTGGACAAGATAAGCCATGCCCAGACCCATAGCTAGCTGCCCCGTGCATGCCAGGGGCTGCCCCCAGCCAGCACTTCCTGAAGTTGTAAGAGGCAGCAGCTCTGTGCCTGAGTCCAATCCTATGAAAACAATTTCTAAAATGACTAATGGACATGGGGAAAGCAAGACACGGCTCATAATATGTGGAAAACTATTTTGAGGGCTTACATTAGTTCAATGGATTTCATACCAAAAACAGTTTCTTACCAAAAGTCACTATTATCATAATTTTGATTCCAAAGCTCCTATATATAAACATGGGATAAGCCATTCCTGAGGTCATAAGGGGAAGGCCAGCATGGTCACTGGTCAGACTGACAGGGTCAGAGTGTCCTAAATTCCCAGACAGAACTGGGAGTTTAATTTGGAGCAGATATAAGAGTGGGCATTTTGGAATACAGCAGACAGAGCTTGTTGTGGCCTCTGTCCTAGTGGGTCTTGGTAACAGAGTCATGAAATCAAAGAGCCACCACAAGTCTGATCATGATTGAGTGCTTTCTGTGTGTCAGAGGCTGTGCTGGGTGGTGGTCAGGGAGGGGGTGTTACAGGCTGATATCGTTGGAGGAGGGGCCTGCTGGGAGGTGACTGAATCATGGGAGTGGACTTCCCTCTTGCTGTTCTCATAATAGAGTTCTTATGAGATCTGGTTGTTTGAAAGTGTGTAGCACTTTCCCCTTCGCTTGCTTGCTCTCCTGCCAGGTATGTGAAGATGTGCCTGCTCCCCTTCACCTTCTGCCTTGATTGTAAGTTTCCTAAGGCTGCCCAAGCCATGATTCCTGTACAACCTGCAGAACTGTAAGTCAATTAAACCTTTTTTCTTTACAAATCACCCAGTCTCAGGTATGTCTTTATAGCAATGTATGAATGGACTAATACACAGGCATTTCTACATTGGATGACTAAGAGGTAGCAGAGGTAGTTTCTCCAATGAGGGAACATTGTAACTTTAGGAGGATTAAGTCAATTTTCCCAAAGATAACCAGCTAAGAAAGAGTGACCAGGATTAAAACAGAAGCTTGCTGGACTCCAGAAGTCCCACTCTTAACTCCCTGCTGGGTTGCCTCTGGGAAAAGACATATATAAGCCATTAATACACCATTGTGTGAGCCTAACCCCTTCTCCATCTTTCCAGGCTCCTACTGGGCCAAGCCTCTGTCATCCTGGCTGAATTATTGCAAGAGCTCCCTCATTGACTCTGTATCCACCTTGTCCCCAGCCATCTATTCTTCACATAGTAGACAGTCCTCTTTTAAAATTCAAGTCAGATCACATTCCAGCACTGCTCAGAAGCTTCCAGTCACTTCCAGCCATGCTGAAAGGAAAAGCCAAAGAGCTTTCTGTGGTGCACAAGGCCTTATACAACTTGGCCTCATCCCCACCTCTCCTCCTTTCCTATTGCCTTCCTCTGGCTCATGCTGGCCTCTTGCTGTTCCTTGACCAAGTAGAGTCGCTCCTGCCTCAGGGCTTTTGTACATGCAGTTCCCTTTGCCTGGAATGCTTCCTTCCCGGATACCTGCCTGGCTACCTCCTTCTGCTCCTTTGGGCCTTTGCTCAAATGAAACTGACCTAGTGAGGCTTCCCTGACCTCTGATCTAAAATTGCAGCCACTCCCCTCCCATTTTTTTTGCTTGTCTCCACAGCCCCTGTTGCCATCTGACACATGGTATGTTTACCTGTTCACCTCTGTATGTGGGGCTTATCCATCCACCAGAATGTCAGCTCCACAGGGCCAGGAGTTCTTGTCTGTTTCCTTCACTGCTGTATCTCCAGCACCTAGAACAGGACTTAATTCATAGATAGGGCTCAACAAAAACTGTGTTAATGAATGAATGCAGGTATAGAAAGATAGAGAAAGCATGTCCTTGTTAAGAGTCTATTTGTTTCATCATATTGGCCAATGGGCACAAAAGTTGTTTTGAAACAGACATCTAAAGATCCCTCAGTTGCTAGACAAGAGTCAGTCTGAGTGCAGGGAGGACCCTTCATGCCCTTTTGTGGAGTCTCTGTTCTTTTCTGGAATTAGCCACTCCTGTCCAAGGCAGAGGCTTCTCCCTGAATCCCTGGGTGTGTATTTCATCTCTGTCTTCATCCAAGGCCAGGGGTGTGCCCTGACTTCTGGGTGCTTTGACCAGTAGGTAAGGTTTGTCCTGCAGCTACCAATGTTCAGGGGAGGTGCTGGAGGGGAGGCTGGAGACCCCGATAGTATTGGAAGGTTCCAGCCTGGGAGTGTGTGAGAGTGGGGCTGGGTGGGACAGGGCAGCTTCACTAAGCAGAGCGAAAAGAGTAGGCATGCTGGATGTCAGGAGCAGAGGTCTTGGGAGGAAATGGCCCAGGACACAGGAGTGCGGTTCTCTACATCTTTATCACCAAACCGGGTTCTTGGTGTATGTGTGTATGTGTGGTGTGTGTGAAGCATGTCGGGAGGGGGTGGTGGTGTTATTCCTGAACTCATCGTTTGGGCTTTTTCTCCGGAACTTGTGCACTTGTGTAGCAGAGAAGAGCTCTGCAATTGTTTAAATCCCGACTCCATGTGAATCTAGGAGATGCTCCACCCACCTCTGACCTTCAGTTTCTTCATCTACAAAATGGTGGTAATATTCCTATTTCATGGAATTGACATATGAAGTTCAAATAAAATAACCAATAAAAAGTGGACCTAGGCCAAGTCATATTCTCAGTAAGCAGTTCACATTAATCCTGATGATCATGCTCACAATTTTGCCACTGGGTGGGTGGATTTTTTGGCCATTGCTGTTAGTGATTCTGAGTCTCTCAGCAGAGACTGGCAAAATCTTCCTCCCCCTGTCAGCCTTAGCCTGGGTCTTTCCGGAACTGTCAGGGAAGCAGCTCCCCTTCCTCCACTCCCTGGGCCCAGGAGGGGCGTCATTGTTGTAGAAATGAGAGAAGCACGCAGGTAATTAATTGCCTGCTGAAGGTAGAGGGAAGAAGAGCAGGGACCTGTCACCTCACCATCTGCTCCGGCTCAGCCCCATCCCTGCAGAATCCTGAGCAGGGCTCTACTCTCCTCTCTTCCTTGCACCATCAAAACACGCTCCGGGTGGTGCTGCATGAAATCCCCACATGCTCATGCCTCCATTTCTTTTTCCAATTCAAAGACATTCTGGGAGTGTCTACCACATGCCCAGCCCTGGACCAGATGGAAGCATCATGTTTGTTCATCAGTATCACTGACTGAGCACTGTTCTGTGTTCAGCACCTCTTGAAGATGTGCCTAACTTAATGCTAGATTTAAAACCTACAACAACCAATGGAGACAGGCGTACTATTATCCCCATGTTACAGATATACCCAAGGAAATCCACAATAATTCCAAAGCATCTCCTGATATCCAGTTCACATCCAGGTTTCTCCAAAAGAAGGACCAAGAGGATTTGGCTCAACGTTCCTCTTCCTTTCATCTGAGGTCGTCCTGTAGCATATCATTTCCAGCATTGACCCTGGGTCTTGCTCTTCATTAAATTAACATGCTCATGTCTTTAGTCATTGATATTCTCTACAACTAGTGGGGAGTGGGGAAAACAGGTAGGTGAACCATCAAGTGGTAGCTACAGTGATGGAGATCAATCCATGCTGCTTTAGGAGCGTGAAGAAGAAGCTGATCAGCCTAGGAAAGGCAAGGAAGGTTCCTTGGGGAAGGGAAATTTCAGCTGCACACTGAAGAAAGAGAGGTAATGTTTCAGGGGGGAGAAGGCAGGGAGAGCATTCCAGGCAAGAGGGGACAGTAGAGCAAAGACAAGAACATGGGACATATCATGGGGACATGCAGAAAAACTCAAACAGTTAGGTGTTGCTGGAGTGTGAAGTGCAAAGCAGGAAGCAGTGAGAAGTGGCAGCTACAGAAGTCTGCAGGAGCCAGGTCATAAAGAGCCTTAAAGGTAGGGTTAAGGATGTTGGATTTATACTCAAGATGATAGGGAGCTATTGAAAGGTGCAGGTAATGATTTGTGTCTGGTATCACTCTGATGGCAGCAATTGGGAGCCATAATCATATCATATAATTCATTCATTCATTCATTCATTCATTCATTCAAACACTTATTGAGTACTTTCTATGTGCCAGACACTGTTTAGATGCTGGGAAAACAGCAGTGAATGAAACAGCCTAAAATTCCTACCTTCATGGAACTTAAAATTGAGTGGAGGGAGACAGATAGAACAAATGAATGTAAGGTATGCCAGAGCGTGAGGTGTGTTATAGGAAAATAAACAGGGACAAGAAAGGGTCCAGTAGTGGTGTACTGTGTGTGTAAGGGTGTTAGTGGGTGTCTTTTTTTTTTTTTTTGAGATGGAGTCTTACTCTGTCACCCAGTCTGGAGTGCAGTGGCGTGATCTCGGCTCACTGCAAGCTCCGCCTCCTGGGTTCTCCTGCCTCAGCCTCCTGAGAAGCTGGGACTACAGTTGCCCGCCACCACGCCCGGCTAATTTTTTGTATTTTTAGTAGAGACAGGGTTTCACCATGTTAGCCAGGATGGTCTCAATCTCCTGACCTCATGATCCGCCCTCCTCGGCTCCCAGAGTGCTGGAATTGCAGGTGTGAACCACCGCGCCCAGCAGGTGGGTGTCTATTTTAAATAAGGGGCTGGACGCAGTGGCTCATGTCTATAATCCCCCCACTTTGGGAGGCTGAGGCGGGTGGATCACGAGGTCAGGAGATTGAGACCATCCTGGCTAACATGGTGAAACCTCGTCTCTACTAAAAATATGAAAATTAGCTGGGCTTGGTAGCTGGTGCCTGTAATCCCAGCTACTTGAGAGACTGAGGCAGTAGAATCCCTTGAACCCGGGAGGTGGAGGTTGCAGTGAGCTGAGATTGCGCCACTGCACTCCAACCTGGGCGACAGAGCAAAACTCTGTCTGAATAATAATAATAATAATAGTAATAATAATAAATTTTTAAGAAAATGATAAGGGCCATTAGGGAAAGCTTTTTAGATGAGTGGCACTTGAGGGAGGTGAGGGCAAGAGCCATGCAATTATCTAGGAGTTCCAGGTCAAGGGAGCAGCAAGTGCAAAGACCCTGAGGTGGAAACATGTTTGAGGCATTGCTAGGAGGCCACAGTGGACAGAGCAGAGGGAGCAGAAGGAAGAGTAATGGGAATTGAGTGAGAAGGGTAAGGGGGATGGGCGACAGATCAGGTAGGGCTCCGTTGGCTATTGTCTTGACTTTGGATTTTAGTCTAAGTTAGATGGGAAACCACTGGGGAGTTTTGAGCAGAGCACTACATAATAAGATATGACTTCAGGTCAAATGGTGCTGACAGGTTGAGTAGGATGAAGGGTGAAAACTGTTGGATTTGGCACAGTGATGGTCATGAGTCATGAAAGCAGTTTGGGAGGAGCAGTGGGGTGGTGAAGGGATTTGCAGGAGCACAAATAGACAATTGTTCCAGTATTGAGTGCTGTCTTGTCACTCACATCTTAGTGGCACAGAGCAATGGCAATCATTTCATTATCTGTCATGGTTTCTGAGAATAAGGGCTTCGCTGGGCAGTTCTGACTTGGGACCTGCCAGGCAGTGTCATGCAGGCCCTCGGTGGCTGGAGCCGGAGCTTGCTGGGTGCTGATCAGGCAGATCTCTGTCTTGCTTTCCATGAAGTTTCAGGGTCTCTCCATGATGTTGCTGGATGGGAGCTCATTTGGGCTTCCTTGCAGCATGGCGGCTTCAGGATATTGAAACTGCTTAAGAAGGAGAATTTGTGTGAGCAAGGCAGAGCTATGTGTGTGGCCTTTTACCCTACCTTGTTAGTCAAAATACTCTCGAAAGCCTACCCCATTTCAAGTGGGAGACATGGACCTCATCTCTCCCTGGGAGCAGTGTGAAAGAATTGGCAGACATAATTAAAAACCTCCCCAAGAACTCTATCAAGGAGTTTTGCAATAAAAAAGAACAAAGAAATGGGGCCACAGTGGGAACGAAGTGTAGGGTCGAGTGGCTCATTTTCAAAATGGAAGGAAGTGACTCCATGTTTATCTTGGATGTATATGATGTAGGTATCATGTATCATGGCTGTAAAGCATAACTACCATGTATATCATGGGTAGAAAGAGCCCTGGCCCATAGTCAGAAACCCTGAGTCTTCTCACTTACAAACTGGAGACCACAAGAGGATGGGGAGCTGCAAGGGTTCCTAGAGGACACTTAGTTCCATGTCTTTTTTAGAGATGGATAAACTGAGGCCTGAGTGGGTCATGACCTATCCAGAGTCATAGAGGGAGTGAGCGGCAGAGCCAGGATAAGCTCCCAGGCCCTGAAACTTCTGGGCCGGTGGCCTATACACAGAGCTTCCCACCCTCCCTACTTCATTGGATTTCTGCAAGCCCTCCCCATCCCCAGCACTCTGCAGGGCCTGGGAAGTGAACCAGATAAGCTGCAAACCTAAGGCCTTATTATTAGAAAGCCCATCCTCACAGGTTGCTCCCTCACTTGGAAGGAGAATGTGGCCAATGTGTCTTGTGCCTTGCTTGGCATGAAAAGTCGGACCTTGGGAGCAGCAGAGGCAGGTGTTGCAAAATTCTAATCTTATAATGGCACTGGGACTGTAGAAACCTTGGGCAAGCATTGTGGATTTTGAATTTGAGAAGAGAGAAGAGCCAAAAGAAGATTTCTAGGGCATTTGAAAGGCAAGTCCAGTGCCAAGCAAAGTTCCAGAGTACGCCAACTATAAAAGAAGGGAGGAGCGGAAATGAAGGAGTCAGTGCTGAGCCTAGAACAGACGCTAATCATCCAGGAGCATGACAGTAATGGGGAGAAAGAGAGCTGGGGGCAGGGGGGCCTCAGCAAAAGCCTAGCCACGTGTGAGATCTGGCTCACACCCCACGCACCCCATACACCTGGGGTTTTCTTGATACCATTTTTACAGATGAGGAAAATGAGGCTCTGTGTACAGGGAAACGTGGGTGTCACTGGTGGCCTGCAGATGCCCAGGGAATTGGGTCTTGTTGCAGAAGTATCACCCCGGCACTTGGGAGAAATGCAGACTCTCAGGCCTCCCTCCTCCCTGCAGAATCAGATCTGCATTTTAACAAGACCCCCAAGGTGGCCACACTAAAGGACTCCCCAGGGTCACCTCACTGAGTAGGGCAGCACCGTGATGTGTCTATCTGACTCTAATGCAAGACTTCTTTCCATCTATGTGGTTTTTGCCCTCTAAAAGCCATCAGAAGGAACTTTTTAAAAATGCAAATCAGTATAATGCAAATGACTTGCTCATAATTTTTCTGTCAATTCTGATGTCCTTCAGAGCAAGCCCAAGCACCCCATGATGGCATTCAAGGTCACAGAGCGGGTAGGTGATTTATCCAAGGTCACACAGCTGAACTCTCCTTCCAGGGGCAAGAGGCTCATTTAGAATGGGGATGTCAGACTTCCTGGCTTAAAAGCAGATGTAGGAGAGCTGGGGACAGGAGGAGGGCTGTGACTCAAACAATTCTTCCTCCTGAACAGCACAATCTAGTAACTGCTGAGGAGCTGAACTGAGGGTCAAAAGTTAAGGAAGAGTCAGCGTGGGGTGATGGCCTTGAGAGCTGAGAGTTGTGGTGCAGTAAGGCACAGAAGACATCTAAAGCCTTGTAAACCTGTTGTCTGGGCTTGTGTGGGGCTCACTTTCCTGGGAGCATTTCTGGAGCCTTTCAAACCCCAATATTCAGGCCACTTTAGGCTGCTGTGCTGTCAGCCAGGGCCAAGGAAAGGAGGGACAGGGAGGGGGAATCTGGGGGCAGCTGCCCATTCCTGTCGGTGGTTATCTCTGTGATGCCCTAGCAGGCCCACATGGGGACAGCAGGGTCTTAGTGGGGCTCCTCAGAAGCCAGCAGTCTGAGGTACTGAGACATTGTAAGCCATTCTCAAATCCACACTGAGGACTTCTCTTACTCATTGTTTTCTTCTTCCCTGGATTCCTGATTTTGAAAATGTGGTTGCCAAACTCTGTATATAAAGTGATGTAATAGTTAAGTAACTATGTCCATCAGAATTCCTTCCAGATAGAGCCCATATTCCTAGTTGCTAGAATATACAAAGAATGCTGAAAGCTCAGCAGTAAAAAACCAATCTACTTAGAAAATGAGCAAAAAATGTGAACAGATATTTCACCAAAGAGGATAGAGAGATGGTAAACAACCACATGAAAATGTGTCCAACCTCATTAGTCATTAAATGAGTGCAAATTAAAATCACGAGATACCCCTACGCACCTATCAGAATGGCTAGAATACAAAATAATGAAGACACCAAATGCTGGCAAGAATGTGGAAAAACTAGATCTCTCCTACATTGCTGGTGGGAGTATAAAACGGTACAGCCACTTTGGAAAACAGCTTGGCAGTTTCTTGTAAGAGTAGACAAGCAACTACCATGCAACCCAGAAATAAAAACTTGTGTTCACACAAAACCTGTATCCAAATATTCCTAGCAACTGTATTCATCATCAAGACTGGAAACCATTCAAATTTCCTTCCGCAGGTGAATGGTTTAAATGTTGTGTGTGCACACCATGGAATACTATTCATTGATAACGACGAGTGAACTATTAACAGATACAACAATTTGGATGAATTTCCAGATAATTATGGTGAGTGGATAATGTCAATTCCAAAATGTTCTATACTGTATAATTGCATTTTGATGGCAATCTTGAAAGAACAAAAGTATAGAAATGGTGACTAGATTAGTACTTGCCAGGCGAGTGGGGAGGAGATGGCTCTGGCAATAGAAGGGTGGCTTGAGGGGTACCTCTGATGGAACTGTTTCATATATTGATTGTGGTGGTGATTACATGAATCTGTGCATCTGATAAATTGCATAACTAAATGTGCACGTGCACACGCACACACACAAATGAGTGCATGTGAAAGGAAATCCGATATAGTGGATCATATCTAATATGGTGGGTCATCTGAATACAGTGGATTATCAACCAGGGCTTTCTTGGTTATGATGTTGTACTACAATCATACCATAGGAGGAAAGTGAATGAAGAATATATGGAATCTCTCATATTATTTTTTCCAACTGTATGCAAATCTACCATTATTTCTCAATAAAATATTAAAAAAAGAGAAACAGAATTTTAGCCATGGAGTTAATTTAATTAATGTGTTGTTTTGACCCGTTTACCTTTTGGGGTAAATAAATCCAAATTGCTGTGACTGGTCCTGGGAGGACCCATAAAAGTTCTATGGTTGGTCCTAGGAGAGTGGTCTCTGGAAAGCAGCCCAGGATCAATAAACTGCTGCTGTCTACCTTTGAGGGCGCTATCTCCAAACAGTCACATTGGAAGTCGGGGTGTCAACCTAGGAATTGGGGGGAAACACAAACCTTCAGTCCTTAATGGGAATCCAAGTCAGGGGGGTCATAAGTTGAGTGTCAGAAGAGAAAGATGAAGGAGGTATTATTAGTGCCGGTGGGCCAAACCTGAAGTCTAGAAACGTTACTTAATCATTACATTCATTCATATAGTAAATATTCACCAGGTACATATATATTGAGTGCTGGGCTAGTTTCTGATGATGCAAAAATGAATGGCTTTATTGTCTTTGTCCTCAAGGCCCTCATGGTCTAGTGTAGAAGACAGAATGTAAATATTTACCATTCAGTATGATATGCGCTGCTGCAGAGCGTGGCTTGGGCACTATGGGGAACCAGAGGGCATGGAGCCTGGTTTGGAGGGGTAGGGAAGACTTTCTGAAATATGGGAGACAAGTTGAAACCTATCTGACGAAGGCAACATGCAGGAGGAGGCGGGACATTCATGGCACAAGGCCAGCATGGCAGCAGTGTGAGGTGTGATGGGTGCGATCCGTTCGAGGAACTGCCAGGTGCCCCATCTGGACCAATAGGTCCGAGCTGGAGGCCTGGCATGAGGGTCATGCGGTCCTGTGGGTGCCAAAACAAGGTGGTTAATTTTACCCTAAAAACAATTGGCATCTACTGAGGAGTTTTCTTTGGGAAGATGTAAAATTAAATTAGAATGGGCAATGTATCTCTGGAAGCAGAGTGAAGCGGGAGCTCGAGGGGCAAGCCCAGAGGCAGGGCCGACACTGAGCTGCATGGTCCCTGCAATGGACAATGTGAGCTTGAGGTAAATGGGCTGATGTGGGACTGATGGATGCAAGGTGACAGGCTAAGTAGGGACCGTCATTGCTCCCAGTCACACTGCAAGCTGCAGCAGGGCAGAGCCATGTCTGATTTGACCCCAGTGCCTGACCAGAGTTGGGGCTCAGAGTTTGTTGAGTGAATTCTTACTGCATGGTCAGGGTTTCTGGTTCTGGCAGCTGGGCGGATGGAGGGGTCATATTGAGAATCCTGGAGTGCAGTAGTAGCCATGTGTGAAGGGTCACGCAGGTCTGCAGCCTGAGGATGAGTGTGGCAGCAGGAGGGTCCTCTGGGAGCTGATCGTGAGTTTGATATGGACCGTGGGATGGGGCCCACTTTTGTTTGTATCCTGGGGTACAGATCACAGCTCCATGAAGGTTTGAGCTAGGCAGGTGAGCCATGCTGGGAGCAAAGATGGTGGTGGCTAGGTACTTGCTTGTCCCTAACAGAAAGGCTGTCTGAATTGGCTTGGCCTGAATAGTTACAAAGATCTGCCCAGATGGCAGGAGAGCTCCTTGCCCTGAAGTAGAGGTGTGGCTGAGAAGGAGGAGTCAGAGCTGGAGAGGGGTACCAGGATAAGGTGAGGTGAACAAGCTGGGTATGGGTGCACAAGGCTGGAGCATCAGTCCTATGTGTGAAGATGGGAGTCAGCTTTTCTGCTCCCATTTGACCCCCTCTTCCTAGTGGTGTACCAAGGTGGGAACAGACACATTAGGACAAGGACACTGCCAGCATTGGCTGCTGTTCTGGGAGCAAAAGCATGGCTGCCATGTGAGTTTTTGTCTTCAGTATAGTCATGGTGCTGAGAATCATGCCTTGAAATCCGGCAGCTCTGTTAAAAACTGAGCAAGGTGTACTTCGGGGTTGTGTTGAGAAGGGTGGTGTTCAGCTAACTCAGGAGGGAAGGCCAAGGAAAATCAGGCCTGGTACATGTCAACAGGTGGGATCCAATAGCCAAGCACATGGTCCTGTACACTGTACTACCCAATGTTCACAGCAAGGATTCCAACTTCTCACCAGGGCATAGACAATTTGCCTTCATGTCAACCACCACCTTAGCCCTTGACTTTGCCCAACAGACTCTTCCCAGGTCAACAGCCACTTCCTCCCTGGGGCTTAACAGGCACTCCTTGAATCCTGCCCTTGAGTCCTTCCCCTTTTTGTGAACTCATGGCTGTTTTCATTGTCTGCACACAGAGCAGTGGTCTAGGGAGTGAAGGGTTTGGGAATGGACCGTTTCCTTTCTTAGCTTGCTGTAGGGAATGTGTTTCAACTAAGCAAAGTGGAAAAACAAGTACAAAGCAAGGGTCCCAGACCTGAGGGCTCTGTAGCTCTGGAATCTGGATTTTATTCCAGATTCAACACTTAGCAGGGAGCTGAAGTGGTCAGCCCTGTGCTTTACAAGGCTGATTGGGCAGCACGCATAGTAGAATTGTCAGCATAAAGTAATTGAAAGGATCAGAATCCAGGGTTTTTAAAGTTGTTTTTATTTGTTTTTAAGTTTACTTCTCTTTAATCGGTCTCACTTTATTGACCAGGCTGGTTTTGAACTCCTGGGTTCAAGTGATTTCTCCTGCCTCACCTTCTGAAAGTGCTGGGATTACAGGCTTGAGCCACTGCACCCAGCCCAGAATCCACTTTTAAAGAGTTTATTCAAGCCAAAAGCTGGGAATGACCATCTGAGAAATAGACTCCAGGGAAATGGGGCCAGGGCTCTGAAGTTAAAAGTTAAAGTCTTGCTTACATAGGCAGAACACAAAGAAATTTAGTAACCTTGTAGAACATTTTCTTGTATAACATTTCTTGTTTAACTCTGTTGTTTAACATTTTCTATGGGAGGCTGGTTTATGAGTTACAAGGTATAATTAATTATAGGTTGTTCCCCTGCCCCCACCTTGTTTTCTTTTCTCTACAGCTTGTTTTCATTTCCTTTCCAATTTAAGAATGTGTTTAACATTCTATCCCAGACAATGTGATGGTCATGAAGTCTCTGTGAGAGAGGAAAGAGGGAGTTAATCTGTACTGAAGATTAAATCAACAGTGAAGAGGAAAGGGGTCTTCCCTGGAGCCCTTCAGTCGTATACAACATTTTACACAACAATGTAAGTAAGGAAAAAGGAATCTATAATCAGAGAAACAAAGGTTGCAGCTGCCTGTTTACATGACTCAGGTCCCATGATCAAATTCCCTTAAGGCTCAGAATATTTTAAAGTTCCAACAGCGTAGATTTTGAATTGCTTATTTTCACAGAATGGATCTGCCTAAGGAGGTATGTGTGGGAGAAGATTCCAGAAGGTCTTGAGACACTCCAGATGAAGGTTAGTGTGGGGCTGTGCTGCTGGAGCACCAGAGAGTAAAAAGAGGTAAGTGATTTATAGTCTCATTAAATATCGACAAGTTTGGGTTTTCCTTTAGAGCTGGGCAAGGCCTCGCTTGACTTCTTTCTCTGCCCATCTCCATAAGGCTCAAACATGTTCTGATTTTCAGGTTCTGAAAAAGCTGTCAGGGAAAAAGCAGCTTCCATTCTGTTTTTTGCACTTTCTGAATTCCACTTCCCTTCGATTTTTGGCCTGGTAATTTCTGTCTTACCAGCTTTTAGATGTCCTTGAGGTTCTTCTTTTCTTTCATTTGTTTTTTTTTCTTGAGACAGGGTGTAAACCAAAAACTCTTTTATTCCTTTTTTTCTTTTGAGACAGGATGTACACCAAAAATAAAATTCTGAGGCACCCCCACCCTGCAACCATCTGAATGGATTTTCTCCTGGGCCAGGGCACTCTTAACCTGAAAGACTGGTTCAGGCCATGATGGGAAGTAGAGGTCAGACAGGACTCATTATACCTCTCTGATGAGAAGCATTTACAATCTATTCTCTCCGAAGCCTGCTACCTGGAGGCTTCATCTGCATGGTAAAACTTTGGTCTCCACAACCTCCTATTGCAACACAGACATTTTCTTTCTATTGATCCCAGATCTTTAGATAAACTCAACCAATTGTCAACTAGTCAATTTAAAATCTACGTATAACCTGGGAGCCCCCAACCTCTGCCTAACAATTCAAGTTGTCCCACCTTTCTGGATAGAACCAATGTATTTATTAAATGTATTTGATTGACATCTCATGTCTCCCTAAAATGTATAAAACAAAGCCATACCCCAATCACCTTGGGCATATGTTCTCAGGATCTCCTGAGGGCTGTGTTACAGGCCATGGTCACTCATATTTGGCTCAGAATAAATCTCTTCAAATATTTTACAGAGCTTGACTCTTTTCATTTGTTAATAATCTCACTCTGTCATCCAGACTGGAGTGCAGTGGTGCAATCACGGATTACTGCAACCTCTACCTCCCTGGGCTCAAGCGATCCTCCCTCCTCAATCTCCCAAGTACCGGAGACTACAGGCATGCACCACCATGCCTGGTTAATTTTAAAACTTTTTGTATAGATGGAGGTCTTACTGTGTTGCCCAGGCTGGTCTCAAACTTTTGGCCTCAAGTGATCCTACCACCTCAGCCTCCCAAAGTGGTGGGATTACAGGGAGAAGATTTTTATTTTATTTTTATAGAGATGGGGTCTCAGTATGTTGCCGTGGCTGGTATTGAACTCCTGGGTTCAAGCGATAACCCTGCCTCAGCTTCTCAAACTGCTGGGATTACAGGTGTAAGCCACCATGCCCAGCCTGGGAGAAGACTTTTAAAACATATTTTGTTTAGGCTGGGCGTGGTGTTGAGGTCAGAAGTTCAAGACTAGGCTGGCCAACATGGCCAAACTGTGTCTCTACTAAAAAATATAAAAAACTTAGCCAGGTGTGGTGGCAGATACCTGTAGTCCCAGCTACTTGGGAGGCTGAAGAAGAAGAATTGCTTGAACCCAGGAGGTGGAGGTTGCAGTGAGCCAAGATCACACCACTGCACTGCAGCCTGGGTGACAAAGCGAGACTCTGTCTGAAAAAAACAAAAACATGTTTTGTTGAGTTTGTTCAGCTGTGTATGCACAAGTTGATTGGAATCTCTCAGCCTGTCCCAACCCCACCCCGGAATGTTCTTCCCAGGCTTCCTAACAGGTGTTCTTCTTTACCTGGATTGCATTTGTAGAAAACACTCTGCTTCAGTGGGAGACAAGGAACAGAATCTTTCTCTGTCTAAGGCATACTCCTCCAGGTTATCTGATTCCAATTCTATGGGACCTGTTTTACAGTTCTCAAAGCTACAGATAACTGATAGCAATGAAAAATAATTCTTGTCTATGGACATGCAAATGCCTGTGTTCTGAAGAGAGACAACCCTTCCTCACTTCCCCCCAAATCCCCCAGTTTGCTTCCATTTTGCACATTCATTTCAATATTTCTCTTCTGTTCTTTCTTTTCTTTTTTTAGGGTGTCTCCCTCTGTGCCAAGCCAGAGTGCAGTGGTGCAACCATGGCTCACTGTAGTCTCAGCCTCCTGGGCTCAAGAGATCCTCCCACTTCAGCCTCCCAAGTAGCTAGGACTACAGGCACGTGTCACCATATCTGCCTAATTAAAAAAAAATTATAGAGATGGGCTCTCTCTATGTTTCCCAGGTTGGTCTCAGACTCCTGGGCTCAAGTGATCCTCCCATCTTGGCCTCCCAACTTGCTGGGATTATAGGCATTTGTCACTGTGCCCAGCCCGTTTCAGTATTTCTGATCAGTAAATGTGCCTGACCTTCAGATTCTCATTTGAATTAGCTGTCACACCTCTTCAGTTTCTTCACTGGGGAGTTAAATATAATCTTTAGCACATGATATTGTTTAGCTCAGTGTCCCCACCAAATCTTATCTTGAATCGTAATCCCCCTGTGTGTCAAGGGAGGGACCTGGTAGGGCATGATTAGATCATGGGGACGGGTTTCCCCATGGTGTTCCCATATAATGAATGAGTTCTCACGAGATCTGATGGTTTTAAAGTGTTTGGCAGTTCCCCCTTCTCTCTCATTCTCTCTCTCTCTCTCTCTGGCAGCTTGTGAAAAAGGTGCTCACTTTTCCTTTGCTTTCTGCCCTGATTGTAAGTTTCCTGAGGTCTCCTCCAAGCCATGTGGAACTGTGAGTTAATTAAACCTCTTTCCTTTATAAATTACCCAGTTTCAGGTAGTTCTTTATAGCAGTGTGCAAATGGACTAATACAGCACATATTCATTTTTATATCTATATTGAGTTATCATTTAACTTGTTTTTGAAAATTATCTTTTAACATGCATTTTTCTCTTTCTTATTATCTTCTTTTGCTAAAGCCTGTTTTCCAGTCGCTTCCTAAGAAAGGGTGCACAGGAGGCCCATTTTCTGAGCCCCTCCTTATCTGACAATGTTTTTGTTTGACCCTCACCTTTGATTAATAACGTGACTGGATGTTGAACTTGTGAAAGGAAAATAAAAACTTAGGACCCCAATTCAGTATGCCAAAAGGAAAAAAGAAAGAAGCTGAAAGCTGAGTCATGCAAGAAACTGCCTTTCCTTTTGCTCCTAAGTAGATGGCTACAGATAAAAGGTTAAATATCTCCACAGGTAGCTACTCTATGTTTACCTTATCTTATGTAAAGTGCCCATTTACTGAGCAGGAGACAGATAGGTAATTGACTATTCCCTGGCTGCTCTTTTCCCCTTGCAACATGTGGATTACCATACTCTTCCTCTGTCCCCTCCAGAGATGAATTTTTCCATGTCTGTTCCCCCCATTTAAATATTGAAGCCCTCACTATCATCTTTGGAGAAAGGGACAGATCATAGACTGTTTCTATGATTCTGTGTCCTTTTCTTTCATGCATGTCCTTAACCTTGGCAAAATATACTTCTAAATGGATTGAAACCTGTCTCAGTTACTTTTTGGTTCACTAACTCTAGGATGGGAAATATTTCCCCTCAGAACTTTGAAGGCATTGTCCCCTCATCTTCTAGCACTCAGCATGGCCATTGAGATTTGATGGTATTTTAAATTCCAATATGTTTATTAACGAGACCAGTTTTTTCTCACTAGAAGTTATACATAAAATACTTAAAATAGTTCCTGGAATTTAATGAACTGAATTAACGTTAGCTATCACTATTATTGAACTATTTTTTTTCTCTGACATTCTTTAATATTTTTATTTTTTTTTCTAAAAGGCAGGGTCTCACTCTTTTGCCCTGGCTGGAGGGCAGTGGTGCAATCCTAGCTCACTGCAGCTTCGAATTCCTGGGCCTAAGTGATCCTCCTATCTCGGCCTCCTGAGTATCTGGGGCATCAGGCATGTGCAACTATGGCTAGCTAATTTTTTAATTTTTTGTAGAGATGTGATTTCGCTATATTGCCCAGGCTGGTCTCAAATTCCTGGCCTCAAGCAATCTTTCTAGATTATAGAACTTCCTGGCTTCCACAACTGCATGAGTCAATCCTTTATAATAAATCTATATCCATCTGTATATGTCTTATGTCTGTCTCTCTACCTATCTATCCATCCATCCATCCATCCATCCATCCATCCATCCATCCATTTTATTGTTTCTGTTTTTCTGGAGAACGCTGACTAATACAAAAAGTGAGCCCAACTTCTTACTGAGGGTTCTCAAGCCTCAGCCTCTTGAAGTGCTGAGATAGGCATGAGCCACTGCATTCAGTCTCTGATTGTCATTGACAATGATGTGCTCTAGTGTGAGTCTCTTTTACCCACTGTGCTGGGTATTCACTGGCCCTTTCAACTTGGAAACGTGTGTCCTTTGGCTTTGCAAAAATATCTGTAGCATTGATTGCCTGATTTCTCTCCCTCTGATCAGGGCCTCTGCAGCGTCCGACTCCAGGGCACTGTTCACCCCATATTCTATGAATGGCATCCCCTGGAGTTGTGCTGTTGCACCTGCACCTTTTATTTATTTATGTTGGAACACACTGGAGTCAGATGCCAGACTGCCTTGATCCTCTAATTATCTGATCTCTTTCTTCCTGTTTTCCATCTTTTTGTCTTTTCATTCTACTCTCCTCAACTCTTGGTCGAGGAATTTTTCATTCTGCTCATGCCTTAAAAAAAATCTAAGAGCTTTTTTTGGTTCCCTTTTTAAAAACATTCCATTGTTGTTTGATGTGTGGGCTCTCCTGTTTTCTTTCTGAGCATATTATATCTCATTTTTGAAGGTTGTATTTTCTCCCTTGTTTTAATTTTCTGCAGATACTTTTTTTTTTTTTTTTTTACTTTCCCCAATTAGTTTCTTTCTGACTTTCTTCCTCAATCTCTCCTGAACCATTGTTTCTTTTTAAGATCAGAGCAGGTTCTTAGGAACTTTTCAAACTGTATATGGGTGGGATTGTCACCTAGAGTGCTTTTTTTGGAGAGTAATTGGATGGTGTGATAATTAATTTTATGTGTCAATTTGACAGGTTCTCAGGGTGTCCAGTTAATTGGTTAAACATTATTTCTGGGTGTGCCTAAGAGGGTGTTTCCTGATGAGATTAGCGTTTTAATGGATGGACTAAATAAAGCAAGCTGCCCTCCTCAATGTGGGCGGGCACCGTACCCTTGAAGGCCTGAATAGAACAGAAAGGCAGGAGAATTTGCTCTCTTGGCCTGAACACTTGAGCTGGAACGTTGGTCTTCTCTTCTCTGTGAAGTAGGACTTACACCATCGGCTCTCCTGGGTCTCCAGTTTTAAGGTGGCAGATCATGGGACTTCTCGGCCTCCATAATTACATGAGCCAATTCTTTATAACAAATCTATATCCATCAGTCTATGTGTTCTGTCTCTCTACCTGTCAGTCTATTGACCAATCCAGCCATCCATCTGTCATCTATCTATCTTACTGGTTCTGTTTCTCTGGAGAACCCTGCCTAGCGAAAATGATGAGCCCAACTTCTTGCTGGGGATCCCCAGATATCAGCGGGCAGAGTATCTCCTTCTGGCACCTTCAGTTTCTCCAGAAATGAACCTTTCCATTTCCATCCTAAGGGATTGCGAGGGCTGTGGACTTGCCAGGAGGGAAGGGAGCAGAGGCCCCCGCAGTTCACAATGTAGTGTTTCCCTTAAACACAGCCCGACTTTCGGCTGGGATCCCACCCTTTCCTCCCCTGAGCTTTGTGTCCTCGAGACTGGACAGGTGTGGTTTCACCACACAATCATTTGGGGTCTCCTGAGGGAGGTGGGAGGAGGGGTGTGGTCTGCTTGAGCAGGTGAGGGAAATGGATTGGGGTGCTAGCTGGTAACTGTATACTGACTTTCATTTGTAGAGGCAGGGTCTCACTCTGTTGCCCAAGTTTGAGTGTAGAGGCATGATAACAGCTCACTGCAGCCTCAAATTCCTAGGCTCAAGCAGTCTCCCTGCCTCAGCCTCTTAAGTGGCTGGGACTACAGGCGCACACAACCATGCCCAGCTAATTTATTTCTTGTAGAGATGGGGGTCTCCTATGTTGACCAGATTGGTCTTGAACTCCTGAGTTCAAGTGATCCTCCTGCCTCAGCCTCCCAAAATGTTGGGATTGCAGGTGTGAGCCACTGTGCCCAGCTAGTATACTGACTTTCAGTCAACCTCATGCTTTCAGTGCCAGTTCTTCTTGGTGCCTGATGTTTGCAAACCCAGGATTTATTGGAGAGTCTCTGTTCTCGATGCCCACCCTGCCCCTCCACTTTCCCACACCCCCTTCACCTTTACCGTACACTGTCCTCAACTCTTCTGAGGCTGCTCCCAAGTGTTGGGTGCTTTGATCCTGTCTGCCATTGCCTGAGGTCATGTTCTCTCCATCCCTGTGGGTTAACAGCTTTTATTTTGTTCGTTCCCTTACTGTCATTTTCATAGAGTTTAGGAGGTAGGGAGGAGATAGAGGCGGGAAGTTATTCTATCACATTTGTCCAGAGTGCGCCCTGTTTTGGGGCATCAGTGGGCGGAGCTGGGAAGCCATGGTGGCTGCTGAGATTTGGAAGTACAAGACCAGGAGGAAGGAAGGAGGATGCTTAGGGATGGGGCTCAGGTGTGGGGTTCAGGTAGCTCGTGCGTGGTGAGGAAAGGCAGCAAATGAGGAGAGTATGGTAGATGGTAGTGTGTCCTGTTTATTTTGATGGTGGGTCAAAAGAGGGAGGTGAGGAACGGGTGGAGAGGATTTGGCCCCACTTTGAATGCAGGGCAAGGGGAAACCAGCATCTCGGATGTGCCTCAGTTTGTGCAGGGCTAAGTGGGACCCAGAACAGGAGGGGCAGACTTGGGCAGGAGGACAGTGAGCTCAACTGGGGACCTCTGGAGTTTGCAGTGAATACGCAGGGTCCTGGGTATGACGCTTGGGTTGTTTATCTGGCCTGGGGAAGTGACCAGCAGGCACATACCTCCAATCCAGCCAGGCTGCAGGTGTTAAAAATCTCTGTAGTCACGTTTTCTGGCTTCTCTGAACAGCCCCTGTAGTTGCTCACACATGTACACATGCATGCATATATATACACACACACACACGTGTATACATTTATATACATATATTTAGATACATTTATGTATATGAATGTATTTATATATTTTTATATTTAAATATATTTATATATATTTAAATATTATATATATGCACACACATGCACACAGATGTACACACACATATGCACATATACATATGCGCACACACACTCTGCAACTCAAACCTTTCCTTTCAGAGCCACCCCTGACCGAGACTTCCTTGCCATGTTAAAAATGAGCATCTCTTTTTGAGTAGTGTAATCAAACGTGGCACTTCTTGATAAAAATAGAATTCTTTGACTTCTGCCCAGGCTGCCTGGTGGGCAGGCTCACAGCCTTGTTCTTTCTCAGCTTTCCACGTTATTAATTTTTAGTGCCAAAAGACAGTTTTGCTGCTCCAGGCCTGCAGCCAAGCTCTACCAGGTTGGAAGTCCCTTCTCAGCCTAATTCCCATTAGCACAAAGCTTGGAGAAGCCCCTTCCTCACTCTGATCCTGCTGCCTGGAGCTGGCAGATCCGCTCCTCACCCAGCAGCCAAGACCCAGGCTTCTGGTTTAGAAGGGTCCGTCCTGACAGCTATCTCCGCTGGGCAGCCCAGGGCTCCTCTGGACACGGGACCCTGCCAATTTATGACTCACGGCGGCACCAGAGAGACACAGCTTCACCCAGCGATCTGCCGGCACTGCTCTCTCTTCCTCCAGTCCTGGGCTTCTTCATGTCTAAACCACGTGGAGAACTAGAGAACTAGGATCAGCTCTTTTGGAGATAAAAGTCACCTTCCAGCCTGGGGGCAGTGGCGTAGTCTCAGCCCGGCTCTGGAGACAGGGAGAAGGCTGCCATGCCCGCCAGCCCCATCCAGCCCCAGCTGGCAGCAGTGTGAAATGGTGCTTGCTAAAATGAGCCTGCTGTTGGCCTGGATATGTGTTTCCCAACAATTCAGAGACCTAGAGAATGGGAAAGGCAAACACTGTATTCCCACTTCCCTTGGCAAAAAGAGAGCAGTGCCGCAGCCACAGGCAAGCGCAGCCACAGGCGAGGCGGGTTAGAAAACCTGTTTGCTGGCAGATTATTGTCTGTAACTTGCCTCCTTAGTTCTTCCAGCACTCTCTCCTTCCCCCTCCTCCCCTCCCATGGTCCAACCCTGAGGGTCCCACGAGCAGCTGGGAGGCCTCCGATGTTATCTCAGAGCTCCTGATCTGCTGACATTTGAAAATCTTCTGGCTATAAGTTGCTCATTTAGCAGCTGCTGTTCTGCAGGCCTGAATCCTCCTAAATGAGACCCTACACAGAAAAGTACAAAGTAAACAGCCATCACCTGAGTCCCCCCAGCCAGAGAGAGCCTTTGGGTACATTTTGCAATATTTTGTTTTGTTTGCTCTCAGCCTGGACTTGCCCCCCTTTTTAGCACAGTCGAGTTCTACTAGGTACACTTAAAAACATTCCTTGTTCTTTTTGTTTGGCATTACATCCTAAGCATTTCCCTGCATCATGCAACCTCTATGGGATGTCATTTTTCACACACACACATCGTCCTCTGGTGTGGTTGTATGACACGTCACTTAACTATTCCACACCCAAAGCCTCCCCTTTTCCAAACTCTTCCCTGGGATCTCCTGAAGGTAACAGCAAGATCGGAGCAGCGCTGGATGGATCCTGCTCTCAGTCCCCTGTCTGGGAACGACCCTGAACCTTAACAGGGATGTTAGCTTCCTAGGGCTGCTGTAACAAATCCCACAAACGGAGTGCCTGCAAACATTGTCTGATAGTTCTGGAGGTCAGAGGTGCAGAATGAGTTTTACTGGGCTGAAACCAAGGTAGGGCTGTGCTCTCTCCTGAGGCTCTAGGAGACAATCTGCTTCCTGGCCTTTTCCAGCTTGGAGAGCTGCATTCCTTGGCGCATGGTCCCCCTTCCTCCTCTTCAAGGCCAGCAGCGTAGCATCCTCAGATCTCCCTCTGCTTTCATCTTCACCTTGCCTTTCCTTTTCTGCAGTCAGATGTCCCTCTGTCCCTCTTATAAGGACACTTGTGTGATGACTTTTAGGGCCTATGGCAGCGATCCAGGATCATCTATAGATCTAGAACTTAATATTTTTTTTAGATGTGGTCTCACTCTGTCACCCAGCTTGGAGTGCAGTAGCACCATTTTGGTTCACTGCAACCTCCACCTCCTGGGTTCAAGCGATTCTCCTGCCTCAGCCTCCCAAGTAGCTGAGATTACAGGTGTGCACCACCACCTCCAGCTAACTTTTTTGTATTTTTAGTAGAGACAGGGTTTTGCCATGTAGGCCAGGCTGGTCTCGAACTGCTGACCTCAGGTGATCTGCCTCGGCCTCCCAAAGTGCTGGGATTACAGGCATGAGCCACCGTGCCTGGCCTCAAGATCTATAACTTAATCTTAAGCAGTGTCTGCAAAGTTTATTTTGCCACATGAAGTAACACTCATAGGTTCCAGAGACGAAGACCTGGCTAGATCTGTGGGGACATGATGCAGCAGACCACACCAACCCAGGGGTCTAACCCTGAACCTTGAGGCTAGTGGGTGTGCCCTTGGCACCTCTCTGCTCCGTCCCCTGATGTTTACTTGTGGAGCACCCGTGCTGAATGCTCGGCTAGATTTCCCTCTGAGTGCAAGAAGAATGTGACTGCTGTTTCAGCTTGCAAATCTCACAGTGAATTTCTCTTGGGCCCCTGGTAACCCGCAGCTATACAGGAAAGGAAATTCTGGAAAACGTATTTCTAGCTTAGCTAAATTGACCCGGCACAAATCCACACAAAAGCACGGACTTCTGTGTTTTTAGGTTAAGAAATGGAGTAGCTTCTGGGCTGAGATATTCTCCCACTCTTCATTCGGACACCTTTCCTCTCAGATGGTCTCTGAGGCCTCCCACAAAAAGTCCCTGTGGCCTCAGCAGCTGGACCTGATTGCTGTTGGCTCACTTCTTCTCAGGAGCTTTACTGTGGTTGAGATGATTTGTTATTCTATACTCGTTTAAAGTTACGTTATACTTTTTTTTTTTTTTTTTTTTTTGAGACAAAGTCTCGCTCTATCGCCCAGGCTGGAGTGCAATGGCACGATCTAGGTAGGCTCACTGCAAGCTCCACCTCCCCGGTTCACGCCATTCTCCTGCCTCAGCCTCCCAAGTAGCTGGGACTACAGGCACCTGCCACCATGCCCAGCTAATTTTTTTGTACTTTTAGTAGAGACGGGGTTTCACTGTGTTAGCCAGCAGGGTCTCCATCTCCTGACCTCATGATCTGTCCTCCTCGGCCTCCCAAAGTGCTGGGATTACAGGCGTTATCAGGAGAACCCGCTCCCAAAGTTTAACGTGGGTTCTTTACTATTTCCTAAGTGTCTCGGCTGGGTTGAGAAATAAAGGGAAAGAGCACAAGAGAAAGAAATTCAAAGCTGGGTGTCCGCAGGAGACAGCACATGTCGGCAGGATCCGTGATGTTCCCCGAGCTGTAAAACCAGCAAGTTTTATTAGCGATTTTCAAAAGGGGAGGGAGTGCACGAATAGGGTATGGGTCAGAGATCACATACTTCACAAGGTAATAAAATATCACAAAGCAAATGGAGGCAGGGTGAGATCACAGGACCACCAGATGAGATGAAATTAAAATTGCTAATGAAGTTTCGGCATGCATTGTCATTGATAACATCTTATCAGGAAACAGGGTTTGAGAGCAGACAACCTCTGACCAAAATTTATTAGTCAGGAATTTTCCTCCACCTAATAAGCCTGGGAGCGCTACAGGAGACTGGGACTTATTTCATCCCTTGGGCTTTGACCATAAAAGACGTAATGCCTTAAAAGGGGCCGTCTATAAGCCTACCTTCAGGGCGCATTCTCTCTCTCAGGGATGTTCCGTGCTGAGAAGAAGAATTCAGGGATACTTCTCCTATTTGCTTTTGAAAGACTATTTGCTTTTGAAAGAGGAGAAATATAGCTCTGTTCCGTCCGGTTCACCAGCATCCAGTTCAGAGTTACCTCTCTTGTTACCGGAACATCGCTGTTATCCTGTTCTTTTTTTTTTTTTTTAAGATGCCCAGATTTCATATTGTTCAAACACACATGCTCTACAAACGATTTGTGCAGTTGACACAGTCATTACAGGGTCCTGAGGTGACATTCATCCTCCTCAGCTTACAAAGAAGATGACAGGATTAAGAGGTTAAAGTAAAGACAGGCATAGGAAATCACAAGGATATTCATTGGGGAAGTGATACGTGTCCATGAAATCTTCACAATTTATGTTCAGAGATTACAGTAAAGACAGGTGTAAGAAATTATAAAAGTATTAATTTGGCCTCCGTTCGGGGTCCTTGACTTCCCACAACAGGCGTGAGCCACCACGTCTGGTCACATTATTCTTATATACAAAACAAATACTCATCTGGGGAAAGATATCATTAGCCATTTTCCTGTTTTTGCCAGATGCACAACAGGTGGAGGTAACTGAAATCGAAAGTGGAAGTCATGATAGGTTATCACTAGTGCTGTCCGGTGAAATCAATCACAAAGGTGATTTTCCACTTTTACTGACTAAGCATGCTATTCTGCAATAAACTCCCTAACAAATGTGGCCTTTCAAGGTCCTTAGGACGATTACCTTTCAATGTTACTGGTAAGTTCTTTGCTCTTCTTAGCAGACTGCGAAACTCAACTCTGTGATGACAAGATACGGAATAAATGCATATTTTTATCCCTGAACAGAAGCTTCCGGCACTGGTTCATCAGGTCAGGGCACTGAGCTGGCATCCCCATTTATACAGTTTTCCTTTCCTTCACCTTTGTAAGATGCCTGGCACAGCTCTGAGCATCAAATATCTGTGCCGTGTGGGAGCACACGAGGGGACAAGTGGGGAACAGGGTCTCCTCCGTCCTCTGTCCCCAGGCTGGCTTCTCTCGTGGTAGAAGGACCCCCACAGCACCAGGCCTCACAGCTACGCTGCTGGTAAACTGCAGGTGCTGTCAAGGCTTCCTGCCTTTGTATACTGCCTTCCTAGATGAAATGTTCCTTGGCAGTTGGATAGCTGTTTGCTTACCGCACGCACCGCCCTGCTGCCTCTTGGTTGCACCGGCGAGCTATTGCTCCATGACAAGCCACACCGAAATGTAGCGAGCACTTCCTGTTGCCCGCATGTCTCAAGTCAGCTGAGTGTTTCTGCCAATCGGGGCCTGGCTTGGCCCACCTTGGCTGGGCTTGCTCTGGTGTCTAGGGTCAGCTAGACGGCTCGGCAGGGGACCAGCTGCTCTAGAAGAGCCTGGACAGGATGAATTGGTTCTCCTTCCATGTGCATCTTGCATCCCTCCAGCCAAGGATTTGAACCAAGGTCTCATCTGACTCCAAATGCACCAAGAGGATGGAGCCCAGAGTGACACAGAGGAAGAGGTCCCTGGATGGATGCGTGGGGAAGGTAAGGCCCGGAGAGCTGATGTGCTTGACATCACCAGGCTCTTCTGACCCTGGGGGACCTTCTCCTATGATGGTCCTGCTCCTCCAGACCCAGCAGGTGATTTCCCCAAAAGCCGCTTATGGTGAACACACCTGATAGCAATAACTTAAGCATCTCCTGAGAATGACCCTTGTGGCAGGTGCAGGTGAATGTGGTTTGGAGTTCTGAGCTAATGAATCTGGGAGTGGCCAACCTGGAGATTCATTCCTATTCCTTATCTATGAGGAACATCTGAGCGCCTGTCCAGTCCTGTGCAACACAGTACAGGGGATCGAGGCCCCTTGTTTTGGGTTAGGTAAATGTTGCCAGGTGGAGACTGTTGGGGGCGGGTGCTAAGTGAAGATGCTATATACGCTGCATGCTTTTTGCAAGTTGTGTGGCTCTCCTGCCCAGCCTACCACTGCTAGATGCTCTCCCCTGCATGTAAGCCCCGGTAAAACTCCGTGTCTCCTTCACCAGTCCTGGGTCCCTTCTTCAGCCTCTCGAACCTGCTGCCATCCCCATTGGAGAAGATAGGGGTTCGGCATAACAGCAGTTACCGGCTAGGGAAAGGCATGGCATTTGCAGCTCCCTACATGGGCTTGACTCTAACATGGAGGGAAAGAAAATATACACTGGGCCAGGCATGGTGGCTCATGCCTGTGATCCCAGCCCTTTGGGAGGCAGAGGCGGGGGGATCACAAGGTCAGGAGATCGAGACCATCCTGGCTAACATGGTGAAACCCCGTCTCTATTAAAAATACAAAAAATTAGCCAGGCATGGTGGTGGGCACCTGTAGTCCCAGCTACTCGGGAGGCTGAGGCAGGAGAATGGCGTGAACCTGGGAGGCAGAGCTTGCAGTGAACTGAGATCGCACCACTTCACTCCAGCCTGGGCAACAGAGCAAGACTCCGTCTCAAAAAAAAATAAAAATAAAAATAAAAAAGAGAAAAAAGAAAATAGATTCTGCCCTGCTCAATAAAGCCCCCACTGGGCCTCCCATCCTGGACTGTGGACAAAGCATATTTTTTTCCTATGAGGTCTTTACAAGTGGGTTCATGTCACTGCACATGGGTTCTTATCTGGGGTTGGTAGATTCAACTCAATTCCACAGGTTTACTGGGTGTTGCCTCCCATGCTTGGGGCCAGGAGGATGCAGGGATATGGGGTTGCCACCATACCCACTCTTCTTATGATCACAGCACATCATTGCACCCTGTTGGGGCCTGGCACCCTGCTCTGGCACTTTGCCTCTATTGTCTCCTTTAACCTCTGAGCTCTGTGAGGAAGGCATTACTACTATCCCTAGAATACAGACAGGAAAATTGAGTTGGATCGAGGCTCAGAGAGGTTAAATCACTTACCCAAGGTCACAAAGCTAGAGAGTGGCAGGCCAGCATCCAAGGCCAGAAACACGAGCTCCCTCTGATCCAAATGGTGACTCTATATTTGATCAGTGCTCAGAGAACTCTCCAAAGATCTTTATCAACTGTCATCTCTTCATTGCCCAGGCCCAGATGGGGAGCCACTTGGCTGAGGTCTCACTGAGATTTAGGGGCAGGACCTGGATGTGAGGTGGAGTGCCTGGTTATGCTGTTCCACCCTCCACCAGTCACTCCTGACTGGGTATGGACACTTAGTGTGCCCCATCCTGTGTGCAACGCAGTGTGGGAAGGGGATCAAGGACCTTGGCTAATCCCAGGCATTTCCCCAGAATGTCCCAGGTGTGGACTCCTTGGGAGGTACTGCGAGGCAGGCTGGTGTCCCACAGGCCTTGGTTCCATCCCAGCTGTGCTGTGCTAAGCTGAAACTCTTTGGGCAGCTTGTTTCACCTCCTGAGCCTTCTTTTTCTGAACTGTTAAATGGGATGATTCGACCTCTGCTTGGGTTTTGGTGAAGATTAAACGAAATACTAGCTGTAAACCATTTCATCCAGGGTCTGGTATAGAGGAAGCACGCACCTGCTAAATGAAAGCTCTATTGAGTATGATGATCGATCTCCCCGGGTGTCGTTGGGATCTCACAGCAGGAACAGCGCCTAACTCATAACTGATGCCCAGTAAACATCGGGTGGATGCAGTGTCCAATGAGACGGGTATTCATGTTCAGTTTTACAGAGAAGGAGACAGGGGCCAGAAAAGGAAGGAAATGCCCAGGTCAGCCAGCTAGTAAGAGGCAGAGTTGAAATTTGAACTGGGTTCTGGCTGGCTGCAGCTCCACTGCTCCACTACTGCACTGTCTGAGAGCCACAGGCACCGTGTAGTCAGGCACGCAGGGAGCTGGCTTCTTGCTGTCCTGCTGGATCCTGCCCTGGTGTGGCCCTCCCTGGAATCAGGGGTGGGGCTGGAGGGCAGGGCACAGAGAGAGATCTCCTGGGAAATGTACCATCTGCACAAAGGGCATCTGCTGGGCACTCTGCTGGAACGCTCTCTGCAAACACCACTTCCTGCCCGCCTCCCTGGGGACTCTGAGCTTAGGAGGGGGTGAGGGCCCAGGTCTGCACGTGGTGAGGCCCCTGCTGGGTACTGTACCACAGCTTCGTCGTGCTCAGGGTGGCCAGTGGAGGCCCTTCCCAGACTCCAGCTCTGGTCACAAGCCTTGCTCTTGTCTGGGCTCACCTGGCATCTCCTGCCTCACTCTGTGGCCGGACACCCCTTTGGAAGCCGAGGTCACCCCTACTACTCATGCCCCTCATTTGGAAATTTTCATACTCTACCTCTTGTTAATGATTCCATCCCATCTATAATGCTTTTCTATTTCTTGGAATTTTTCCCGATAGGCTATAACTGCTGCAAAGATAGAGAATTGCAATGATTAATATGCATTTCTGTATTTCCAAAAAGTTACCAGAATATCAAACTCATGATTTTGTCTATAGTTTTGATTAGATTCAAGCTATTTTTATATCATAAAACAACATAAAATGTTTGTATTGTTAATTTTTGTGGGTGCAGAGTGATGTGTTTATGGGGTACCTGAGATGTTAGAATGAAGCTACTAAATGTGAGTGTGAAAGTTCACCTTTTTACAGATCATGGAAATTTTCCTGAAGTATGACCACAAATGTTTCAAATTAAGCCTTCCTGCTAAGTTTCCAGAGGTGTGTGGCTTGGACGAAGTGTTTCCAGAGTGGACCCTGGTCTACTGAGTGTCCTGCCTGTTGCTGGTTCTTTGCAGCAGTCCATTGACCAACGCTGTCTACAGCTTGAGAGCCTCTGCAGGCCAGGGCTGCTCTTTGCACCATCCTACGTTACTATTCAATCTGCATAGCAGCCTGAAAAACAGGCCTGCTTTTCTCTCATTTACACATATGTGAAGAAGACACAGCAAGTGAGAAAACGTGACCGAAAGCCATGCGGACACGTGGCCACAGGGCCAAACCCGACTTCCATGATGTGATCTGGCTACAGTTTGGAGCCCACATATTTCAATAGTTATTCCCCGGCCTGACACGTCAAAGAGGCTCCAGAAATGTTTGCTGAGTGAGTGATGAATCAGTGATTTCCGATTTTCTCCTAAATTCAGAGAATAAGTGGCTTGTCTGCAGTCAACCAGGACGTCCCTGACAGAGGTACAAGTAAAGCCCAGATCTCTGCATCTGTGGTTCAAGGCCTTTTGTACTACACACTGCTGTCTCTTTGTCATCATTAAAAACAGGGCACAAGGGACATGTTTTCTAGCCTCAGTTCCCCATCTACAAAATGGGCCTCATGGAATGGAATGTCTCTGCTTCACTCCAGCATCAGCAAGCGGGGAATTCCAATGGATTCAATTCCACTTCTGTCCATGGGCGTGTTCTAAGCAGCCTCTTTGTTCCAGAAGCTGCCCTCAGCCAGAGTTGGATAAGCAATCCTCACTCCCCAGCCTCCTTTGGATGGGGATGAAGACCCCACTGGGGTGGGAAGTGCAGAGGCAGACAGGTGTATGGAGCCACCTGTAAATTGATTCAAGTGAGCCAGGAAAGCAGCGAAGAAAAGAGAAACCTGAGTGACGATGTAGTGGAGGAACAGGGTTGGAAAGAGGCTGCTGGCTGTCTGGCTTCGCAGCTCTGGCTTCCTAATCAGCCTCGCTCTTGTCTCTGGTGTTCTCTGGCTCTTGTCCACCTGTCTGTGTTTCTCTTTGCCAGCTGTTGACTAATCTTTGCTGGAGCTGAGCTAGAATTCTGGTGTTTATAAGCCCATAACTAGCTAAGCACTAGTTGATAACTCTGGAGTTAGTGGATAACCACAGGGCTGGGCTACTAAGCTCTTTCAGTTGATAAATAAATAAACAAACAAACAAACAAACAAACAAACACCATACCCAGCACTTTTTGTATTTTTAGTAGAGACAGGGTTTCACGTGTTAGCCAGGATGGACTCGATCTCCTGACCTCATGATCCACCCACCTCGGCCTCCCAAAGTGCTGGGATTACAGGTGTGAGCCACCGCGCCCAGCCACCTTTGTCCTGTTTTCTACAGGTTAGAAGCAATGCACAAGTCATACCTACATTCAAGGACCGTGCAAAGGATAAACTGCAGGAGGTGAAGAACTTGAGAGCTATTTTAGAAGCTGCCTTCCACACTTTACAATCTACTTTGCAGCTACACTGAGCTCTTAGCAACTCCCTGGGCCTGCTGAGCACCTCTTGCCTTTCTGCCTTTGCATATGCTGTTCCCTCTGCCTGGAATTCCATCTCTTCTGCCTTTGTCCACCTCCTCCTAAGGCCTCTGCTTAGATGCAATTTCTTTGGGCTCTTATTAGCAGCATCCAAATCTGTGCTGGTTTCTTCTAATGCTTACTCTGCATCATAATTTTTCTGTTTACTTGTTAATCCCCTCCCACTCCTGCCAGTACCTAAAGTAAAATCTACACAGGGCTTGGCACATTGTGGATGCTCAATGAAGATTTGTTAAATGAGTGAATGATTGAATGAAATGAACCCCAGCCTGGAACCCAGGGCTGTAATTTCCAGTTCTGGTCCCTGTCCCCTGCCCAGGGGCTGTCTAAGGGCTCGTCTCTCCCAGGAGCCCCTGTATCATCTCAGTAACTAGACCAGTACCCAGTACCATATTGACTTCCCCGACTGAAATAATTTTCACATGCAATTCTCAGGTGCGCTTCCCTAGAACCTCTCTCGCTGTTCTTTGCCTTCCTCCTCTCCCTGCCTTGTATCTCCGTGGTCCTGCCAAAAATCGGAAGCTCATTACTAAACCAGGAGCTGCCTTACATTATCCCAGAGACTATAGATGTTAAATATTTGCTTCTATCTCAACTGAGGACTGACATAGTAAAGGCTCCTTGAGATGTTAGCTGTCAAGGAGGAGAATAAAAGTTTTTCATCTGCATGAGTAATTGTTTCCTGTTTTATCCAGAGAGACAACAGATTTACATCCCAGACACATTCACACTGGGCCAAGAGCAGCTGCCATTGCAGATTCGAGTCACGTCCTTTTTTTCCCTCCTTCTCCTTCTTGGAGTTACAACAGAAGCTGGGGAGGTGAGAGAGGAGGCGGGCTCTGGAACATGTAGCCTGTGAGGAGGGAAATCAGGGTGGTGCTTGGGTGGAGGTGGGAGCTGGGCCAAGGTCTTGGCTGGTCAGAAAGGCTGGCGAAGCGCGTACTGGGGAGGCAGAGGGCCTGCTTTCCTTCCTCTCTTTCCTTCACACCCACCTCAACCCACTGTCGAGTCCTATCAGCTCTGAAATAGATCCCACCTCCAGTGCCTTCTCACCTCTCTCTCCCCCATTCCAGTCCATGCCACCTCATCTCTTACTGGGACTTTCACAACAGCCTCCCGAGTGGTCTTGGCTTCTGCTCTCAAATCATGCAGTGCCTTGTCTGCGGAGCCACAAGACAGATCTTTTTAATCTGCTCTCCTTGGTTTCTCACAGCCCTTGGAATGAAACCTTGGCCTGCAGCCCTGTGTGACCTGCTGCCTGTCCTTACCTCCTAACCTCATCTAAGATCCCCCTCCCCTCCTCATACCGGCCTTTCTGTTTCTCAAACACTCCAGGCTTGTTCTGCTCTTGGACCTTCATGCTGTCTTTCTGTCTCCTCGGAATCTGTGCCTCCTTTGCCAGATCATGCAGCTGGCTCTCTGCCTAAATACCCTCTTCCAAGGGGTCTTCCTTGGCCCTGTGGTCTGACATGGTACCCTCCGCCATCCCTCCAGCCCATTACAGTGCCATAACACTTCTGTTGCCATCTAGAGTAACATCAGCTGGTTTTGTTCATCATCTGCCACCCCACTAGAAAGGACATGGATGAAGCAGGGAGGCACGTGCCTGTCTCATTCACCTCTGGATCTGCTGCATCCAGGACCATGTCGGCACAAAGTGGGAGCCCGAGAAATATTTATTGAAGAAATGAAAGGTGACAGGAGGCAGGAGGAGGGAGACTCCAAGAAGAGGTAAATTTGGTATCTTAGCAAGTGGGTGACTACCACTATCCGGGGGAAAGCTGATATACGAGGACTTGACAATAACGACAGCAGTAAAAATCGCTACTATTTTGTTTTGAGATGAATTTTAGTTTCTGAAATTGTCCAAAGCACTTTTATCAATAGAAACTTGTTACACCTCCCTCCAACAGGGAGAATCAGCACAGGAAGCTGCCCCCTCAAACACCAAAGGCTCCTGGAGTTACTCACAGTGCTGGGAAACAACCAGAGGAGGAGGACAGAGGGAGAGAACATCTTTTTAAAAATCCCAAACAAAACTAAACTCTGTACATGTATATCTCGAGTGAGTAAATGTGTAACATTCAGCAAAGTCCTACACTTGCCAGGTTTTATGGCTTCATGGAGGCATATAAAATGTGCTTCACAAAGCCAGGAGTCTGCACAGAATATAGGGTTCTGATTCATATTTTATTTATTTATTTATTTTTGTAGAGATGGGATCTCACTATATCGCACAGGCTGGTCTCAAACTCCTGAGCTCAAGCGATCCTTCTGCCTTGGTCTCCCAAGGTGCTGAGACTATGGGTGTGAGCGACCACTAGCTGAGCAATCTCTTGCATTTCTGGACCTTGAGCGTCAGGTAGCTCAGGGAGGGTGAAAACTCAGAAGAAAGCTTGGAATTGAGACCTCTGATTTTTGCCCAGAGAGTCCAGCGAACACACTTTATAACCCAGAAGGCCTTACAAATATTTCAGAGCAGAGGCAGCATTTTTGCACTGGATAAACAAAGGTACGGTAATTTCTTCATGGTTTATGTTCATTACAAGTAATTCTTTTCCTGAAGAAAAATGTATATTTCTGATTTATTTCCCCTCCGAAAGGGGAGGGGAATTATAATATTCTCTTTTCATAGCACCATTTCTCAAGATCAAACCCAGGCAGGCATTTTTACAGCACACATTTCCATATGTCGTTGCTAATCCTCGCAACCTTGAGGAAACCTAGGTGCAAAGGGGTTGAGGAATGTGTTCACCATCCCAAAGCCGACGAAGTGCCAGAACCCAAATCCAAGCTAGGCTGTCTCATCCCTAAGGACATACTCTTTATCCTGTTCCTTATGACTTTTCTTGCAGCAGGCATGAGGGAGCAAGAATTTGGCTCTTCTCACATTTCTCAGGCACCTGGTATGTGCCAGGCCTACTGTAAACCCCAAGGTGACATGGTCTGTGTCTATCCATTCAGCATCAAAAAGACTGTGATCAGGACTCGAGGCCTGAGGCACAGCTCTGAATCAGATGCAGGCCTCTGGTGTTTGCAAAGGATGAGTGAGTGTGTGTACACGTATGCATGCATTGTGTGTAGGGGTGTGTGTGTATGTTGGGGGTCGGGGGCAGAAAATTCTCCCTAAACTGTTGGTATTAAGGCAAATCTTTGATGGAGTGACTAGAGTGTGGGGACTTGAACCCTAGTTTCGAAGTGGGGACTTCGAACACTAGTATGGCCAGCAGACAGGCCGGAGTTGCTGAATTCTAAGGTAGGTCTTTAATCCACTCCCCTTCTCCAAATCCGGGTAGAATTGGACTCAGTGCTGGTTCAGGGCTGAGGATGCAGGGAGATGCATGGTTCTAGACACTGGGAAGGAGAAGGGATGGATGATGAACCTGGCAGGTCACAGGATCATGGACTTGGCTGTATGTTGGACGTCTGTGTAAGATCTGAGTTGAGACCTTTGATTTTTGCCCAGAGAGTCCAGCTAACACACTTTATAACCCAGTGAGACCAGCCAGTGGCTGTTCATTGCTTCTGCCTTGCCCCTATGCCTGTCTGCCTCCCATAGCAGGTCCCTATAGCATAAGGAAAATGTAAACAACCTTTTCTCTGGACACTAGGAAATCTAGTTTGGTGGATAAAGATGGATGGTTGTTAAACGATCACATCTTGGGCTCTGTGTGTTCAGTGAAGCCTCATTTACCAGATCTCTCTGATGAGAAAGGTGAATGGTGGGGACAAAATACATGCTGTTACCAGAAGTCTGGCAGGGGCCATGTGCAGTGGCATGCACCTGTAGTCACAGCCACTCAGGAGGCAGAGGTGGGAGGATCGCTTGGGCCCAGGAGGTCGAGGCTTCAGTGAGCTATGATGGCACCATTGTACTCCAGCCTGGCTGACAGAGTGATACCCTGTCTAAAAAAGGAAAAGAAGTTTGGGGGGGAAAGCTTTTAGGAGATGGATGATGGTTCATTTTAATTCCACCTAACATTTTAAACTTTGGTATGTCAAAAGGTGAGAATTGCCAGTGTCAAGGCACGGAAACCAAAGGAAAACCAGAGGGTTGAGAAGGTGGGAAGGGCTGCAGTGTGGTAGACAGCAGAGTTGCTGGGATGACTTCTGCTAAAGGAACTGATCATCCACCACCTTCAGGAAGGAGGCGCCTGGGGCCCTTTAAGAGAGCAATTTCAGTGGAGGCTGTGGGCAGGTTGGCAGAAACAAGATTATGAGATGGTCTGTATCAGGAATCAGGCTTGAGGGTTAGTGCCTCTAGACTTTTCTGAGAAGTCTGGCTTTGAAGGGAAGGCTGGAGAGCTAGCACAATACTCAGTAATAACAATACCTAAGGCAGTTAGAATGTGCCAGGCACTGTTCTAAGAACTCAGCACATTTCAGCTCATTTAATAAATTCCTTACAACTATATGAAGTACGTAGTCTTTTCATTATACCTTTTGACAGGTGAGTTACTTGCTGGAATTCACATGGCTAGTAAATACCAGAGCTGAGATTTGAACCCAGGCAATCTGGCTCCAGAATCTGTGTTTTTAACCCACATACTATATTGACCATCATGAAAAGATGGTGGTGGGCAGGCTTGTTTCTAAGGATGGGAGGGTTCTCATAATATTTGTATTTACAGAGAGTAGGGAGAGGTGGGTTACTTCCTCTCCCAACCCCAGAAAGCCAGGCATGTTGGCTGGCATCCCTGGGACCTCAGATATTCAAGCAACCATGGCCTTACAAATCAGGCATTCTATTTGTTAGAGTTGTGTAGTGAGGTCCCCTCCATTTCATCCCCAGAATATCTCCTAGACAAGTTGGATCCTACAGGGCCCGAGTATAAATAAGATGGTGCCCTCTGTTGTTACGGAGTAGCTTGGAGCTGGGCCCCAGATGCCCTGTGTGGATTAGATGAGTCATTAGTATTTGGCAATGTAACTTGAGAGGCTTGCTGAATTACTGGGGCATATGTCTCCAGCTCATGAGTACCACCCTGACTTCTGTCAATCAGTGAACAGGGTTTGCAGTGTCCACCAGGTACCTGTGGTGTAGTAGAAGAGAGTTTGAACTTTGGAATCAAACATGCTGAAGTTCAGATTCCAGCTGCTCCACTAGCTACCTCTGTGATCTTGGCTAAGTGATGGTCACTTTTTTTTTTTTTTTTTGAGACAAGGTCTCATTCTGTCTCCTAGGCTGGAGTGCAGTGGCATGATCATGGCTCAGTGCAGCCTTAACCTGCCGAACTCAAGAGATCATCCCACTTCAGCCTCCTGAGTAGCTGCGACTATGGGGCACGCGCCATGACATCCAGCTAATTTTTTACCTTTTGTAGAGATGGGATTTCGCCATGTTGCCCAGGCCAGTCTCAAACTCCTGGGCTCAAGCGATCCACCCACCTCATCCTCCCAAAGTGCTGGGATTACAGGTGTGAGCCACTGTGCCCATCCTGATGGTTGCTTTCAGAGCCTTGGTTCTTCATCTCTAAAACAAAGATAGGAACACTGCCCAGTTTCCACAGAGAGCTCGTAACACATGGGGGCCTCTCTCCACTCACCCTTCAGTTAGATACTTAATATTTGCAAAGACCCAATTTCTTCATCATAAGAAGGCTGCCACCATGCTTGAGGGAGTGACCCATTTACAAACCATTGCTTCCTTCTGGGTCATTCTGATGGATTAAATGAAGAACCATTTAAAACCATAGCCCAAAGAGCCAGAGGGAGAGGCAGCAGAGGGAAGATGCAGGTGGATCTTCATGCACTGCATGAGGAAGCTTTGTACCACGGTCAGGAAAAGCTCCAGGCACACAGGGGCAGCCTCCATGGCCAATTAGAGCGCACCTCTCACCTCGGCAACTCTGCTAACCTAAATAGACCAGTCACACAGCAGACCTGCAAAAGAAGACATGATAATTACAGAGACCCCAGGGGACCGTCTGTGCGGACTGATGCTTTGTTTCTCCTGACCTGTCAGACCTCTCTATTTCACTGCAAACTCTCAATACCCAGGGCCTTTGTTTTGCTGTGAACACTTTCATTCCTGAGTACATTTTCTATGAGGAGTTGGCAGGAAGGGAGTCAGAATGAATTATGTTTTCAGCACACCTCTGGGTTCATGTTGACCCAGGAAACAATTTGACTAAAGGATATTTCAATCCAACAAATACTCTCTGGGCCCTTCCAATGTTTCTGGCACTGGTTTGATGCTGAGGACATAGAGATGAATAAGAAATGGTCTCTGTCCGCCAACTGATTATCAATTATCAATTATCATTGATGATCTGCCATGTGCCAGGGACTTTATAAATATTATTACCATTTCTTACAACAACATAGTAAAGTAGATAGCATCTTTGTGTTACAGGTGAGGAGCAGGAAGTTCAAAAAGGTTAAGTTATAAGGTCAAAGTCACACAACTAGTCAGAGGTAAAACTAACCTTTGGATTTGGGGCTGTTCACCATCAAACCCTATATGCTTTTGATACAGACAGGAGACCCAGAAATACTGGGTAGAAGAGGGTGGTTCCCTGGCAAAGGCCTTACCCTCAAACCTGGAAACCTGTGGCCCTAAATGGGAAGAGGCATTCCTGTTTTCATGCCCAAAAGTTGCCTTTTGGCCTGCCATGTCCCCTATAAACCACAGACCCCAGGCTTCAGAAGCAGATGAGGAGACAAACAGAAGAGCAGAAGAATGGCAGAATGGCACAGTAGAGAGAAGAAAAGGAACATCTGAATGTTGAGAGGAATTTGGCTGGGGGCAGTTGGAGAAGAGATTAGCCACTAGACAGCCAAACTCCAGGGGAAGATCATCTTCCCATTCCATCCCCCTTCCAGCTCTCCATCCATCCTGCTGAGAGCCACCTCCACCACTCAGTGAACCCCCTGCATTCATCCTTCAAGTTTATGTGTGACCTGATTCTTCCTGGACACTGGACAAAGACCTAGGTACCAAGAGGGTCCACTGAACTGTCTAACACTTAAGTCATCCATGGACAGCAAGGCTAACAGAACGCTGTAACATGTGCCCACTTGGACCCTGGGAGTCACAGACACCCACCCATAGATGCTACCGTGGGGCCGGAGCCCAAAAAGTGCTCACCCTGGCTCCTGCACCTGCCCGTCTGTGTGCTTCCCCTCCAGTAAGGGGTTTGAGGATGTGGTGGCTGAACATAAGAGCTATGCTGCTGTCACACATCATGGGACAGGGGTCAGGGAACTCTCCCATTTCAGTTTCAAATATTCCAGGTCCCCTTTTCATTTGGAAGCCAGAGTCCAGTGGAGACAGAGATAGAAAGCCTGAAATAGGATCCAGGCAATATAAACCTACATGCTGTAAGCCAAGTCAGAGTGAGGCTGATGTGATAACAGAAGTCTGAAGAAAAGGTGGGAGACAATTATTCTGACTGAAAGGGAGGCAAGAGTTCCTGCCATAGGCTTGATGCTATGTGCCCCTGGCTTCCTAACTCATTTGCAAATGGAAAATACTATTGCATTGTAGGAATCGTCTTTCTCCATTTATATGGGGAAGGAGAAAGAATGGCTGGGCTGAATGAATTTATCCCTTGGTCCTCTTCCAACAAAGCTCAGCTATGAAGGATAAATCCAGCTCTCCCCACCCCCTCTCAGTGGAGCTGGGGAGAAATCAAAAGCCCCTCTGACAATAATGAGACCAAAGTTTGCAAGGGCAGGACAAGCCCGTGCTAACGGAGAAAGTGTTGTTTCCTCAGTTTGGTTTTAGACTGTCTTGTCCTATGGGGGGGAAAAGGTCTGCCCTTGGGAGAGGTGCCAACTTTATAGATCTATTAATAAAAGAACTGGCAGGCTTATAGTTCTTGCCAATGAGGAAACTTGAATGAGAGAAGCCAGGCTCAACCTTGGCTAACAGGCTGGAGCCCATCACCCTAATTTCACCCTGCTTCTCCTTACCCAAGCATCCAAGGCTAGACAGCACCCACCCAGCAGCTTCCACCTGGCCGAAGCCTGCACCTGCTTCAGACCAAGGGTTAGGTGGAAACTTGGCATGGGAAGAGAGGGCTCACCTGTGGGCAGGATAGAATCTATCCAAGAAGGATACCTGAAAAATTAAAGCCTATGAGACAGGGGTGATCCTGAAGGCAGGCAGGAGAAAGGGCTGGAGGGAGAGGCCACTGGGGAATTTTTCCTGGTGAATACTGAAGTTACTAGATGTTTTGTCTTGCAAAACTCAAGGGAAAACTCTCAAACTCTAACATTTGTCTATTCTGTGTCCAAATTGTCCTTTTGAAATGGACCCAACTTTCAGTAAAGAAACTTGGCGCTGGCTTGCCCAGCCTAGTGTGCTAGTTTTGTGGAAACTGACCGGCCAGGGTGGCCATGGGAGGAAGAGCCTGGTTCTCCCTCACCAGCTCCTGTGAAGAAGGGACCTGGTCAATAAGGCAAATGACGCCACTTTCCAACATTTGATATTGCCAAGTGCTTTTGTTTGGCACTACTATAGATTTTAAAAATGTATCTCACTTTTAAAATTTGCATTTTCTTGATTACTTGTGAGACTGAGCATCTTCTCATACAGCAACTGGCCATTTTCATCTCCTTTTCTGCAAATTCTAGCTGTTCCCTGTTTTTCCAATGGGTTATTCCCTTTACTTGTTGATCTGTAAGAGTTCATTACATATACTGGAAACTAATACTTTGCTATATATTGTTACTATCTTCTCTCTAACTCTGGTCACTTTTGAAAATTCATGTATTGTCATAAGAAGTCATACTTTTCGGTGGCTCATGCCTGTAATCTCAGCACTTTGGGAGGCCGAGGCAGGCGGATCACCTGAGGTCAGGAATTTGAGACAAACCTGACCAACACAGAGAAATCCTGTCTCTACTAAAAATACATTAGCCGGGTTTGGTGGCACAAGCCTGTATTCCCAGCTACTCGGGAGGCTGAGGCAGGAGAATTGCTTGAACCTGGGAGGTGGAGGTTGTGGTGAACCGAGATCGTGTCATTGCACTCCAGCCTGGGCAATAAGAACGAAACTCCACTCAAAAAAAAAAAAGTCATACTTTTGCTTTGTGCATCATCTTTAAGAAGGTCATCCCTATCAAAGGTCATAAACATATTCTTAATATTTTCATATGTTTATTTTCCAAGGTTAGGTCTTAGAAAATTACAAAATAACCATTTGTAATTTCATGCTGTGAAAGGTGGAGGAAGGGAATTTCCTTTTCTTGCCCCCAAACCTAAAACCCTTACTTGCTTCTGAGCTGATTCTCCTTGTTCCTTTCAGTTACACTGGAAGAAGAGTCCCTCCTTCCTGCAAGCCAAGTCATCCCCTTGGGCTCTCACTAAAAGAACACATTCCTCAGCCCTGGGCCCAGTACAAACATATATCTCAACTTCCTGGGCCCAACACAAACACATTCACACAATTCACACATTCCTCAGCCCTGGGCCTAGTACAAACACATTCCTCCATATATCTCAACTTCCTGGGCCCAGTACAAACACACCATATATCTCAACTTTGGAAAAACACCACCTGGAGAGACCCCCAATAAGGTCACAACCGTTTACGGCTTTACTGAATGCGCGGGAACCAATAGAAAACTGCTAAAGGTATAACTTAAAATGTTAACCAATTGTAATGCTGTAACCAAAAGAATTCCCTTGTTCCTCTATAACCTGTTTACATCGGGCTATAAAAAGCAAGCACATGCATCGTTCGGGGCCCTCTTGTATGTTGAGGAACAGAGGGACCAAGTTCGAACTTGCAGTAAAGATCCTTGCCGCTTGGCTTTGACTCTGGACTCTGGTGGTCTTCTTTGGGGAATAAACGGTCTGGGCATAACATCACCACTGTGCTTGCCTTCAGTTTATACCTTGCCGTTCTCTCCTGCTTCAATTCCATCAGCACAAAGGCATAATTTAATTCCTTCTACCTTAAAAAAAAAAAAAAAAAAAGCTCTCCCTCTCTCAGGGTAAGATGAAGTGGTTTCCAACAGGCCAATGCTACTTTCAGAGGCGTTTGAACCAGAGTGACTCCATTTTGAATAAGAGCTGAGTAAAATAAGACTGAGACCTTACTGGACTGCATTCCCATGAGCTTAGGCATTCTAAGTCACAGGATGAGATAGGAGATCAGCACAAGATACAGGTCACAAAGACCTTGCTGATAAAACAGGTTGTGATTAAAAAAAAAAAAAAAAAAAGCCAGTCAAAACCCACCAAAAGCAAGATGGTGACAAAAGTGATCTCTGGTCGTCCTCACTGCTGATTATTCACTAACTGTAATATATTAGCATGATAAAAGACACTCCCATCAGCACCATGGCCGTTTACAATGACATGGACACATCAGGAAGTTACCCTATATGTCTAAAGGGGAGAAGCCCTCCAGTCCAATTGTCCACCCCTTTCCTGGAAAACTCAAGAATAATCCACCCCTTGTTTAGCATATAATCAAGAAATAACCATGAAAATAGCCAACCAGCAGCCCTCAGGGCTGCTCTGCCTATGGAGTAGCCATTCTGTATTTACTTTCTTAATAAACTTGCTTTCACTTTATCCTATGGACTTGCCCCAAATTCTTGCATGAGGTCCAAGAACCTACTCTTGAGGTCTGGATTGGGACCCCTTTCTGGTAACACTACAGCCACGCTATGGACAATCTAGATAAAAGTAAAGATTGTATTTTCCAAACCGTTGGGGAGCTATGGAAGCAACAAGGGCCAGAGGAAGTAAAATTCTGGAGAAGGGAGGACCGCTCAGAGGTGAGCATCTGCACATGCCTTTCCCTTGCTGTCAGTTGGTAATTCTGGGCACAGGCTAAAGTGCTGAGTCCAGTTGGGGGCTGCTGTGGAGTAATCAAATTAAAGGCCTGAGGGGCCTCAAGCATCCAGCCAGCTTCCTCCTCGAGATGTGCTGAACTGTGAAGCTGTGTGATGTGAGAGGCTAACAGGCTAAGTTGAAGACCTCAGGAAAGTAGAGTGGAATTTCCTGTGGTCTTTTTTTTTTTTTTTCTTTTGAGGCAGGGTCTCTTTCTGTCACCCAGGCAGGAATGCAGTGGCACAACCACCGCTCACTGCAGCCTGGACCTCTCAGGCTCAAGTGATCCTCCCACGTCAGCCCCCAAGTAGCTGGGGCCACAGACATGTGCCACCACACCCGGGTACTTTTTGTATTTTTTGTAGAGTGGGTCTGACCATGTTGCCCAGGCTCCCAGTGGTCTCCTGAGAGGACAAAGGCTCACCAGGGGGTGGAGTTCCTGAGAACAACTTGGCAGGAGGAGAAAACGCTGGAGAGCAGGTGAACTGACCCCTGCTGTCAGGCATCTGCAGCTGCTTTTTCCTGAGAACATTAGCCATGAGTCTTTGTGCAGCTAGACAAATGTGGAGGCTTGAGGGAATCTCAGATGTGTGGCCAGTACCCTCTAACCACAGGCTTTTTATAATTTGAAGCAGTTCAGGGCAGGATGCTGAAGAGCAAAGCCAAACCCCCTCAAAAGCAAAATAATTTCCTTCAGTCTCTTAGTGTCATGAACAAATGTGAACCCAAAAGAGCCAATCTTTCAAGAAAGATCCTTAGTGGCCAATGGGGCCTAAATGTAAAATAGAGCCAAGCAGCCATCTGCTAACTAGAAATCACATAGGTACTCTGAGTTCCCAGAAATCCAACACCTCTGTTCGACCTGGGGACTTTCAGAGCACGCCTAAACCAACCAGTCAGAGCCCACCTGCCTTGACCAATCAAGGCTCAGCTGTACCAACTAATTGGAACTACCTGAGTCTGAATCTCTCAGTTGCATAAATGGACCTGATTGGGAGCCTGGGGTGGAACTTTTGCTACAGAACCCCAACCCTCCCTTTGTTCTCTGGAACACATCTTGTTTTACACTGAAGGCTGCATCTCCCTGGTGTGCAAACGATTCACTGGAATATAAAGTCTCTTTCCTCCAATTTCCTTTCCAGAGAACTTTTGTTCATGGTGCTGAGACAAAGACCTACCAGCCTCTTGATTGAAGGTCATACTCTAAGAACAGGGCAAACTAGAGGTAGATAGGCTATTTTTTTTTTTTTTTTTAAATAGAGTCTCACTCTGTCACCCAGGCTGAAGTGCAGTGGCTCGATCTTGACTCACTGCAGCCTTGCCCTCCGGGGTTCAAGTGATCCTCCCACCTCAGCCTCCCAAGTAGCTGGGGCTACAGGCATGTACCACCATACCCAGCTACTTTTTGTATTTTTTTTTTTTTGTAGAGATGGAGGTCTCACTGTTGCCCAGGCTGGTCTCAAACTCCTGAGCTCAAGTGATCCACCCACCTTGGCCTCCCAAAGTGCTGGGATTACAAAGTGAGCCACTGTGCCTGGCCACATAGACTGATTCTTTTCCAAACTGCAACTTAACCTTGATTCAGTTCAGCCCCTATTGGGATTGAACTGTTTAATACTTCACTCTATCTGCCTAGCAGAGAATAGGGTTAACTCTACTTGGGGGGAAAACACTAGAGCCTTTCAGTGCTTTTATACAAAATATTTGGCATTCCTTTAAATATTACTCAAGAGAAAAGACCATTTAACTAAAAACCAAGAGAAAAAGCAGACAATAGAAGGAGGCCCACCAGTAAACCAGAGTTATTAGACAAGAACTTTAACTATGATTGTGTCCAAAGAAATAGAATGATGGACAAAATGATTAAAAGTGTAGAGATTATCAGATAAAGTTTTAATCTTTCAAAAACAGCATCAAGTGGGCATCCTGGAACTAATATATATAATATTTGCAGCAAAGAAATCAATTGAGAGCAGATTGGATATAGCAGATGTCAGCATTCGTGAACTGGAAGATAAACCAATAGAAAACATCAAAATTGAAGCTCAGAGAGGGAAAAAAAGGAAAACAAAACAGGACAGCATAGAGAGCGTGGTACACAGTTTAAAGGGTCTGACAATGTGTAGTTGGAGTCACTGAAAGAGAGGGAAAGAGGAAAAGAAAGGATGAGACAGAAATAGTTGAAGGTAACAATGGCTAAGACATTTCCTCAAAGAATGGATAAACTATTAGAGTTAAGTCAATTTATCCAGGTCTTGGATATAGTGTCAGTGTACACAAACCAGTTGCATTTTTTTATAACAGCAACAAACATAATACAGAATTTAAAATGAAATTTAAAATGGTATCAATCAAATACTTAAGAGTTAATTTAATAAAATCAGAGAGAACAATCAAAGACAACCCAAAATATGGAAGGATACGCTATGCAATCGCTTCAGATTGTAAGGCTTAATATGGTGGAGGTGTTAATTCTCTTCAAATAGACCTATAGGTTCAACACAATCCCCATCAATCTTAGCAGGCTTTTGGAGGTGGGAAGGATTAACAAGCTGATTTTAAAATGCATATGCATATGTAAAGGGAAGCGAATAACTATATTAGGGTTCTCCAGAGAAACAGAATCTTACTATAAGATATAAAGACCTATTTTAAAGCTATAGTAATTAGCAATGTGGTATCAACACAAGGAGAGACTCATAATAGAAATAGAAATAGAAAATAGAATAGAAAAGTGTCCAGAAACAGACTCATACATGAATGTTCCTAGATTTGTGACAGAAGTGATGATACAGTACAGTAGGAGAACGGGTAGTCTTTTAAATAAATGGCATTAAGTTAATTGGATATCAGCATGGACAAATGAATCTAAATAAAACCTTTAGAAGAAAATAGTGTACATTTTCACCTTGAAATGAGCAAAACTTTCCTAAACCCCCATTCTTCAGTTCCATGGTTGGGTTGAGTTTCTTTTACCACTTTGCAAGTTTGCTCTGGACGTTCTTGTTTTTGTTATTATCTGCACAATCTCCATCCAGTCTTTTCTCTAGTAGTCATGATCTACTTGATTATTAAGCCACTCTTTGGTTTTATCATTAGTTCAAACATTAAGTGCATACTCATGTCACTCCTTGTCTCAAACATTCATTGCTCCTCATTCAAAACCAGCTGCTGGCACTGGTGTGTTTGATCCTTACAATGGAGCATCAGCACCACCCCTGCTCCCACCACCCCACCACCACCACTTTCTTATTCTTAATCATATAAGCCTGGATAATCCTCATTATTCCTGATCTCCAGACACACCGTGACTTACCCCTCGTCCAGATCTACTCATGCTGCTTCCTTGGTAGGATAACTTTGCCAGTTCCATCTATACCATGCTCTGTCTAGGCTGTCTGCCTTTGGCATCTTGTCTGCCCTCTCATTTTGGTCCAGTACCTAGGAGGAGCTGAACAGAACTGTGCAGAGGTATCAGTGACTCTTACCCAGCCTTCCAATTCCTGCACAGTGCCTTCTTGTTTGTGGTCTGGAATCCTTCCAGCAAGCGGTGTCCAGCCTCCATGTCCCTGGGGATTTGGGGCTTGTGAAGGGTTCCCTCTGCTGGAAGAGGAGAGCATTGCGCCCAGGCATGAGTGCACTGTCAGTACCAGGCAATCCTGGGAGAAATTCTGGAGAGATCAAAGTGCTTCTCAAAGACGTTGGTGGCACCTACCCCCAAGAGTGAATCCTTCAGGTCACAGGTACCAGAGATGGACGACTTGGCCAGAAGACATAGCCTTATCTCAGACATGACATGGACAAAGGCCAGCTGAAGGACCAGGAACCAAACTGTTCTCACCTGTAGCTCTGGGGCTTTTTTCAGAGCAGGTCCAAGGGTTGAGGAGTGGGAGACCTGGCCAAGGAGGGTGATCGGTGAAGCAATCAATTTTCCACCTCGAGGCTAACTGGTAGTTATTTCTTTCTGCCTATGGAGAACTCTACTTACCTTCTGACCACCCACTCATGGGAAGGTGTTCTCTGTCTGCACCTTCAGAGCCCACCACCATTTCTTCAGTAGCCACTGTGGATCTCCCTACTCCAGGTTCTGCCTCTTGCATGTAATGAGCCAAACTTGGCCAACGCAGACAACAAGCAGCATGCATGTTAGAACCAGGAACAGCGGGGTCCATATGCTTCCTCTGCTACCCACTTCGTTCAGGTTACTGAGCCCCTCAAGCCTCTGATACTTCATCTATGAAATGTGGGTGATAGTCTCTAGTTGATGGAGTTGTTGGGAGATGTCAGTGAGATACCCTATGAAAAATGCCTGACATGGCATAGGGGCTCCCCACATATTAAGCAACCTTTACCTCCAACCCCACTGACAGCCACACACCTGCCCATCAGGGAATGAGGTTGAGAATATCAATATATATATTTGCAATAGAAAGTGATAGAGAGAAATAGTAATTGCATCGGAGTTACAACGGTAGGACTGATGGATTCTGCTTGGGAGAGGGAACTCATCTGAGAACATAACTATTGACCAGGGTATTTCAAGTATTAACTATGTGTCAGGCTTTAACACTTTACACACAGCCTCATCTGATCCTCAGAGGAGTCCCATAGGGTAGGTACTTACAGCAAACAGGCTACGGGGGCCCAGGAGACCAGGGGTCCCCATGATCCCTGCCTCCTAGTATTCATAACCTTGAGTAAGGGTAGGACCTACCCCTGACCAATAGAATGCGGCAAAGGTGACATACGTACATGATTCCACATATAATGTGATTCCACATCACATTATATGAGACTGTGATGTCCCTTGTCTTCCTGGCCTACTCCATTCCCACCCCAAGTGTTGGTTTCTTGGAAAAACACTGGGGAAGGAGGTGGAATTGCCATGAAAACAAGGCTCAGACCTCCACAGAAGCTGCCCGGTGAGTTCTTCAAAAGTGGTTATCCTACCTGCCACTTACACTGGATCAGGACTGTCCAGAAATCATTTTCACATCTCCCCAGCAGAATGGCATCATCTCAATACTAATTTTCACTTGAACTAGAAGAATCATGCGTGTGGATTTCAAAAGGAAAATGGTGCATTTAGGAGCAGCCCAGGGTGCTTATAGAACGGACCTTGCTATGTTCTTGAGCTTCTGTGGCCTCTTGACAAAGTCGAGCAAATAAGACGACCAGGCCAAGTGGGCACTCTGGGTCCTGTGGCCAAGGATGGGCTGGCCAGGTGGCCACGTGGCCTCCCGTGGCCTTGTTTCTGTCGGTTTTATCTGATCCTGATCTCAGATGCTGATAGGGCCCTGGCTTATTTCTAAGGAGAGGGAGCTTGATTTGTGCAGGATGCGCCTTCACCAGATACCTCCAGGGGCAAGAGTCCACAGAGGTTACAGCGCCCCCCGCCCTCCATGCCTCTAAGCTCTAAGCTCAAAGAAGGGTCCCTGACACAGAGTCCTGTTAAAGGAATGGCCACAGGGGTGGGAGAGACTAGGGTCGTGCATGCCAGCTCAGGATCTGGGGCAGGATGGTTGGCAGGGGGTCGCAAGGAGCAAAGGAGGGGAATCACTTGCCAGAAAATTGGGCAGGGGGAGCTCAGAGAGGAGGCTGAGGAGGGACTGGGACCAGTGGAAGGGAGGTGGAATAGGTCTTTGGAGCCAAATTCCTTGCAGAGGCCTGGGGTGAAGCCTGGGCAGCTCTATCCCCAGGAGCTGCCCTTTTGCCTTCAGCAGCTCCCAGTCCAGCCTCTGCCCCGCCAGGAGACCCAGGCCGGGTTCCTAACCCTACTGCTCTTTGGCTTCGTCCCTGCCTAGCCCCGATGCAGGTTGCTTTTATTTCCTCCCTCCTCCCACTCCTCCCCCTCCTCCCCCCTCCTCCCCCTCCTCTGCTTCTGCTACCTCCCCTTCCTCTGCTACCCACTTCATTCAGGTTACTAAGCCACTCAAGCCTCTGATACTTCATCTATGAAATGGGGGTGACAGTCTCTAGTTTATGGAGTTGTTGGGAGATGTCAGTGAGATACCCTATGAAAAATGTCTGACATGGCATAGGGGCTCCCCATATTAAGCAACCTTTATCCCTCCTCCTCCTCCTCTGCCCTCCTCCCCCTCCTCTGCCCTCCTCCCCCTCCTTAGCCCTCCTGCCCTTCCTTCCCCTCCTCCCCCTCCCCCCTCCCCGGACTGGCCCCGCCCCCACTGCCGGCCCCGCCCCCACCCACGCCGGAACTGCTGCATTTAAGGAGATTGCGCACCTGGAAAGGTCCACACATGTGAGCCTCGAGGCGGGCTCCGGGTGCGGACTTGCCATGGCCTCCGAAGCTTCTGTGCGTCTAGGGATGCCCCCTGACCGTCTGTGGATCCAGAAGCCCGGCATCTACGAAGACGAGGAGGGGAGGACCTGGGTGACTGTGGTCGTGCGGTTCAATCCCTCGCACAGGGAATGGGCCAGGGCCTCAAACACCCAGGACAGCGCCTCCCACGGCAGCACAGTGAGTCCTGGGCACGAGGGGAGGCTGTGGGAGGGCTGCGCACTGACCCCTGCCCGTGTGGGACCGCAGTGGGGGTCAGAGGGGGGCGTTCTTACCCGCACTGGAAAACACTTCTGTGCAGGTCTAGGAGAGCAGCAGTGCCCTGGCCTCAGGAACACCCCCGTGAAGGGACCACAGGCACGAACTTATCCACATGAGGCAATACGGTACTGCGTGGTGAAGCCGAGGCTAAGGTAGCTCAGGGCTTAGTGCCATTCCCAGTGTATGCTGGGAAGGCTCACAAATGGGGCAGCTATTGAACTGGGCTTTGTGGGATGAGTAGGAGTTCTCCAGGTCTAGAAAGGGGAGGCAGTAGTAGTATAAGCAAAAGCATTGCAACCTGGAGGCACCAGGTGGGCCAATAGGATGAATGTGAGATTGGTTTCAGATTACTAATCTGCAAAACGAGAATAATATGCCTCTGTGGCAACTGAGTCACAGACATGCTCCTGTACGTGGCTCACCGCCTGACTGGCCTGGGGAAGCATTTGACTGATAACAGATTCTGGAAATTAATTCAGGAGGCTTGGGTGGAGTCCTAGATTCTTTACTTTTCAAAAGCTCCCCAGGTGATAACGATAATGACTCAGGAGGCGGCCCTAGATGAGGGCTTTAGATCACAGCCGGTCTTTGAGGAATAAAGTAAATACAGTAGAGTCTCTGGTGAGGGCGGGAATTGATTCCAGGACCAACTGTGGATGTTCAAGTCCCTGATAGAAAATGACCTGGGTAGTAATTATATACAACCTCAGCACAATCCTCTCCTATATTTGAAATTAGATTACTAATAACACCTAATGCTACACCTACACATCACTTCAGGCTCTGCTTCTTGGAACTTTGTGGAATTTTTTTTTCTCCAAATATTTTTAATCTGAGGTTGGTTAAATTTATGGGTGCAATATCCACGGAAATGGGGAGCTGGCTGTACCTTAGTGTAATATTGTGAAAGTTTATCCGGATATTTAAAATGCTATTTAGGGCCAGGCGCGGTGGCTCACGGCTGCAATCCCACCACTTTGGGAGGCCGAGGCTGGCAGATCATGAGGGCAGGAGATCAAGACCATCCTGGCTAACACGGCGAAAACCCGTCTCTACTAAAAATACAAAAAATATTAGCCGGGCTTGGTGGCGGACGCCTGTAGTCCCAGCTACTCAGGAGGCTGAGGCAGGAGAATGGCGTGAACCCAGGAGGCAGAGCTTGCAGTGAGCCGAGATAGCGCCACTGTACTCCAGCCTGGGTGACAGAGTGAGACTCCGTCTCAAAAAAACAAAAACAAAAAAACCCAAACATTTAGGTCATTGTAAACAATTCACTGCCTGTTTGTTTTTTGAGAGAGTCTTGCTCTATTGTGGCTGGAGTGCAGTGGTGTGATCTCGGCTCACTGTAACCTGCAGCTCCCAAGCTCAAGTGATTCTCATGCCTCAGCCTCCTGAGTAGCTGGGATTACAGGCTTTTTTTTTTTTTTTTTTTTTTACAGCTATTTTTTTTTGTTATTTTTAGGAGATACAAGGTTTAATCGTGTGAGCCAGGCTGGTTTTGAACTCCTGACCTCAAGTGATCTGTCCACCTTGGCTCCCAAACTGCTGGGATTACAGGCGAGCCACCCCGCCCAGCCAGTTCACTGACGTTTTAAACAATTTAACACATTTCCTAAAAAATCTTCAAATAGGTTCTTTCAAAAAACGTTGGTAGAGAACATGGAAAGGCTTTTCTGTACATACACTAAATAAAGCATGCAAAAATTGTGGAGCAAATATTTTAAGTTTTTCAAAAAAAAAGCCTGAGAAAGTGTTAATGGAGGGGACTGTGAAATGGTGCAGCCACTATGGAAAACAGGATGAGGAGTCCTCAAAAAAGAGAATTACGGCACAATCCGGCAATGCCACTTCTGGGTGTATACCCACAAGACTTTGAAGCAGGAACTTAAGCATGTATTCGTACATCCATGTTCACAGCGGTATCATTCATACTAGCCAAAAGGTGGAGGCAGCCCCAGTGTCCATTGATAGATGAATGGGTAAACAAAACACAAACCATGAAGTATTCACACTTAAAAAGGAAGGAAAGTCAGACACATGGATGAAACTTGGAGACATTATACTAAATGAAATATGCCAGTCACGGAAGGACAGATTCTCTTGTATGAGGTACTCAGAGTGGTCTCATTCATAAAGTGGAATGGTGGCTGCCAGGGGCTGGAGGGGGTCGGGGATGGGAAGTTAATGTTAATAACAGGTATGGAGTCTCAGTTTGGGAAGATAAAAAGTTCTGGAGGTGGATAGTGCCGACGGTTCCACATGTCAATGCACTTAATGCCACTGAACTGTACTCTTAAAAAAACAGTTCTAAGCTTTTTTTTTTTTTTTTAATGATTCAATGGAAATAGAATGGATTCTTCAAATAACTTAGCCATGGGTGGGATAAGGGACCTACTTAGTATTTTTTTCCCTCTTTCTTAAAAATAGATCGATGTCTTAGGGTGGGAATTAGGCTTCCTGGGCACATCTAATGCAAAGAGCAGCCAACTTTTTCTATAAAGGATCTGATGGTAAACATTTTCCGCTTTGAGAGCTATGCTCTTGCAGCTACTCAGCTCTGCTATTGCAGTGCAAAAGCAGCTAAAGGCAACGGTAAAGGAATGAGGGAAGGAGCCTTAGTTTATTTACAATAAAGCTCTATTTGCAAAAGCAGATGGCAAGCCGGACTTCGTTTGCTGATCTCTGATCTAAAGTCAGAATACACAGAGAAGGAGACATTTTTGCCACATAATTTAAAATACTTCTCTTTGCAAAAGCAGTCCGTAAAAAGCTAGGACAACAAACTGAGAAAAATCATAATGTGTTTTTTTGATAAAGTGCTAATATTCTTAATTCAAAAAGACGTTTTATCACTAACGACAAACACTTAGAAAATTGTGTAAAAGACTTTCCATTTTGTTGCATAACATAGGAAGCTTTGGTTCTACTTTTCCTTTCATCTTTCTAACTTCCAGTACCAGCCTAATTTTGTTATTTTTATTATTATGTATTTATTTTGAGACAGGGTCTTTCTCTGTCTCCCAGGCTGGAGTGCAGTGACATGATCATAGCTCACAACAGCCTCTACCTCCCGGGTTTGAGAAATCTTCCCACCTTAGCTTCCCGAGTAGCTGGGACTGTAGGCACATGCCACCGTGGCCAGCTAATTTTTTATTTTTTGTAGAGACAGAGTCTCGTTATGTTGCCAAGGCTGGTCTTGAATTCCTGGCTTCAAGCAGTCCTCCTGCCTCGGCCTCCTGAAGTGTTGGGATTACAGGCATAAGCCACTGCTCCCAGCCTTATTTTGTATATTTACTATAAGTATGTGAAGGTCTGGCCGGGCGCGGTGGCTCAAGCCTGTAATCCCAGCACTTTGGGAGGCCGAGACGGGCGGATCACGAGGTCAGGAGATCGAGACCATCCTGGTTAACACGGTGAAACCCCGTCTCTACTAAAAAAAATACAAAAAACTAGCCGGGCAAGGTGGTGGGCGCCTGTAGTCCCAGCCACTTGGGAGGCTGAGGCAGGAGAATGCTGTAAAACCCGGGAGGCGGAGCTTGCAGTGAGCTGAGATCCGGCCACTGCACTCCAGCCTGGGCGACAGAGCGAGACTCCGTATCAAAAAAAAAAAAAAGTATGTGAAGGTCATGATCAGAACTGCAGTATATTTTGGGGTAAAATCTATCACCCTCAGATCCAGGAGTCCATGGATATCTTGTTTTTAAAACGAAGATTTAAAAAATTATGGCAATGGCAGTGATGGAGCCCCAAGAGAATACTTAGCTTTAACCCAAGGTGGTGACAGGTTGGAAACAGTGGCTAAATTTGGGGGTTGCAGTGGGGCGAGGCAGGGTGCATGTCAGAGGGGGCCAGAAGAGCCCCAGTCATCCTAGATGAAGCCACAGGCACCAGTGCCAAGGCTCTTGGTCTGGAATTCTGAAAACATTTACCTCTGACCCTGGCAGCCCACTGGCCGGGCCAGGGCATCTAGGCCTGCATTGCTAGTATGCAGCCCAGTTGGCAGGGAACCCTATCCCTGATCTGCCTCCTCTTCGGTCCCTTCAGTATGAACCCAGCATCACGGTGCACTTGTGGCAGATGGCAGTGCATACCCGGGAGCCACTCTCCTCCGGCCAGATGCCCTTCTCCCAGCTGCCCCCTGTGTGGCAGCTCTACCCCGGGAGGAAGTACCGAGCAGCGGATTCCAGTTTCTGGGAAATAGTGGACCATGGCCAGGCAAGTGTGTGGTGGTTCCAGGTGAAAGCGATAGGTGGCCCCCTGGTGACTGCCGTGGCCCTCTCTCTTCTGTACCCCTGGCCCCCTCGGGGTTCTTGTCTCTCCTCTTCCTGTTGCTCAAGTCTTCCTTCAAGGAGGCCTGAATGTGTGTGGGTGGATCAGTACATGAGTTCCCATGTGGGATGTAGGCAGAATGGGTGAGGGAGGGAGGGTTGCATTCCCTGGGCTAGGGAAATCCACAAGCCAGAGTTCCCACCTGCCTCACCCCTGCCTGCTGCTGCCAGCCTGCATGGGTGGCCCTTAAGGCCAACTGGAGGAGCATCTCCCAGAGGTTCTGATGGCTGCTCCTTCTCCTGCAGATCGACTCCATGGAGCAGCTGGTCCTCACATATCAGCCGGAGAGGAAAGACTGACAGTGGAGTGGCTGGTATGTTGGGGGCCCGTGCCTCTCAGTGCAGGGATCAGACGAAAGCGAGAATACCTCTCTTTTCCGAAAGACAGCATGGCCCCCTCCTCCTCCCTGCTGTTTCCTGAGATTTTTCTTACAGAGCCACCTGTCACCTCTGCTCCCCAGCCCCTTGGATGTGACGGTCTACCGTGGGTGGGCCCCTATAGTAAGTTCCGAAAGCATGGGATCTCATCGAATAAGATTAATCATTTAATCCTTGTGAGAATTCTGTGAGGTGTACATGTTAATGACCCATTTCACAATGAAAAGACTGAGACTGGGGATGGGAATGATTTCCTCAAGACCGTACAGCCAGGAAATAGTGGTGATCAAGCTCACATCTAATGATCTCGGGTCCCTAGATTTAACCATGGTACTGAGGTGCCATGTGACGGTGGCCTTCGAGGACCCAGCACTGACCCCCAGAGGGCTCCTCCCAGATGGGCTGCAGCTTGGAGCAGGCCAGGGCCTGGTCCATTGGAGAGGCCGGCACTGGCTTTGACTTTGACCCCAGCAGCTTGGATGGGGTGCCAGGCTCCTCCATAGTTCACTGACTGTCTCCTTTGGTCTTCTCCCAGGCCCTGCTGGCCCTGCCCATCTGGCCTGGTGTCTCCTCGTGCCCCCTCAGTGAGGACCTTCATGTACCTGCTCTTCTGTTTGCACACCCAGCATAGCCTCCTTGCGGGCAGGAGGCCGTGGGGCCCCTGAACACTCAGCTTCTCTCATTTTCCTCAGTTATGAGTCCTGTCCTATCCCGCTCGGATCTGCACTTAGGGCAACTGGCCTGGATGGACTTCACTAGGGGCCCTGTCTGTGCGCTGAGCCAGTTTCCCCTGCTGGCTGCAAGCTGTGGGTTCTCTTTCTCCTCTGTGCCCCTCATGCTGATCTTCTAGATGCCACTCCCAAATTCCCTTCATACCACTGGGATGTGTGCCCAGCCAGGCCTCCGGCACCCCCAGTGCAGCTCGTGATTGGAAACTCACCATCAGCAGGCAGTGGCTCGGTTTAAGAGACAGCCACAGAGGGAGCCCAATCTGGATGTGGACTCGGATGCCCTGTGGGTATCAGTTCTGCTGACACTTTGGCCCGAAATAGATCCAGTGCTGAGCCAGTAGTGTACCCAGAGCCTCAGTGAGCCCATCTGCACAGTGGGGAGCGTGGAAGGATGGGTTTGGCCTGTGCTTCTGCTTGTTCAGTTTTTCAGCTCATGAAGGGATGCTAGTCCATGAAGGTGGCCTTGCAGTACTGGCTAATTAAACTTTATTGTACACTGTCCACTTTTGTGCTGAATTGGAGCTTCTCTTTGGCCTCTTTCTAGCATAGAAGTGCAGCTTCTGGTACCGAAATCTTAAGGTAACATTTTAATGTTCCCTTTCATACTTTTCCACACTGGGAAGGAAATTGTAATCGGTCTATTCAGCAGCAGGACGCCGGCGGGAGGTAAGGAAGGGGAAGAGACTTGTGCGGGCTCTAGATGCAGCCCTGCTGTCAAAGGGCAGGAAAGCCATGGTGGTCACAGGAGAACCGGGAGCAAGGGAGAGCTTCCAAAGCGAGACAGTGCAACAGCGTGTCAGTGCAGGAGATGCAGAATGCAGGTGCAAGGGAGGAAGGGCCCATGTGCGGGAGAGATGACATGACAGAGGAGCAGAGTCCTTGAGCAGGGAGGGATGGGGCAGGGGGTCAAGGCACTGAGCGGGGCCACTATTGTGACCAGGAAGAAGTGGACGATACAGTGCAGGTCAGGGTGACCATGCCGTGGTGGCAAGGAGAGGGGATTCCCTCCCTCATGTCATTCACAAGAAAAAATCAGCCATGGGCTAAAATCCCAACCTTACAAAATGAGTCTGTAAAAGCATTCATAGAAAGGTTGGGGAAATATGTTCATGAACGTGGGGTACAAAAAGACCCAAGTAAGACACAGGTGTAAGCAAAAGACAGTGTAAGACAAACTTTTTCAAGTGAAGCATTTCTGTATGACAAAGTATCAGGAAGCGTCAATCACCATTTAGCATGGTACATAAGGCACGCCAGTGTTTGCCTGGAGCGGATTTGCTCAAGCCCAGTGGTGTTGCGGTGAGGGGCTGTCTTGGGCGTTGTAGAATGTTTAGCAGCATCCTTGGCCACCACCTACTGGATGCCGGAAGCATCCCCTGACCCCAACTTGTGAGAACCAAAAATGCCAAATGGCTCCGGAGGGGGCAAAATTGCCCTGACTGAGAATCACTACCCTGGATAAACACTTGCACGTGTGGTGTACACAGGAGGCATGAAGAGGGAGCCTTGGGGTAAGAGTTGAGATTCCACAGTGTTGGCATGGTTAAAGGGAGGCCCCTTGAACAGGGGCTGGGGTGAGCACTGCAGGCTGGCATAGTACCTTCTGCTGAGCTTATGTTGATCTGGCAGCCTGGTCTTTCAGGAACCCTCTTCCCCTAGCCTGTCTTCCCTCCCACTGGCCTGAGTCGGGGGTATGCAGGAGAGGGTGTGTCATGCAGCATGCATCCCAGTCAACAGAGAAGGATTTCATGATGACCCCAGTCAAGAGTTAGTAAAGTTTTTTTTTTTTTTTTTTTTTTTTGAGACGGAGTCTCACTCTGTTCCCCAGGCTGGAGTGCAGTGGCGCGATCGTGGCTCACTGCAAGCTCCACCTCCTGGGTTCACGCCCTTCTCCTGCCTCAGCCTCCCGAGTAGCTGGGGCTACAGGTGGCTGCCACCACGCCTGGCTAATTTTTTGTATTTTTAGTAGAGACAGGGTTTCACTGTGTTAGCCAGGATGGTCTTGATCTCCTGACCTCGTGATCTGCCCACCTTGGCCTCCCAAAGTGCTGGGATTACAGGCGTGAGCCACCGCGCCCGGCCTAGGGAAGGTTTTTATTGTTAAATGGGAAATTTACAGAGCCAGAGAGGGAAGGAGGCATTGTTTGCCTACCCACAGAAACGTGCCCAAGAAAGGAGCGGGCTCTGCCGGACACACAGTGGGTGTCTGCATCCAGGAGAGAGAAGCTGCCGCCGTATAGGGCAGGCCGGGCACAAGTGCAATGATGAAGGCTGCACAGACTTCCTGGCTACCAGGTGGGTGGGGCCTGGGAATGCTCCGTCCAGTGCCTGGACATTTGGGGTCTATGTGTAATTGTAATAGGTTTGTTGTCAGATGTCCTCATATCCCAACACTGGGTTGCAGCAGAGAAAGCAGTTTAATGGTAGGGTCACCGAAGGAGGGGATAGGAAGAAACCTCAAATCCATCTCCCAGAGAAGTTTGGATGAGGAATGGGCCGAAGTGTGGAGATTATTGATTGGTTGAAAAGTGCAGGATGACATCGTGGGACAGGGAGATGAAGCAGCTGTATTCTCATGCTGATCTGGTCCTCTGTGGGGGTCTTCAAACTGGTTGCTGGAATTTAGACTCTGAAAAACATCTTAAGTGATTTATTCTAATGTCAGAGATCCTGTCTATAGGAATAAAGGGGATACAAATACACTATTAAACAGTCTTATAATCCTAAAGTCAGAAATCCTATCTGTAGAAACATCAGGTATGCAAATGGTCACCATCTAGAGTGCTACGTGACTTTCAGCAACAAGAAAGTGGGGCTAAGTGCAGCCCGATCAATGCTTAATTATGACTATTTCTGTCCAGAACCCAGCATGCAAACTGCAAGGGGGAAAGTTTCATGGGAAGTTTCAGGCTCCCAGGATGAGGGAAGGAAGCCATCAGTTCCATGGGAAGCAGAGCTTGGGTGCTGCTTCTTCCTTGGGAAATAGGCCCTCATCCCTGCCACCTAGGACACCTCTGCTCCTTGACCTTAGAGCGCCATTAGTCCTGTAGCATTGGGAGGGGCCCCCAGCCCCAGGCTGGTCCCCAGGGAAGCACACTTTGGGATATGCTGCCCTTCCTGGGCGCCATCCTGCACTTGCTGGTGGTCTGTGTGCTCTCCTGGCCTCACTGCTGAGGTCTGCAGCAGAACAAAGCATGTTCTATGCCTGGTGACTCCCAGGGCCTGGGTGACTTGGCTTCACCTGGGATCCTACTGCTTGTTCTGCCCCAGCTGTTTGCTGTGACCCCTTTCCAGCTGCCATCTGGCTGGTCCATGCCCAAGCCTCTGCTGAGGTCAGCCCTGGCACTTGGCATCAGTGCTGGATGGGGCATGGTAGTGCCCCACGGAAGATGCACTCCAGAGAACCTCTCACCCCAGCTCACCATCGTGATATGGGAGTTAAAAAGGAATTATTTAGGCAGATAGCAAGGGCATGGGAGTCGGAGTCGTCAGTAAGGCTTTTCTTCTTCTTCTTTTTTTTTTTTTGAAACGGAATTTTGCTCTTGTTGCCCAGGCTGCGGTGCGATGGCGCGATCTCGGCCCACCACAACCTCCTCCTCCTGGGTTCAAGTGATTCTACCTCAGCTTCCCGAGTAGTTGGGATTTCAGGCATGTGCCACCACGCCCAGCTAATTTTTTGTATTTTTAGTAGAGATGGGGTTTCTCCATGTTGGCCAGGCTGGTCTTGAACTCCCGGCCTCAGGTGATCTCCTGCCAAAGTACTGGAATTACAGGTGTGAGCCACCGTGCCCAGCCCAGCCTTTTCTTTTTAATGAAAGCAGCCCCAAATCATTTTCTAATAGCAGCCTGCAAGCTGGGAGCTTGCACGGGTGAATGCTGGCAGGAACTAAGGACTAGACATGTGCAAGGTGGCAGACGTCTCTGTCAGCCACATGTATTATAAGGAGCAGACAAGATGGGGCCAATCAACTGGGAAGCCCATTTGTGTAAGATCCGTGCGGGGTGACCAGCCTTCCCTGCCAAAACTAATGTGTGACTCCTATATGAATTGGATACCGCCGCCTCAACTGGGTCATGAAACTCGGAGCATTCGCCACCAACTGTCTTTTTTCCACTTGGAGACCCCTTTATAGAGGAAGCTGTTTCTCTTTCTCTCCTCTTCTACCTATTAGACCTCTGCTCTTAAACTCCTCATGTGTCTGTGTCGTATAAGGAACCCCAGGGTATATACCCCAGACAAAGTAGCCCGTTCAATGGTGGACTCTTTCGCATTGCCTGGCCCCAGAGGCTCTGGCCCAGCCTCCTTTTGCTGTTAAGTTTCTGTAACATTGTGATACATTAAGAAATACAGATTTGGTCTCCATCCCCAGATCCTAGCATAGAGCTCCTGAAACCTCTGGAATTTTCTAAGTGATAGGAGTGAGAGGAGCATCTTTTGTTCTTCATAATAAACCCCCTTCAACCTACCATATGATTACAGGATTGGAACTTCTAGTCCCACCCTTCTGGCCTCCAGGAAATACAAAAATAACAACAGTGTTTCCAAACATTGGGAAGGGGAGAAGAGAGAAGGTAGAGGTAAAGTACGTAGGTTTTCCCATGGAAAGAAGTCCAGAAAATACAGTTGAAAGATCAAGTCACAGAGCTAGGAACATATTATTTAAAGGAAAAACTAGAAGAAAGAAGATTCATAAGAAAACTGACCAAAATTGGCAGCAGGAGATATGGACAGGAGGAGAGACGAAGCACAAGGATACTGTTTCCTCATCCTTCACAGGGGACAGTTGGGAGAGGTCATAGAACAATAAACAGAACGGCCATATAAAAGCTCTAAAGGGCTGGGCGTGGTGGCTCACGCCTGTAATCCCAACACTTCGGGAGGCCGAGGCCAGTGGATCATTTGAGGTCAGGAGTTTGAGACCAGCCTGGCCCACACGATGAAACCCCATCTCTACTAAAAATACAAAAATTAACCGGGCGGTTGTAGTGCACGCCTGTAATCCCAGTTACTCAGGAGGCTGAGGCAGCGGAATTGCTTGAGCCTGGGAGGTGGAAATTGCAGTGAGGGGAGATCACGCCCCTGCACTACAGTCTGGGTGACAGAGTGAGACCCTGTCTCAAAAAAAATAATAAAACCTCTAAAAGTGCAATGCAGACCTTCTGAATTATATAAGGAAAACAACCTTTCCAGAATATATTTGAACCAATAAGATAATTCAACAAATGTTTATACATTTAACACGTAACACCCAACAGTTTTCTACTATATAGACACAAGTCAGTTAGAAAAAAAAAAAGGTGATCACATGTAAAATACTTAGAGGAAGCAAATTTTAAAATCCTGAAGGACAGTAAGCAAGTCTTGAATAAACCTAAAAATCTTAAAATAGTAATGTAAATTGAACAATTTACCTCTATGCCTCAGTTTCCTCATCTGTAAAACAGGGACAATAAAAATAGCCATCTCATGGGCTGTTGTACAGATTAACATATCGAGTTAAGTAAGCATTTGTAAAGCTCTTAGTGGTACATAGGGCTATGGAAAAGTGGTGCCTAAATCAATAGGAGTCTTCGTTATCATAAAGATAAAATGTCTCCCTAAGCCTATTTATGAATGTAATGCAATCACAACAAAGAACTTAAGAGTTTTGTACCTGGACAGTTTGAACCTCAAATTGATATGGAGAATTTCAGATGTAAGAAAAGCTGGGAAAAATCTGAACGAGGAGAGCTGTGAAGGCGCACTAGGGTTAGCAGCCATCAACAAGCAACCCAAAGCTGCAGCAGCTAACCCTGGTGGTGCTCACGCAGGTGCAGGCCTCAGAACGTGAAAATGGAACAGAGGCTGAGAGAGAACTGAAAATACAAGTGGAAATTTAGCACATGCATGAAGGCTGGTAGAACTGCCACGTGGGCGTAACGAATATTTTATGCTTGATAAAGAACAGATGCACGAGCAGGAGAACAGATGCACTCTGCCTTCTCCTTTCTCTTCCTGAAAGCAAGAGAGAAACCTCCATGTGGAAGATGTCCTCCCTCTGTCAGAAGGAAAGTAACACATCACTGGGGCTGACAGTGGAGGCTGAGAGAATTCTGTATAAACTAACATCATAAATGAACCTTTCTCCTTCAGCCACAAGTAACTCCCCTAGCCCAAGGCCCCTTGCCTGGTCACATTTTCACCATATACTACTCTTTGTCCAAAATTAGTGTTTAACTCTGTTTCTTTGTGTCTTTGTTTTCCTATGAGGGCTCCTGTGTCACAGAAAACTTACATTAAATCAATACGCTTTTCTCCTATGAATCTGTTTTACGTCAATTGAATTCTCTAGCCCAGCCGAAAATGCTAAGAGGGTACCGGTGAACTTTTGCCTTTCTTACACAATCAAGGTGGCATTTCGAAGCACTGCCAAAGGATACATTAGTCACTAAACAGTGTCATGACACCTGGCTAGCCATTTACCTAAAAAACTTGGATTTCTGATATAAAAGTAAATTCCAGATAGATTAATGACTTAAACAAAGGAAACGACAAAAGGATAGACAAAAACATGAAGGAAATTTGTTATTGTGGAGCAGAGAAGTCCTTATTAAGAAAAACCTGGGCCGGGTGCGGTGGCTCACGCCTGTAATCCCAGCACTTTGGAAGGCCGAGGCAGGTGGATCAAGAGGTCAGGAGATCAAGACCATCCTGGCCAACATGGTGAAACCGTGTCTCTACTAAAAATACAAAAAATTAGCTGGGCGTGGTGGCGGGCACCTGTAGTCCCAGCTACTCGGGAGGCTGAGGCAGGAGAATCGCTTGAACCCGGGAGGCAGAGGTTGTAGTGAGCCGAGATTGAACCACTGCACTCCAGCCTGGAGACAGAGCAAGACTCAGTCTCAAGGAAAAAAAAAAAAAAAAAGAAAAAGAAAAAGAAAAACCTAAACCCAGAATACACAAAAGAAAAGCAATATATATGACGACAATGTTAAAACATAAAACATTTCTGCCTAGCAGAAACAACAACAAAATAAAGTACAAAACAACGTAACCATGGCGAAAACACGGATAAGTATGTGGAGAAACACACAAAGGACTTCTTTCCTGAATATCTAAATTCTTTATGGCTGTTTCCACACTTCATTCATCCCTCACCAGCTTAGATTCTGTGTTCCAAAAACTCCTTCACACACGGGAGACCGTGTGCCCCACTCTTCTGTATCACTTGCCAGGTGAAATGCCACATTTGGTGGAACCCACTTTGCCTTCTTATTTTCTAAACCTGACAGAAAAATATTGATAGACAAAATACTCATAAAAACAGGCTGACAATTTCCACTTTGAATTCCTGCCTGCAAACCTCAAAAGGCCAGATCTGCTCAGCAATTCTATCAAGTTTCTCTAGTAAGCTGGTTTCCCCTGGATCAGAGATAGCTGTGTCAGTCCATCTGTTCTACTTGGCTGAAAAAGAGACCTCAAATGGAGAATTCCCAGAGGGGCCTTGCCTGAAGGGCCCACACAAAGCTCTTCCTGCCTTCCTGATCGCTCTGCTCTGTTTCTTTCCATCGTGGGACTTCCCTCTGTACTAGAATGCATACCCCCTGCACCTAGCTCAGGGCCAAAGATTGAGTTGAATAAACAAATACCAGAAGAGAGAAACAGGGTAGATTCTGGCAACATCCAGACCACACCACTTACTAACTTGGGGCAAGTAACTTCTAGTCTCGGAGCCTGTTTCTTCACCGAGAACTTGGGGGTAACAAGAGTACTTACTTCTTCGTAAAGCCTAAAGGAGATAATCTGTGTTAATCACACGTCACACTAGCTAGTCCACTGGGATCACTTTTTGGACCAACTGCCTTTCTCTCTCTCTCTTTTTTTTTTTTAGCTTTCCTTCTTTATTAAATTCCCTTAAGCATTACTCATATTATAATTCAAGTTTAAGACAGGACAAATCTCACCAAGTATTTATGGTGAGTTCTCTTCTTCTTATAAATGAACCCATAACAAAGTATCCCCTAATTCCTCTACCTTGGTTTTCTAAAATTGAAAAATAGTTATTCTGGTATACTAAAACCAGAACCAAGTTTCCTCAACATCTTCAGTTAAACTACCTTTAATTCCTCAATCAAGGCATACCACACAGTGTTATCTACACTTTACAGTAAAGGACTCTGAGTGGCTGGTGTTTTTTGCTTAGTGTAACCATTACACAACAGTATGTACTTGTCACCCCTGGCCTCCTAAAAAAAAAATCCAGAATTTATTATCTTGACCTTAGGTGCCAAATGAGGCTGGCCAGGCTTTCTCCTGGGGTAAGATCGTAGATGGTTAGGAGTAAATAAAACCCCAGCTTCGTGATTCTGTATGACATCACACACTTTCAGCCTAGGATTGCCAACTACTGGGCACATTACCCTGAGCTTCTTGTAGCAAAGGTGGTGATGTTCATTTTAAAAATATCAAGAAACAGATTAATAAAATTCAGAATATGGTATGTACAAATCCATCTTTACGAAAGGATTTTCTAGAAATTCAAGGAGAAAAATGCATAATATACATATTTTACTGTTTTCCTTAATATACAAAGACCTTTGTTATAAGTAATTACTAAGCTAATGATACAGTTTTACTTCAAGTTTAGTTTTTCCTATTGTGACATTAGCATCTGACTACATTCATTCTGAGATAGCCTGAAGCAAATGTAGGTGGGGGTGCCTGTCACCCTGTTGAACAGTTGCCAAAGAAAGTAGAGATGTTGAAAAAAGGCAGTTGTAACTTTGAGCAAAAATCGACCTAATTATTTGTGATTATATGTCATATTTTTTAAGGTGAGCATTTCAAGCCAACTGTTTGATTTTTTAATAATACAGCAAATTGTGTTATTCTTGCAACATTCTTGATCTCTTTAGTTGCAGACCAGTAGTAATTCCTTCCCTCCTGCTTTTAAATTATATTAATAAAAATGAAAGGACAGGCTGGGCACGGTGGCTCATGCCTGTAATCCCGCCAAGGCGGGCAGATCACAAGGTCAGGAGATCGAGACCATCCTGGCTAACACGGTGAAACCCCATCTCTACTAAAAATACAAAAAAAATTAGCCAGGCACGGTGGCTCACGCCTGTAATCCCAGCACTCTGGGAGGCCAAGGCGGGTGGATCACGAGGTCAGGAGATTGAGACCATCCTGGCTAACACAGTGAAACCCTGTCTCTACTAAAAATACAAAAAAAAGTTAGCTGGGCGTGGTGGCGGGCGCCTGTAGTCCCAGTTACTCGGGAGACTGAGGCAGGAGAATGACGTGAACCCGGGAGGTGGAGCTTGCAGTGAGCCGAGATCGCGCCACTGCACTCCAGCCTGGGCGACAGAGCGAGACTCTGTCTCAGAAAAAAAAAAAAAAAACACCCTTAACAAAATGCTAGCAAACCAAATCCAACAGTATATAAAAAAGATTATACGCTAGGACCCATTAAAATTCATCTCAGAAATGCAAAATGGTTCAACATACCAAAAAAAATGAGTGTATCACACCATATCAATACAATAAAGGACAAACACCAATATTCCAATAGATGATCATCTCAACAGATGCAGAAAAAAACATCTGACAAAATCTAACATCCCTGCATGAAAAAAACACTCAATAAACCGAGAATAGAAGGGAACTTCCTCAATGTGATAAAGGACATTTATGAAGAAGCCATAGCTAATATCAGACTTAATGGTGAAAGATGAAGATTTCTAAGATCAGGACCAAGGCAAGGATGTCCACTCTCACACTTTCTTTCTTTCTTTTTTTTTCCCCGAGACGGAGTCTTGCTCTGTCGCCCAGGATGGAGTGCAGTGGTATGATTTCAGCTCACTGCAACCTCCGCCTCCTGAGTTCAAGCAATTCTCTGGCCTCAGCCTCCCAAGTAGCTGGGACTATAGGCACCTGCCACCACACTGGGATAATTTTTGTGTTTTTAGCAGAGACAGGGGTTTCACGATGTTGGCCAGGCTGGTCTTGAACTCCTGACCTCAGGTGATCCACCCATCTCGGCCTCCCAAAGTGCTGGGATTACAGGCATGAGCCACCGTGCCTGGCCCACTCTCACTATTTCTATTCAACACAGTTCTAGAGGTTCTAGCCAGGGTTATTAGGCAAGAAGACAAAAGAGAAATCATCCAGATTGGAACAGAATAAGTAAAATAAATATCACATCGTACCTGTGAGGATGGCCGTTATCAAAAAACCAGAAAACAACAAATGCTGGTGAGGCTGTGGCAAACCCTCGTGCATAGTTGGTAGGAACGTAAAATGTTGTAACTGTTATGGAAAACAGTATGGAGACTCTTCAAAAAATTAAAAATAGAACTACCATATGGCTCAGCAATCCAACTTACGGGTATTCATCAGAAAGAATTAGGAAACAGAATCTTGAATTGATATTTGCATGCCCACATTCATTTCAGCACCATACTTAATAGCGAAGAGGTGAAAACCACCTCCTATCCACTGGTGGATGAATGAAGGAGGAAATGGTGGTGCATACATACAATGAAACTTTATGCAGCCTTAGAAAAGAAGGAAGTCCTGCCATATGGATGAGCCTTGAGGACATCACGCTAGGTGAAATAAATCAGTCACAGAAGGACAAATACTGCATGAGTCCTACTTGGATGAGGAAGCTAAAGTTGTAAAACTCATAGAAGCAGAAAGAAGGGTAGTGGTTTCCAGGAGCTGGGGAAGAGGAGGCGATGAAGAGTTGCTCTTTGGAGGGCATAGAGTTTTAGTCATGCAAGATGAAAAAGTTCTAGAGATCTACTGTACAACAATGTTCATATAATAAACAATACTGTACTGTACACTTAGAAGTCTGTTATGAGGGCAGATTTCATGTTAGTTTTTTTGTTTGCGCTTTTTTGTTGTTTGAGAGAGGGTCTTGCTTTGTCACCCAGGCTGGAGTGCAGTGGCAGGAACACGGCTCACTGTAGCCTTGACTTCCCGGGCTCAAACGATCCTCCTGCCTCAGCCCCACAAGTAGCTGGCACTAAAGTTACATACCACCATGCCAGGTTAATTATATATTTTTTAAATCATAATAAAGTAAAGTTAGGAATCAATTTAACAAGAGAAATGCAAAACCTATACTCTGAAAACTGCAACATGTTATTGAAAGAAATTAAAGAAAATATAAATAAATATGTATGTAATAAAATATGTAGAGGGAGGCTGGGTACGGTGGCTCACGCCTGTAATCCCAGCACTTTGTGAGGCCAAGGTGGGTGGATCACCTGAGGTCAGGAGTTGGAGACCAGCCTGACCAACATGGTGAAACCCTGTCTCTACTAAAAATACAAAAAAATTAGCCGGGCGTGGTGGTGGGTGCCTGTAGTCCCAGGTAGCAGTGAACCAAGATCGTGCCACTGCACTCCAGCCTGGGCAACAAGAGTTAAACTCCGTGTCTCTCTCTCTGTATATAAATATATATATGTGTGGAAAATTATGAGGTATTTAGAATGCATTGGCAAAACAACTTTGTGTTTCTAGCCAAAACCCTAGAGTCAGTCTGGTGGAAAACTGAGATTCTGCATTGCATTTAGTTAATTTATTGGGGTCATTTATTCTTACAAAACAGCGTTTCTTTTAGTAAGAAGTAATCCTTTTGCTATGTTTTTAATTTCCACAGCAAATCAAATCTGCACAGCGCTTGCCATCCCCTCTTCCTGAGAATCTAGCGCCCTCTTTTTCAAGGCCCAATCTTAAATGCCACATCCACAGACAGGAATTTCCTTACCAGCCAATCGAACTCTCTACACTCTGTTACCCTGTTCTATTTTCTTCTGGGATTTCTTCTGGGATTTCGCACCTTCTTTTTATGTTTTCCCAGAACTACGGCTGCATGAGAGTAGGGCCTTCGTCTTGTCCTTGCTACGTCCCAGTTCCTGGCACTGTTTATGGTGATGGTCAAATATTTGGTCAACAAAAGAATCTGGCACAAAAGCTTTCCTCTTCCTGGGTCCTCGCATTCCTATTCCTAAAATGAGGAGGCTGCCTGATCGCCCACGGCCCCCCTGCTCTGCCTTTCCATGTTTTGGCCCTGCTGAGAGGCATCTCTACAGTAATTGCTCCCATAGACCAAACTCCATTGCTGCCATAGGCTGTGCAGGGTGACTGGGTTACAGGAGACACAAACCCTGGCACATTGGGCATCAAGTGTTTCTTCTCTGTCTAGTGCTAGTTAAGAAACCTGGGTTCAGAGACTGTAAGGTGGGAGAAGCAGTGTTTTTCTTATACAATTCTGTTAAAACACTGCAGTTATATATCCCGCTGAATCCTCAGAAAAACCCTGTAAGTTCATCTGTGACAAGAAAGCTGTGGACTAGAGATACATGGAAATGGGAGGGCCAGGATTCGACACAGGATGGATTCCCTTCTCTGGAAGGCATCCCCTGGTAATATTTGAGGTCCAGCTACTGTCTATGGAGATACAGGAGGGGCAGGGGGGCCTTGAGAAGGGAGCAAGAGGACAGGGCATGGGATGGGATCTGCTGTGCCTGCAGGTCACGGGAGGTGGGGAAGGGAGTCTGCTTGGGGCCTGAGTGGTCAGCAACAGTTTCAGGCAGGAGGGGCTTCTGCTGGTATTGTGAACAGAGAGGACAGAAGTATCCGTGCAAAGACAGAGCCTGGTGAATGCCTGGGCGAGGAGAAGGCAGCGCTGGTTGGAGCCGAGGGCACATGGGAATGAAGAGGGTGAGGAGGGCAGGACCAGATGGAGGCAGAGGGGCTCTTGAATACCAGGCATTGCCGACGTTTTTGAGATTGCTTACTCCAATGGTTCTCAACGTATGCCTCCAAGAGCACTGGGGTTTTAAGCATTGGATTATATGGGGAAAAAAATTGTAGTCCCTTATCTCCAAAGTAAAATAAATAAATCCATGAATAGTTTTTATTTTGTGGCTGCCTATTCTCACGTCTCTTCACCAGAATCTAAGTCAAGGATGGAAGCTGATTCAGCATGAAGTTAGATAAACTATGTTGCATTTAATCAATCATTACAAAAAGTATTCATGACACATACAACCTCATCTAACACCCAGGTGTGTGACCATCTATAAAAGGGGGGAAACCCAACCTCTATCCCTTTTCCACGTGGGCAAGCCAAGGGTTCTGACGGTTCGTCCACAGGGCTCGACGGCCTGGCCTTCTGCTGCGTCCCGGGCTGTGGACCAGTGACGCAAAGGCTTCTGAGTCCTGAGCGCAGACAAACGCTCCTTTCAGGGCTTTTCTTGAGCTGCACCTGAACCTGTGTTCAGGCAGGGTTTGCAGGCAAAGCACCATGTGAGACCACTGGTCCAGGGTCTCAGAGGCCCTGCTCAGGTGAATCGGCTGTGTTCTCACAAGTTCACGGAGCTGAGTGAGTGTGCAACACGAAACAGTAGTGCTGTGAGGGACAGCAGGGGCGGAAAGAGGCTGAAAACCATCAGCCAGCTGAGAAAAGCTGAGGCACAGGTCAAGGTGGGCACCTGGAAGCAGCTCTGCCAAATGGAGTCCTCCCTGGCAGGAGCGGTAGTGCTGAGGGGAGCAGAGTGGGCTACGGGCAGGTCCAGCAGGCCCTGGGGAGAGCTCATCCTCTGTCCATTCCCTCCCAGACCCCAGCGTGGTGGAGGAGAAGACACGGGCATCGTAAACGAAGGTGAACAGAAACAGAACATCCTCGCTGTAGGCTGGCCAGGCTCAGGCCCTGGGGCGAAAGGAGACAGGTGCTGCGAGACCTGGGAAAGGACAAGAGGAGACAGAGTCAAGGGGGAAGGAAAGGACCAGGCAGTGGTGAGGGGTGGTGCTGCTGGAGCAAGTCTAAGTGGGAAGCCTCATGGTCAGGGATGGCCCCCAGAGGCCTTCTGAGCCAAGGCAAATTCTGAACAGGGCAGAAGGCTTGGGGTCAGAATACGGTTTTGACACCTGGCTCTGCAATCTGACGATGTCACTCACTGTACTTTCTCAAAACTCATTTTGGAGTTCTGTAATCTTATTTCCTCAAAACTCAATAACGTATCTAATATCTGGCTCAGTTATATTATCAAGCACCAGTGCTTATTTAATAAAGCAATGGTAAGGCTGGGCATGGTGGCTCAAGCCTTTAATCCCAGCACTTTGGGAGGCTGAAGCGGGCAGATCACGAGGTCAGAAGATCGAGACCATCCTGGCTAACATGGTGAAACCCCGCCTCTACTAAAAAAAAAAAAAAAAAACTAGCCGGATGTGGTGGCGGGCACCTGTAGTCCCAGCTACTCGGAAGGCTGAGGCGGGAGAATGGTGTGAACCCAGGAGGCAGAGCTTACAGTGAGCTGAGATTGCACCACTCCAGCCTGGGCGACAGAGCGAGACTCCATCTCAGAAAAAAAGGCAATGGGAAATGAAAGTGCTGGCTGAAACTTGTGAAGTTGTGAAGTACTGTATAGATATGAGCAGCTGCGATAAAGGGGGCTGCCTACAAAGCCCTTGGCTCCCCAAGTGGTAAGGGAGAGACACGGGTGCCTCCAGGAGACTCTCCCATCCCTGGGAGCCCTGAGATGGCAGCAGTCGGGGAGGGGCTAGCACTGCCTTCATGGAGAAGGGGTGCTCTTTCCTTCTGGTACAGCCACTGTGGACTAAGGGGTCAAGCCCCAGTCAGTGGAGCTCACCGTGCCACAGTCAGTCATCTGGCAGCAGCTCGAGAAGCATGTCCTCCACGCCATCAATCTGAGAGGCAGAGAGACAGAGAAGGCGTTGATCAGCCAGAGCCCTCCACTCCCTCCATTCCTCACTCCTGCACCTTCCCCTAGCAGGAAACAGCAGGTAGGAACCCAAGTGTGAATTTCAGGGGCTCTGGGAGACTGCTCCTCCTCCCACCAGCCTTCAGCCTGTGACTGCCCACCAGATGTGTCTTCCTGCAGCCAGCTGGGGGGCTGGGAGGAACGGGAGGTAGGGTTCTGTTAGATACCTCAGAGGATCTATCTTCTCTCTGGGAAAGTCCTTTAGAAATCCTCAGTTGTACATTTCCCCCAATTTTTGATGCTTTTGGGACTGGGATGGAGGGAAGATAAACCACTAAGGCCAGACACGGAGGAGGGGAAACCCAAGATCACCCGATAGATCCCTGGGAGGAACACACTCGCCTTGATGTGGTACACTAAGCGCCAGAAACTGGAGTCTGAGGATCGGTATCGTCCATCAGGGTAGAGCTGCCACAAGATAGGCAGCAAGCTTGGGCCTATCTGGCTGGGGGTCATAGGATTCCCCAGGAGGATGTCTTCCTGACGCAAGAGCACCCGTAACCTATCCTCTATCTGAGGAGAAGAAAAGGACAGGGCATACTTTCAGGTTCCGCTTGCCAGGGCTCCTCCAGGCACAGAAAACCAGAGTCTTTCCTGCCAGCCACCCACCCGTCTGGGCAGGGGTCCGAGTATGAAATGACAGTCATCACTGTTCCCTGCAGCTCACTTCCTTAGGCCATGCATGCTCCTCTCAGGGACTCTGGCTGGGCCAGGACCACCAGCACGCACATGTGTCTAGCCACCCAGACAGGGCCATGAAAAGCACGCTTTTTTTCTGGCGGGTTGCAGTGGCTCACACTTGTAATTCCAGTGCTTTGGAAGGCCGAGGCAGGAGGATCGCTTGAGGCCAGAAGTTTAAGATCAGCCTGGGTGACGGAGCGAGACCCTGTCTCTACAAGAAAAAAAAAAAAAAAAAGACAAAGAAGAAAGAAAAAGAATACTGGCCTTTTCAATGATGTGAGGCAAAATCTGTCCCACAGTTTGCTAGTGGGTTTTTGTGTGGCATTTATCATGATTACATGAAAAACTATCTGGTTTGTGGTTTTGGTGGCACGTTGAAGAAGAGATTTCTCAACCAGAGATTTAAAAAAAGAAATTCACTGAATCTGCACATTATTTCTTCAAATTTTGATTTAAAAAAAGTAAATGTTTAACTTGATTATTAAAGTAAAAACATATTTAAAAAATTGAAGTGCCAATAAAAAAGCAAATTTTGGTGGTGGTTAAGAGCCTAGAATTCCAACCCCATTACCCACTAGCAGTCCTACCTTGGACAAATGTACATTTTTGTGCCTCCGTTTCCCATCTGTAGAGACACAGTTAACACTCAATAACTTTTGATTGTTTGCTACTGGACATACATGTTCTAATTTGTTTTAATTTTTATGCTTTCTTCAGTCTATGTTTGGAAAGAGTTTGAACATTTTTTGACTCTTTTTCATTGAGTAAATCCAAATACTTGTAAAAGAGTTATATATTTAACAAAAACTTAACATGGACTAAGGACCCATCTTAAGGCATCACACATAAAACAAAGTCAATATTGATTCAATACCGGCGCTTATACTACGACATCACTTGTTCAGTTTGTTTTCTAAAGAAAGCACAGAGGTCATGGAAAATACTTCACACTGAGCAGTGGTTGCTGTGCCTGGTTGACGTGTTCTTTTGAGCTGTTGAGGGTTCTTTTTAAAATACAGATTTCTGGGACCCACCTAAGATGATTCCGATAATCGGCCATATGGATGAGTCACTTAGAGATACCCATTTTTAAGGATTAGGACCCCGAAGCCCAGAAAAGCCCTGCTGTAGTCAACATTATAGTCCCCCTCCGCAGGCACTGGGTCCCCTCCTTTGGCCGACATTCCTTTGCGGTTTTCCCACCCTTTTTCCCTGCCTGGAGAACTCCTATTCATCCTCCAGAGCCCGGCTCAAAGTGGCTTCATCTGTGGGGATCCTCCCTGCCCCACAGTGGGTGCTCCTCAAGGCCTCACCCTTCCTAGGGCATCCCAAACTCCCGGGGGCTGCCCCTGCTGCCTCGCCATCCGCTCCAGAGCTGGCTGTACCTCAATGGTTAAGGGCAGCCAGGCGCGCTGCTTCTCGTCCAAATACACGAACTTGTCCCAGGCCCACAGGCGGTCCGGGTGGTCGGTGACTTCCTCCCCACGTAACGGGCACTCGGCCATGGCACCCTCGGGCCGCCGAAGAGGCGAGCGCCAAGGCCTCTCAAGGCTGCTCGCTGGTCCCTGGGATGTGGGGCCGACGCTTTATATCCGGGCAGCATGCGGCCGCCACCAAGCGGCGGGGCGGGAGGACGGCCTTGGGGCGGGCCCCTGGGTCGGGAGGACGACCTTGGGGCGGGACGTAAGGCAGGATGGGGCGGGGTTTGTGGGGGTCCTGGTGGTAAGTGAGGGTCCCACGCAGGCGCTACGTCCCGGCCTGACTTGCTCCCTGGCGGTGGCAGCGCCTGGGAACGGAGACCCAGCCCTGGCTGACCCGCGGCTTCCTCGAGGCCCCGGCCAGCAGCGACCCCGACCGCCGCCCTCCGCTGCTGCTGGAGAGTCACCCGGGGTGACCTTGGCCCTTTCTTCTTCTGGGAGACCCCGCCGCTTCCCTCGGCTGCCGGACCGGGACTATGGGCCTCTGCTGGGAACTCACAGTCGACACCAGGATGCCCAGAGCCCAGAGCCAGGACCCAGTCCTCATCTTCTGGGATCAGAAGAGACCCACGCGGGCCTGAGTTAGGCCTGGGCTTTCCCGGGTTCCCTGGGTCTCCTCCAGCCTGTGCCTTTGAGTGTCAGAGTCCATTTCTTGGCAAAGGACAACTCCTGACGCTCCGTCTTCCATACACAAAGCATGCGTTTTCCACAGGTCTGATGATGCTGTGGACATCTAATAGCTATTACAAAACGGAGAAACATGGATTTTTCCCCTTGGTTTTGAATTTAGTAGTGAAAGCATAGTTCAAAATGAACACTTAAAAAGAAACCCCTCCTTCTACCCTTAAATCAATGGATTTGAAAAGTCCTTGGTTTATATTATCAAAACCACCCCTCTGTAAATTACAAGCAATAAGGAAAACAATTTCACTTTATTTTGCAGTAATGCATTCCCACTAAGGCAATTAACAAAGTCATGCACAATGAAAAACATGTGAAACCAGCTCCAACCTGGTTCAAACATCACCATGGGATGGAGTTTGGTGTCTCACCTTCTAGCTCTTTCCCTGTTCTCTGACCAGGCACTAAGAAAATAATTTGTGATCCTTTGAAATATCACAAAAGTGGAAATTAAGAGATCTGATGAGGACATCTGATTCACCTGACAGCTGGATATCTGCCTCTTTGCCTATCTAGAAAGCCTAATTCCCAAGAAGGGGCTGAGGTGGCCTAAGGTAGTCGAGATATTATGGGATTTATCAGGAATACAACATAGAAGAGAAAAGTCAAGGGCAGTTGGGGGTGGAGTGAGAGCCCTTAAGCTCAGCAAACCTCTTTTCCACTGTAGCCCTTAGTGGTGTTAATATTTAATATGTAAACTTACAGGTTTCAGGCTGATTTTCCTTTGAATGGCTCTTGACTCCAGACCCAGATAGCCACAGAGCACGATGAAAAGCTCGCTAATAAGCTCTGTTGGGGAGGTCTCAACCCAGGCCAGAGCTTTGAGGTGAGAAATAACAAGTCCAGTTTAAATAGTGCTGCTGGGATGGACTTTTGTGGCCAGCAAGGGGTACCCAGGAGCCAGTGTGGCCACTGACCCAGCCACATCAATGGCCCTAGGACCCAGAATGCTACAAACAATGGAGCAAGAATGAGATCCGTGTGTCTGGGTAAGCAGAATGTTCTGGGAATATAATTCCTTTTTCCTTCTTTTGTAAGAACAATTTATTTCTTCAGTTTTGCATGAGGGCTTCTTAATATTGAGCAGGAATATATATCATTATTGTGTGGGATTTGGAAAATTATTTGAGAAGGATTCCAATAAATGAAAATGAATTAAGGATGACTGTGGAGTTCATTGGGCAACTTATAGAGGTTTTTAAAGTGAACATTCCACAAGAGGGGAAACAGTAGCTATTGCACGGTCTCAGAGCTGTCTCTGAGCCTCCGTGGCATGTTATCTGCCCCATCTAAGGGCTATAAAGGCCATAAGCCTAGCTTTAGAATTTTATGTTCCTTTCTGAGTCTTTATTAGTCTGATTTCCCTATGTTTCACACAGAAAGCTACAGGAAGCAATCATTTTGACAGAATCCTTAATGGATGCATTCATGTCCTGATTTAGATCTAGTTTCACCTTTACTACAATCACCTGTGAACTAGGCCAATCCTTTGCCAACTTGGCCTCAGAGCCGTAGTTTTGTAATGAATGGGCCAAACTGCCTGCTCTCTAAGCCTGTTTCTAACTCAGTAGGCCCCAATCCTCCCATAACATTGCCTAGTGGGAGGAAGGAATAGTTAAGAAAAGAGATGGACAAAATATGTGATGTTAGTTCAGGAAAGCCTACAGTTTTGGGCACAGTGGTTCTGGATCAAGGACCCCAGTGGAATTCATGGAAGCCATTCTTCTTGTTTGGGTTCCAACGAAGGGGTTGAGGGGTAGTCAAGGCCATCAGGATGACCTTGACTCAAAGTGTGGTCCCTGGACCAGCTGCAATAGCATCATGTGGAGTTCATAAAAATGATACAATCTGGAGCCTCCCCCAAGACCTAGTGAGTCAGAATCTGTATTGGAACAAGATCCCCAGGTGATTCATGGGCATGGTAAATGTTGGGCTACATGGAGGGAGGGTCAAGAGGGAGAGATAGGGGGTGTCTGATTCAACACACCAGTGCCCTCTGGATTTCTCCAACTATGACACAGGACTTATATTGATGTTTATGTATCATTTAGTTCCAGGCTATCTTATTTTCTGTCAAAATCACCTCTAATATATAGAGTGTTTTCCTCTTAAAAGAAAATCCTGTAAGCAAGGTCATCCTAACCAACCCTGGGGTCTTTGATTGTCAATGATTATAGCAAGCTGTAAACAGAGCCTATTTAGAGGCTACTCAGGTGTTTAGGCCTCTGGGCCCTATGATGACTGACCCTAAACCACTGAGAATCACCTGGGAAGCTTTAATAAAACACCTGTGCCTGGATCCCACTCCAAACCAATTAGATCAGAATCTCTGAGATTGAGGCTTGAGAAAAGTAGGTGATTCTAACATGCAGGCAGGGTTGAGTACAATTTCTCTAAGACCTGACTGATTGTTTTGATGTGTGCACAGATTTATAAATCTAAGTAACTATGAAAATGTCAAAGCTATTCTTTCTACCATCAATTCTCATTGTAAACTTCACCCCAACTCCATATTTTACTTCTTTCCCTTTGCCCTACTTTGCTGCTTCCAATCCTTTGTGGTCAGGGATCCGTAGCCCTAAGTTTACTGGAATCATAAAGGTTTGAGATCTTGCTAATGTGTAAAACACAGATTCTGTGATATATATGTAGCTGTTAAGGCATCCATGCCTGGAGTGTTTCATTTGTTTGTTTTTTGAGACAGAGTTTCCCTCTTGTTGCCCAGGCTGGAAAGCAGTGGCGCTATCTTGGCTCGCTACAACCTCCATCTCCTGGGTTCAAGCGATTCTCCTGCCTCAGCCTCCCGAGTAGCTGGGATTACAGGCATGCACCACCATGCCTGTCTAATTTTGTACTTTTAGTAGAAATGGGGTTTCTCCATGTTGGTCAGGCTGGTGTCGAACTCCTGATCTCAGGTGATCCTCCCACCTCGGCCTCCCAAAGTTCTGGGATTATAGGCATGAGCCACCGTGCCCAGCCTGTTTTGTGTTTGTTTGTTTTTTTATTTATATGTCTGGGCCATAGTTTAAATAATTAAGGCTGCTGATCAAGTGAGAGTTGAGGGTAAAAAAGATGTTGTAGCCTTTACTCATAAGGGATGAAATGGTATCTCTAAATTAATGGAGAATCTGAGACAAGGATATTTCAAGTAGAAATTAGGGACTGATCCTACTCTGCCCACTACATAGCTATCTTCTCTCTCTTTAAACTTAACAGTTCTAAGAAACTTAAAGCTTCTCCAACTTTAAGGTGCATATGGAGATTTTATTGAAATACAGATTCTAATTTGGTAAGGTCGAGGCGATTCTCAAGATTCTAAATTTGTAACATATTCATATCCTTGGAGTTGAGGCAGGTACTAACGGTCTATAAATCACCTCTGGGTAGCAAGGTCCTATACTAACCCCCATACTACCCTTGACACCCACACAAAACACAAATGAAAAACACAACTCACAACCGCTACTCAAAATGCACCAAATAGTTGATTCTGCCAAGCTAGTGAGTAAGCAAGATGTGATAGAATTGCACTGGACACTTTGAGCTACAACTGTGGCTCCCATTTGCCAGAGGCAAGTTAAAGTTGACCTACATTTGTATTGGAAACATTTCTCAATCCTAGGATTACTCCACACCTTGGGTGTTACTGTCCTACTGATGCTATGATGCCTATAGCTTTGTTTTTGTTTTTCCGTTTTGTTCAAAAATGCTTTAAATATTCAGATCTTTTGTGGGAATTTCAGGATTATTTTTTCTGTTAATGTGAAAGTGTTGTTGAAATTTTGGTAGGGATTGTGTTGAATATGTAGGTTGCTTTGAGTGGGATGAACATTTTAATAATTTTAATTCCTTCAATCTATGAACATGAGAGATTGTTCCATTTGTTTGTGTCTTCTTCAGTTTATGTCATGGGTGTTTTGTAGTTTTCAGTGTTCAGATCTTTCACTTCGTTGGTTACATTTATTCCTAAGTGATTTTTTTTTTACTTTTTGTAGCTATTGTGAATGGGATTTAAAAAAATTTTTTTTCACATAGCTCATTGTTAGTGTATAGAAATGTTACTGATTTTTGCATGTTGGTTTTTGTATCCTACAATTTTACTGAATTCATTTATCAGTTCTAACAGCTTTTGGATGGAATCTTTAGGAGTTTTCTATACATATAAGATCATGTCCTCTACAAACAGAGACAATTTAACTTCTTTCTTTTCATTTGGATGCATTTTATTTCTTTCTTTTACCGGTTGCTCTGATTAGGATTTCCAGTTCTGTGCTGATTAGAAGTAGTGAGAGTGAACATCCTTCTCTTGTTCCTGATCTTAGAGAAAAAGCCTTAAACTTTTCACCATTCAGTATGACATTAGTTGTGGACTTGTCAAATATGACCTTCATTGTGTTGAGGTACATTCCTTCTAGGCCTAATTTGTCGAGAGTTTTTATCTTGAAAGGATATTCAATTATGTCAAATGCCTTTTCTGCATCTATTAAGATGATCATATGGTTTTTGTCCTTCATTCTGTTAATGTGATATGTTACTTTTATTGGTTTGTGTACATTGAACCATCCTTGTATCCCTGAGATAAAGATGATTTGATAATGATGAATGATCCTTTTAATGTGCTGTTGAATTCAGTTTGCTAGTATTTTGTTGAGGATTTTTACATCTATATTCATCAGGGATATTGGCCTGTAATATATATATATATATATTTTTTTGAAATTTAAAGAAAAAATTTATTGAAGATCTGAAAAACAATTCCTAAAAGATTGACTTTTCCAGAAAACTAACTACACAATGCATTGCGTCTATCATGTTAAAATGTGCATTAGACACAAATACAAAAACCATGAAATAAGCCACCATTCTTCAACAATTTGAGCAAAGATAAAATGCCTAAGTAACAACATGGATGACTTGCAAATGATGGGCTCTTTAAGCACCATTGAAAAAAAAAAAAAAAGGAGCACAAATGGATGAGTGTGGTCAGTTATATACACTGAATTGAACCTTTGGCACTAGGAATCAGAGCATTTTGTCATATAGCATTAACACGTATTATAAAAGTATGTAGTGTCAAAGGAATAGAACCACCAGCATTCAAAAGCAGCTTTGTCAACTAGGTAATAAAACACTCTACGGCATATCCCTCTGTTGTCCATCATTGAAAACACTGGCAGCAAATTTGAAATGAAAAAAAAAAAAAAAAGAAAAGAAAAAAGGACCTATTACCCCTTTTATTTTCTCTGTTTAAAAATCAAACAGAAAACAAACATCAATTGTTATACACTAACATCTTCAAAGCCCATCATTTGTACAAGAGATAGACTAAGAACAAAAATGTGTTTACGGAGATCCAAACATAAGTGAGTGAGAGTGCCTCTCACACAGCTTTCCGATGGTACTCAGGAGGAGCCACTTCATAATCTCTGGCACTAAACAAAGTTGCAGAATTCTTTGCCAGGTACTTTAGGAAATCGTGAAGATAATTGAGTAATAAAGCAAGGCTCTTCTCATCCAGAGATGTATAGGCCAACATTGCTCCAATTCGTACAAATAATCTGAGGAGATGTGGTGCTCCATACACCTGGGACATGGGTGCATCAGGATGATCTGCAAGAATTTTGGCATACTGTGGTCTCTCAAATTTGTAGAGTAGCTGGGTGCCCAACATTACGTTGAAGTATTCTTTTATCTCTGCCACAACTTCATTAACTGCATACTCCTTATTATCTGTGTTTCCACGAGATTTCTTGTAATTTGCATAATCCTCAAGAATGGAATCCACATTCTTCTTGGCAGGAAGATAAAAGAGCTGTTTTTGCCTGGTAATTAAGTCCCAGTCATCAACAAGCCACAGTTTTAGCTCTTCAGGAATCTTTACTTTAGCTTCAACTCTGTTCATGAATGTTTCCTCATTTTCAACAGTAGGATCTACCTGGGCCCTTTCCTGCAGAGGAGGCTGAGGGGTCTCACTGGTACTGCCACCATCTCCATTTCCGGGTGTTTTCTGTTTGTTCTTTTTTGTCTTCACTTCAACATTTTTCTGTTGCAGACCAGATGTCTTCTTTCCTGGGGCAGCCCCTCTCATATTCCCCTCTGCATACTGCTCCTGACTGGCTTTTTGAAGTTCTCGCTGTTTCTGCAAATTGGTGTCCACGTATTTGGGTACTCTGCTCTCTGGAACCCACTCATCCCAATTTTTATTCCAACCACTGTAATGTAAAAAGTATTTCACTCGTTTGTCCTTTATGGCAACCTTTACACACTTTGCTTCATAAAGAAGAAGCCCATGAAAGCACAGCACTCACTCACCCTCCTGGAATTTCTGTAATATATTTTTTTTCTTGCAGTGTCCTAGTCTGACTTTAGTATCAGGGTAATGCTGGCCTTATTCAATAAATCTGGAAGTATTCCTTCCTCTGCAAGTTTTTGGAGCACTTGGGAAGGGTTGGTATTAGTACTTTAAATGTTTGGTAGAATTCAGCAGTGAAGCATCAGGTTGTGAGGCTTTTCTTTGATGGGAGACTTTTTATTACTGGTTCAATATTCTCACTTGTTACTGCTCTGTTCAGATTTTCTATTTCTTCATGATTTAGTCTTCCTAGGTTATATATATCTAGGATTTCATCCATTTCTTCTAGTTTATCCAATTTGTTGGCACATCATTGTTCATAGCAGGCTCTTATGAACCTTTATATTCTGTGGTATCAGTTGTAATGTTTCATCTTTCATTTCTGATTTTGTTTATTTGGGTCTTCTCTTTTTTTAGTCTAACTAAAGCTCTGTTGATTTTGCTCTTTTCAAAACATCAACTCCTAGTTTCTTTGATCTTTTCTACTGTTTTTCTAGTACATTTCATTTATTTCTGCTCTGATCTGTATTATTTCCTTTCTTGTGCTAATTTGAACCTTAATTTGTTCTCTTTTTCTAGTTTGTGGAGATATGATGTTAGGTTGTCTATTTAAGATCTTTCTTTTTTGATGTAGGCACTTATTGCTATAAACTTCCATCTTAGAACTGCTTTTGCTACATCTCATATGTTTTGGCATGTTGTGTTTCCACTTTCATTTGTTTCAAAATATTTTAAAATTTTCCTTGTAATTTCTTCTTCAATCACTAGTTGTTTAGGAGCATGCTGTTTAATTTCCACATACTTGTAAATTTTCAAAATTCCTCCTATTGATTTCCAATTTCATGCCATTGTGATTGGAAAAGATACCTGATGTGATTTCAGTTTTCTTAAATTTGTTAACACTTGTTTTGTGGCCTAACATATAATCTATCTTGTAGAAGGTTCTCTGTGCTCTTGAGAATATATTCTGCTTATGTTGTGTAGAATGTTCTGTGTATGTCTATTAGGTCCATTTTGTCTAAAGTGTAGCTCAAGTTCAATATTTCTGTATTGACTTTCTGTCTGGATGATCTGTCCATTGTTGAAAGTGGAGGTATTAAGTTCCCTTACTGTCATTGTATTGCAGTCTATGTCTCTCTTCAGGTCTATTAATATTTGCATTATATATTTAGATGCTCTGAGGTTGAGGGTATATATATTTGTAATTATTTTATCATCTTGATGAATTGACTCCTTTATCATTATATAATGACCTATGTCTCTTTTTATAGTTTTAAACTTAGTCTCTTTTTTTATGTAGTCAATGTTCTCCTGAATTAAAGTCTATTTTATCTGATGTAAATATAGCTATCTCTGCTCTCTTTTGGTTTCCATTTGTATGAAATATCTTTTTCCATCCCTCCACTTTCAATTTATGTGTGTTCTTAAAGGCAAAGTGAGTCTTTTGTAGGTAGCATGTAGTTGAGTCTGTTTTTTTCCTTTTTTAAAATCAATTCAGCCACTCTTTTTATTAGAGAATTTAATCCATTTACATTCAAGGTAATTATTAATTACCTTGTAAGGACTTACTACTGTAATTTTGCTCATTGTTTACTGGTTATTTTGTAGATCCTTTCTTCCTTTCTTGCTCACTTGCTGTTTTCCTTTGTGATTAGATGGTTTTCTCTAGTGGCATGCTTTGATTCTTTACTTTTTATCTTTTCTGTGTCTACTATAGATTTTTGCTTTGTGGTTACCATAGGCTTACATAAAACATCAAATAGTTACAATGGGCTATTTTAAGCTGATAACAACTTAACCTTGATCACAAAAACCTCTACGCTTTTACTCCAGTGCCCCTCCAACTACATTTTGTATGTTTGTGTAATAATTTACATCTTTTTATATTGTGTATCCCTTAACAAATTGTTGTAGTTGTTATTCTTTTTAATAGTTTGGTCTTTTCACCCCCTCCCCTGCTTTTTTTTGAGATGGAGTTTCACTCTTGTCACCCAAGCTGGAGTGCAATGGCATGATCTTGGCTCACTGCAACCTCCACCTCCTGGGTTCAAGTGATTCCTGCCTCAGCCTCCTGAGTAGCTGGGATACAAACGTGTGCCACTACATGCAACTAATTTTTGTATTTTTAGTAGAGATGGGGTTTCACCAGGTTGTCCAGGCTGGTCTCAAACTCCTGACCTCAGGTGATCCACCCCCCTTGGCCTCCCAAAGTGCTGGGATTACAGGCGTGAGCCTCCATGCCCAGCCTTAACCTTCATACTAAAGGTATAAGTGATTTGTACACTACCATTTCAGTATTAGGGTAGTGTGAATTTGACTGTACTTACTTTTACCAGTGAATTTTATACTTTTATATGTTTTCATGTTACTTGTTAACATCCTTTCCTTTCAGGTTAAAGAATTCCCTTTAGCATTTCTTGTAAGGTATGTCCAGTGGTGACAAACTCACTCAACTTTTCTTTTCTGGGAAGTCTTTATCATTTCCTAAAGGACAGCTTTGTCAGATAAAGTATTATTGGTTTGCAGGGAATTTTTCCCTTCAGCATGTTGACTATATCATCCCACTCTCTCCTGGCCTGTAAGGTTTCTTCTGAGAAATCCACTGCCAGCCTTGTTAGAGCCTTCTTGTATGTGATATGCTTCTTTTTTCTTGCTGCTTTCAGGATCCTCTCTTTGTCTTTGATTTTTGACAGTTTGATCATAATATGGCTTGGTGCAATCTTATTTGGATTGAATTTGATTGGAGACTTTTGACCTCCCTATACCTCAATATTTATATCTTTCCCCAGATTTGGGAAATTTCTAACTTTTATTTATTTGTTTGTTTGTTTTCTTTGGTGCCCCTTATGCCCCAGGAAGCTTTTATTTTTTTAGATAAGCTTTCTGTTTTTTTTGTTGTTGTTGTTGTTGTTGTTCTTCTTCTTCTTCTTCTTCTCTTCTGCTTCTTGGTCATCCATAATTTAAATATTTGTTCTCCTGATGCCGCCCATTCTTTAAGCTTTCTTCATTTTTAAAGTTTTTTTCTTTTTTCTCCTCTGAGAAAAATTTTCTCCTCTCCTTATACTTTCATATAACCTATCTTTGAATTCACAGATTCTTCTTTTGCTTTATTAATTCTGCTGTTGATGCTCTCTGTTGCACTTTGCATTACATTCACCACATTTTTTAGCTCCAGAATTTTTATTTTTGCATATGATTTCAATCTCTGTTGATTTTGTATATGATTTTGGTCTATTTTGTTCATTTATGTTTCTCTGATTTAATTGAATTATTTTTCTGTATTTTTATTGAAATTCTCTTAGCTTCCTTATAACAATTATTTTGAATTCTTTGTCGGGCAATCCATTTCTTTTGGGTCAGCTACTGGGACATTATTGGTTTTTTGTTTGTTTTATGGCATGGCATACTTCAGATATTTGTCTCCTCTAAATCTTATGTTAAAATGTAATCTCCAGTTTTCAAGGTGGGGCCCGGAGGTATTTGGGTCACAGGGAGAGATCACTCATGAATGGCTTGGTGGCCTTCCCACAGTAATGAGTAAAGAACTATAGAGTAAGTTCTTGCTCTATTAGTTCATGTGATATCTGGTTGTTAAAGAGTCTGGGACCTCCCCACAATCTCTTGCTTCCTCTCACCATGTGACATGCCCCTTTACCTTCTACCATGAGTAATAGCTTCCTGAGGCCTCACCAGAAGCAGATGCTGATGTCATGCTTCTTGTACAGTCTACAGAACCATAAACCAAAATAAACTTCTTTTCTTTATAAATTACCTAGCCTCAGACATTCCTTTATAACAATGCAAAATGGACTAATACAGAAACATTAGTACTGGGTAGTGAGGTATTGCTATAAAGATACCTGAAAATGTGCAAGTGGCTTTGGAACTGGGTAACAGGCAGAGATTGAAGGAGTTTGGAGGGCTCAGAAGAAGACAGGAAGATACAGGAAACTTTGGAACTTATTAGAGACTGGTTAAGTGGTTGTGACCAAAATGCAGACAGAAATATGGACTGTAAAGGCTAGGCTGACAAGGTCCCAGATGGAAATGAGAAACTTACTGAGGACTGGAGCAAAATTCACCCTTGTTACTCCCTAGCAAATAACTTAACTGCATTTTATTCATGTCCTAGGACTTCATGGACGGCTAAACTTAAGAGTGATGACCTAGGATATCTGGCGGAAAAAGTTTCTAAGCAGCAAAGCATTCCAGAAGTGGCATGGCTACTTCTAACAACCTACAGTCAGATATGGGAGCAAAAATCCTCAGCCTGCTCATATGGTAGAGAAGAAAAGACCATCTTCAGGAGAGGAATCCAAAAGAGAAGGATCTATGCAGGCTGGGGAACAAACTCTTCTAGAGAGATTAGCATGACTAAAAAGGAGTCAAGTGCTAATATTCAGTAAAATGGGGAAAAGGCATTTCAGAAATCTTCCAGGCCACCCCTCCCATCACAAGCCCAGAGGCCTAAAAGGACAGATGGGTTTTAGGGGTCAGGCCCAGGGCACAATTGCCCTGTGCTGTCTTACCTTGCAATGCTGCTCCCCGCATACTTGCAGCACAGACTCCAGCCTTGGCTCAAACAGCCCCAGATACAGCTTGCCACTCCAAAGAGTGCAAGTCATAAGCCTTGGGGCTTCCACATGGTATTAGATCTGCAGGTGTGCATAATGCAAGAGTTATGGAGACTTGGCAGCTTCCGCCTGTATTTCAGAATATGTATGGGGAATTTCAGAATATGCCTGGGTAGAAACCTGTCACAAGGGCAAAGCCCCTACAGAGAGCCTCTACTAAGGCAATGATGAGGAGAAATGTGGGATTGGAGCCCCCATACAGAGTCTCCACTAGGGGACTACCTAGTAGAACTGTGCAAACTGGGCTAACACCCTCCAGACCCCCAGAATGGTAGAGCCACCAGCAGTATGCACTCTCAGCCTGGAAAAGCTGCAGACATTCTACTCCAACCCATGAAAGTAGAGCCACGTGATCTGTACCCAACAAAGCCATGGTGATGGAGCTATCCGGGGCTTGGAGGGCCTACCTCTTGCACCAATGTGCTCAGGATGTGGAACATGGGAGTCAAGGGAGATTATTTTGGAGCTTTAAGGTTTAATGTCTGCCCTGTTGGGTTTTGGACTTGCATGGTACCTGTTGTCGCTTTCTTTTGGAAGATTTCTCCCTTTTGGAAAGGGAATGTTTACCCAATGCTTGTACTATCATTGTATCTTGGAAGTAAATAACTTATTTTTGATCACACAGCCTCATAACTCTAAGGAATTTGCCTTGACTCTGAGATGAGACTTTTGAGTTGATGTTTGGAACAAGTTAAGACGTTGGGAGACTACTGGAAACGGATTGTATTCTGCAATATGAGCAAGACATGATGAGATCTGGGGGACCAGAGAGGAATAATATATTTTGGATATTTGTCCCCTCCAAATCTTATTTTGAAATGTAATTCACCATGTTGGAGGTGGGGCCTTGGGAGAGGTTTTACACCATGGGGGCAGATCCCTCATGAATGACTTGGTGCCCACCCTATGATAATGAGCGGGTTCTTGCTCTATTAGTTCATATGAGACCTGGTTGTTTAAAAGAGTATGAGACCTCCATCTTTCTCTTACTCCCCCTATTGCCAAGTAATACATCTGCGCCCCCTTTGCTTTCTGCCATGAGTAATAGCCTCCTGAGGCCTCACCAGAAACAGGTGCTGGTGCCGTGCTTCTTGTACAGTCTGAAGAACCATAAGCCAAAATAAGCCTCTTTGTATATAAGCTACCCAGCCTCATGTATTTCTTTATAGCAATGCAAATGGACCAATGTATGGTGATATGTATTCTTGGCTTTTCATGTTTCTTGCTGCCTTATGTTGAATTCTGCACATTTGTTAAGGTCAATCCCTTTCAGACTTTATGAGCTAGTTTCAATGTGGAAAGATCTTCTTCTACTTGGAGGTGTGAAGGCACTTCCTGGATGCTGTGTAGCAGTTCTGGCACCAGCGAGGGTGCCACTGTTGTGTGGTCTCTGTGCAGCTCTGTAAGCTCAGGTGTTGATGTTGCTGAAGATTGCAAGTGGCCAACAGTGTGGATGTCTGCAGTGGTGGTGAAGATTGTCGGGGTTTCACTGGTAATAGCTGCTAAGATCCTCTCAACTTCTTTTTCTCCAACTGGGGAAGTTGTGGAGAGGAGTTCCCTTTTGGTACTGGGTCCAGCTTGTGGGCCGATTTGCATTGGCAGCGGCATCAGTATTGATGAATGGTACCCTGGAGTAGCCATAGAGCTGAGATCTGAAGCTTGGACATGTGTGGAGGAACTATGGCTCTGGGGTCTGCTGGTGCCTGGGAGAAGGCACCCCTGCTGCTGCATCGGTAGCAATATATGAGATGTGAGCGCTTGTGAAGTGTCAGCCAAGAATGGGAGCACAGACATGGTCAGAGTTACAGTGGCTCCGGGGTCAGGGCAGGGCCTAGTTCTCTATAGCAGCTGAGCTGGTGCCTGGAGGATGGGCACGTACATGTGCAGAGAGACCTTGATTCTGGGTTCTGGGGTGTAAGCTTGTTCTATGGCTATGTCTCTGGTTTCTGACACATGGGTGGGTGAGGTGCAGCCACAGAGCCTGGTGTCTGGCGTGTAGTCACTTATGAGGCAGCTGAGGCTTATGTGTCAGGGTCACACCCAAGAGAGGGGATGGTGGCTGTAGCCTTGAAGGCACACAACAGCATTTGTTTCTTGGGCAGGGAAAACCCAAGCGTTTCTTCCTCTTTCATACTGCCAGTGGTAATGGCTGTGGTTAACATCAGGGCAGAAGATGCTGTTATACTCCGAGAAGCAGGCTGTTGAGGACAGGATGGCTTCTACCATATGGCTGATGCCAGTAGCCTCTGCCTTTCTTCTTTGTTTCTAACCATTTTCTGGCATCTCTGTTCTGCCAGTCTCACAAGCAATCCTTTCTGTGTGGGTATTCTGTTTTGTTTGTTTGTTTGTTTTTTCTCTATTGTGTTGCTGCAGATTCTTTAATGGGCTTTTTTTTTTTAATTTTTTTTATTTTTGAGATAGAGTCTCGCTTTATCTCCCAGGCTGGAGTGCAGTGGTGTGATCTTGGCTCACTGCAACCTCCGCCTCCCGTGTTCAGCGATTCTCCTGCCTCAACTTCCCGAGTAGCTGGGACTACAGGCATGCACCACCATGCCCAGCTAATTTTTGTATTTTTAGTAGAGATAGGGTTTCACCATGTTGACCAGGATGATCTTGATCTCTTGACCTTGTGATCCACCCGCCTTGGCCTCCCAAAGTGCTGAGTAATGGGCTTTTGAGCCCTCCCAGGGCTATTTTGGTTTGTGGATAACTGTCTATATTTGTTTTGTTGTTTGGGGGTGAAGGCTGTTTTCTCCTACTCCACTATCTTAAGTGACATCACTCTACATTTACTTCTTATATCCATTTTTCCTTCCTAGATTCACTTCTTGATGGAGTAATTCCTCTAAGAGCCCTTATATATAAGGCCTTTGTGTGATTAACTTTCTAAAGATGTGCCATCCAATATGTGACCATTGTCCACAGTGGCTATTGAGCATGTGAAATATGGCCAGTATATTGAGATATACTATATGTGTGAAATGCACCCTGGATTTCAAAGATGACATACATGCGTGCACACACACACACACACGCAATGTAGTGTTACTCATATCCCCATATACGCCAGCTTTCTTCATTTTGCTTTTAATCTTTGTCAACAAAAAATTCATGAATTTCTTAGGATTCTGTGTGTTGTGCAAGCAGATGGGCTCTGAGCAGAGTCTGAGAGGCTCCCATAAGAGCAGAGACATGAGCTGTAATATGCAGATATTAAGTCATCTAAAAGCTGCACGGAGAGCTTTTCAGTGACTGTCGAGTCCTGGAAACTCTCCTGGACAATCAGGGCTGCTGTTCAAGTACACTCTGGGCAGAGAAGATGTCACAGTACCTCTCCATAAAGGAGGACATTATTCTTACATTTAATAAAGAAATTGGAATTAGGAAAACTGCAGGGGAATTTGGGTAGAGGTGGGAAGTAGGGATTCAGCAGTCAGGTGCACCTGGGCAGGAGGCATGCTGTGACCTGGGTCCACAGGCCTGAGGATGGGAAGAAGCTGAGATCAGGCCAGGGTGTCTCCAGGTGGGTGAGGCCACAGGGTGGTGCGCTGAACAGATGAATAAATATAGAATAAATATAGCCCTGCATAAATTACTCAGCAATGAAGTGGAGCTGGGGAAGATTAACCAGGATTACACTGTATTTATAAACATGGGTTTTAAGCTCATTGTTATTAAGAAGTATAACTGAGAGGGTATCATGGAAGATTCACTAACTTTGGCAAAGTGGAATAAGAATAGTAACAGTATTTATTATTTTTTTGTATCACTAATAAATGAGAGTATTACATATAAGTCAGAGATTGCAGGCTGAAGTTCAAAGCTAGGCATCAGAGTCCTGTAATTGTGTGCAAAATTTTCTTTATATGTAAATAAATGACTTCTTTTTCTAGGGAGAGGGCCTAAGACTCTAAAAGTTAAGAACTACTGATCATGTGGTTTATATTCATAATAATTTAAGTTTTTTTCTCCAATTATGACAACTTAAAAATATCATTGGCAGTAGGGGGTGGGACAGAGAATTCTGTCTAGAGGACAACATCACGTCTATCCTTGAGTTCATAAATGAAGTAGACTAAATGTAAATAACTCTTCTTTTCCGGGCTCTATCATGTCAAGTTATCGCACCATGTAATAATTTGAAAATGTTCACAAGGAGCCTGAATCAGGATGCTCACCCCTTAAGAGTTAAAGGCTGTGCTCCCCGACTCCTATATTTCTTAGCTCCATTTGCCTTGCAAGGTGTTCATCTACTTTCCCTTCTCTTCCTGTTAGCCGTCACTTTCTGATGGTCTCTGTGCATCTTCATTCTCCTAATCTGTTGTCTAATTTTACATGCTCTTATCTGAGTGAGATGCTAGGGATGGCAAAGGCTGGATAACACCCATTTTTTTCCTAAAGCTTAGAGGCCTCACTAAAATCTTTTTCATTTCCTAGTTTCTGTTTGTGCCAAAAAGCTGACTACTGGATTAGTCTGGGCATTGCTATATTGTGTTAAAATTGAGCAGAACAGTTGTGGCAATAACCTCTAGAGATTAGAATATATTGCTGGAAAATCAAGCCAAAGAGTTGCTGTTTTTTTTTTTTTCCTCATTTTAATTTCCAACCCTCTATTGCCGACTTTATCTCTTCCCAGGCTTCTGAGTGCTGCTGGAGAAGGTCATAGCATCTTTCTGATTTTATACATTCATCATGTCTAATCCCAGCTCAGCCCACTCAGCAGTCTTGATGATGTATTTCATTACTCACATTGAAGATTTCAGACTTATGCTTTTCTAACTCCCTATTGGAATGTAAGCTGTATAAGGGCAAAGCTTTTGTTTTGTTTTATTGAATCCTACACAGCCAGGAGAGAGCCTGTCACACAGGAGATGCTTAAGAAATACTTGAATGAATGAACTGCTGTCCAGAAAGAAACTTTATATTGGGAAATGGCAGAAGCTCACTGGGCCACCCAGAGTGGGGCAGAGGGTAGCACAAGGAGTCACTAAACTCTACCTAAAATGTTCAGTAAAAGACACCAAACACACAATAATAAATATGTGGTTTTATGTACATGAAATTCAAAATGGCAAGCATTTTAGGGGGAAGTGCTAACTACTGGCAGAGGAAATAAGAGTGCTTGGTGGAGTACTAGAAATGTTTTCTATCTTGGGCATGGTGGTGGTTACAAGGGCATATGAATATGTGAACATTTATTGACCTGTATTCTTAAGATTTGTGCCTGATAGTATGTGAAGTTATGCCTCAATAGAAAATTTTAAAAATGAAAAGGAAAACAAAAATTTTAAATGCAAAAAAATGGAAAATTTCTCAACATCATTCATCACAATAATGACAGTAAATTGAGAAACTAAGAAAAGTCCAATGAACTTTTCTATAGATGCAGAAAATGTATTTTGTAAATTACCGATCTTTTGAGACACGATATATATGACAATATAACTAGAAATACATCGGAATTTATTTTAATTAATAACATCTATCTGAAGTCTGTTTAACAGCAGATATTGCACTTAATGGGAACTTTGAGACACATTATTTCTAGGGCTGGAAGCAGTGAAATTAAATGTTGCCATACAAAAATCAGTAGCATTTCTTTATATTAGTAATAACCAACAAGGGAAAAGTAATAGAAAATAAAACACCATTTATAATGAAGACAAATCTAGTGGATATCTAGGAATTAATCTGTTAAAGAATGTATAAGACCTGGCCGGGCACAGTGGCTCATGCCTGTAATCCCAGCACTTTGGGAGGCTGGGGTGGGTGGATCACCTGAGGTCAGGGGTTCAAGACCAGCCTGGCCAACTTGGAGAAACCCCGTCTCTACTAAAAATACAAAAATTAGCTGGGTGTGGTGTTGCATACCTATAATCCCAGTTACTGGAGAAGCTGAGGCAGGAGAATCACTTGAACCTGGGAGGCAGAGGTTGCAGTGAGCCGAGATCATGCCATTGCACTCCAGTCTGGGTGACAAAAGTGAGAGTCCATCTCAAAAAAAAAAAATGTATAAGACCTTTATAAAGAAAATACTGTGAAATGATGTAAGAGGAATCCCAAGTAAATGGAGAGACACCACCATATGCCTGTGAGAGAGGAGAGAGGAAGGAGCAAGTTAGGCAGATAGTTAGGACAAGGCCTCAGAAGAATTCTTTTCTAACAAAAAGAGCAGCTTGGAAGATCAAGCTACAAACACAGATAAGGAAATGAGGTCCAGTGGGCTTCAGTGAGCACACCCCTTATCTTTTTTGGGCATACTCAGATTAGGGAACTTGCACAGAGGGTTTTCCCTAAAACATGCCTGCAGCTGATACACAGAACCAGGCACATCCACAGATACTAGCCCCAAGTTAACCCCACTCCAGGCTGGAAAGATGTCTATCCCAAGATAAACTCCTGTCCTCTCAGAGAGAGTCCAACCCCACCATAGACTTCTACACACACATAAGCATTCCAAGCTTGTGATAAGCCCCCTCACCCTAAGACCAGTATATACTCTTAGTCTGTTGAAGGGGGCCAGCACCTCCACACCTGTGGGTGTTTCTCGTCAGGTGGGACAAGAGACTGAGGAAAGAAATAAGACACAGAGACAAAGTATAGAGAAAGAACAGTGGGCCCAGGGGACCAGTGCTCAGCATACAGAGGACCCACACTGGCACTGGTCTCTGAGTTCCCTCAGTATTTATTGATTACTATTTCTACTATCTCAGCAAGGGGAATGTGGCAGGAACAGGGTGATAGTGGGGAGAAGATCAGCAAGAAAACATGTGAGCAAAGGAATCTGTGTCACAAATAAGTTCAAGGGAAGGTACTATGCCTGAATGTGCACATAGGCCAGATTTATGCTTCTTTCCACCCAAACATCTCAGCGTAGCAAAGCGTAACAGAGCAGCATTGCCGCCAGCATATCCTGCCTCCAGCCACAGGGTGGTTTTCTCCTCTCAGAATAGAAGGAATGTACGATCGGGTTTTACACTGAAACGTTCCATTCCCAGGGGCATGCAGGAGACAGAGGCCTTCCTCTTATCTCAACTGTAAGAGGCCTTTCTCTTTTACTAATCCTCCTCAGCACAGATCCTTTGTGGGTGTCAGGCTGGGGGATGGTCAGGTCTTTCCCTTCCCACAAGGCCATGTCTCAGGCTGTCTCAGTGGGGAGAAACCTTGGACAATACCCAGACTTTCTTGGGCACAGGTCCCTGTGACTTTCCGCAGTGCATTGTGCCCCTGGTTAATCGAGAATGGAGAATGGTGATGACTTTTACCAAGCATATTGCCTGTAAACATATTGTTAACAAGGCACATCCTACACAGCCCTAGATCCCTTAAACCTTGATTCCATACAACACATGTTTCTGTGAGCACAGGGTTGGGGCTAAAGTTACAGATTAACAGCATCTCAAGGCAAAACAGTTGTTCAGGGTACAGATCAAAATGGAGTTTCTTATGTCTTTCTTTTCTACATAGACACAGTAACAGTCTGATCTCTCTTTCTTTTCCCTACAGTCTGTAAGAGAAAGCACTTCTCACCAAAATCGGCCAGGAGTCTCTCTCAGGTTTTATCTAAAGAAAACCTGTCTTTAACTGCCAGCCACATTTCCTGTTTCTTTCCTCTTTCTTTAACTCTTACACTTTCTTCTTTCGCTTATTAAACTTTTACTCCAACCTCTCCCTTGGTGTTCTTGCTCCTTAATTTTCTTGGTTGTGAAACAAAGAACTTTGAGTGATGCCTTGGGCAATGAGATTCTTTCACCTGGATGGATGTGATGACTCAGTATTGTAAAGATGTCAGTTTTCCCCCAAAGTGGTTGACAAATTCAGTGTGATTCCAATCACAATAAAAGCTTGACATATTCTAATTTTTATGGAAGACTAGAGTTCTTCTAACAGCAAAGTTAAAGCAAAGAGGGTGTTCCTTATGCATTTTTAAAATATTCTAATAGCCATAATGATAAAATGGGGCACAATTTTTCCAACAACAGACAAATAAATCAAAGGAATAGAGGAGTGAACCCAATATATATGAAGATTATGTATAAGATCAAGGTATCATCTAATGAGGAAAGCATGAGCCTTTTAATAAACAGTATTTTGGAAACTGCCTTACTATGTGGAGAAAGCTAGGTTCCTATCCTTCACAATATTTTAAAAACAAAACAAAACTCCAAAACAAAAACTCTAAATGGATTAAAGAGGCACACATGAAAGGCAAAAGAATATATATGTTTGTAACTCAGGAGTGCAGGACAATCTCCTTAACCCTCAAATTAGAAAGCGTACAGGAGGCTGGGCATGGTGGCTCACACCTGTAATCCCAGCACTTTGAGAGGCCAATGTGGGTGGATCACCTGAACTCAGGAGTTTGAGACCAGCCTGCTCAACATGGTCAAACCCCATCTCTACTAAAAATACAAAAAAAAAAAAAAAAAAATTAGCTGGGCATGGTGGTGGGTGCCTGTAATCCTAGCTACTGGAGAGGCTGAGGCAGGAGAATCGCTTGAACCCAGGAGGCAGAGGTTGCAGTCAGCGGAGATGATGCCACTGCACTCCTGTCTGGGGGACAAGAGTGAAACTCCATCAAAAAAAAAAAGAAAGAAAGAAAAGAAAGGAAGGAAGGAAGCAAGCAAACATACAGGAAAAAAAAAAAATTGGAAAGAAAACTATCAGCAAAAATGACAGGCAGGTACCAGGACAGGGAAATGTATTTGCAGTATCTAAAACCTATGAGGAATTAACATCTAGAGCATTCCAAGAGCTTTTTTATATCAACAATATAAAGACAAAAAGTCTAAAGGAAATGGGCAAAGTCCATACAGAAAATTCAGATGGGGAAACCCCATTGCTTGAAAAGAGGTGTTTAATCATAGCACTAGTCAAAGAAATGCAAATTAAAGCAACTTAATACCATGTCACACCCATCACATTGAAAAACAATAGGAAGTCATCTAATACTGAATTCTGGGGAATCTGCAAAGAATAAAAACCTGCAGGCGTAGTTGGTAGGAGGGTAACGGATGCAGCCTTTCTGGAGATCCATCTGGCAGGACTCTGAGATTAAGTATGTGTACCTCCTTTGACCCAGCAATCTCACTCAAAGATGTAATCCCCCAGAGTAATAGTTGCTATAAGGGTGTTCAATTTGGTATAATTTAACCCCAATATCTAGATTACTGCCTGAAGGATAAAAGCACTCAACAGATGTTTGTGAATCAGGAAATGCATGAATGTCGAATGAATGTCACAAAGAGAGCAGAAAGTAAGCAATCTGCACCTGTGGGCATGGATAAGTAAAATGTGGTATATTCCTATGAGGGAAGAGGATACTACAGTAGTTACAAGGAGCAAACTGTATTTACGTGGAGCCTCCTGGATAGACTGCAAAAGCACCTGTCAAAGGAAGCAAGTGAAAAACGAAATCAGATTTGTTGAAAAAAATCTCATTCATGTAATTTTTAAAACCACACCCCTCAAATTATTTTTTAAAAAGTTATACATCCAAACAAATATTAGAAGGGAAATTGGGAGGATGCATAGGCACTAGGTTGGATACTCCATAACATCGACAGAATTGGGATGATGGATGGAGAATGGAGGAGAGAAATAATGAGATACCAAAGGGGCTTCTTGCCCAAAACTGTTACCAGAAAGGGGTCCCAATCCAGACCCCAAGAGAGGGTTCTTGGATCTCACGCAAGAAAGAATTCAGGGTGAGTCTGTACAGTAAGGTGAAAGCAACTTTATTAAGGAAGTAAAAGAATAAAAGATGGTTACTCCATAGGCAGAGCAGCAACTTGGGCTGCTGGACTAAGGATATATATTTCTTGATTATATGCTAAACAAGGGGTGGGCAGTTCTTGGAACTGAGTGTTCCTCCCCCTTTTAGACCATATAGGGTGACTTCCTGATGTTGCCATGCCATTTGCAAACTGTCATGGTGCTGGTGGGAGTGTCTTTGAGCATGCTAATACATTATAATTAGTGCATAATGAGCAAATAAGACAATCAGAGGTCACATTCATTGCCATCTTGGTTTTGGTGGGTTGGGGCTGGCTTCTTTATCACAACCTGTTTTATCAGCCAGGTCTTTATGACCTATATCTTATGCCATCTCATCCTGTGACTAAGAATGCGTAACCTCCTGGGAACGCAGCCCAGTAGGTCTCAGCCTTATTTTACCCAGCCCCTATTCAAGATGGAGTCTCTCTGGTTCAAATGCCTCTGACAAAACTGGTGCTAATGTGCCAGGAAGTGACCATGAGGAACTCAGTTCTGTGCACCTGAGCTCCTAAAAACCACCCACCTCCCAAAATTTCAGACTAGCTCTTGGTACAGAAAGTGATCAGAGGAGGACTCCATTCCTTGTTTCTTGCCTCCCACCTCCCTTTCCTCCCTGCCTTGAATAACCTCTTTCTCCCTCTGTGCATCCATTTACCTGACCAGTCCCCACTCCCAACAAAGTGCCCAATGCTCTGTGTCTGTAACACAAGGTGAAAGCCTCTGGGAGCAGAAAGTATAGTTCTCAGACAAAATTTAATCTGCAACATGAGAAAGCAGCAAAATTAAAGCCCCAAGGGCTTTGTCTGGAGTTACTCTCTTTAGAGGAGGAATTTAGCAACTTGGCACGTTTATGTTGCTCTCATGAAAGACAGAGAATGAGAAAGTAAGCGATGAGTTTGAAAGGTTTTTGCCCTTGTACAAAAAACAACTAAGCACCTTCTGTGACCCTAGTTCTGTGCTGAGGAAAGAGAAATTTACTCAGGTACGATATCAGTCACCCTGTCTGCTGTAGCAGAAGGAATATAGACCTTGGAATCAGACATTCCAGCATTGGCCTTGGGCTGTGTCATGCACAAAAAGCCATGTGACCTTCAGCAAACGGAGTCATTGATGATACTCAGTTGCTGTATCTTTAAATTGGGGCCATTTATACCTATCTCAAGGACTGGTGAGGGAGTTAGGGTATGTCAAACTGGGAGCCCAGTGTCAAGATCTCCTTTAGAAATTACAGCCTGTTGGGGAAATAAAACACATGCTTTGAAACTTAAGCAACCATCTTGCTAGATTGGTTTGTATAAAACCAATATACAAAAAATTCAATAGTATTTCTATGTGCAAGAAACAAAGTAAAATTTTAAAGGTACTATTAAAATAGTGTATTATTCATATATAAATATAACAAAATATGCATAAGATTGTATATTGAAATCTACAAAACATTACAGAAAGGAAACTTAAATAAATGGAATGATTCAATATATCATGGATCAGAACACTCAATATTATAAAGACATCACTCAAAGCAATCCCAATCAAGATCCCAGCAAGTTTAATCTTTTTTGTTGTTGTTCTTGTCAGAAATTGACAAGGTGGTTATAAAATTCATATGGAATTGCAAGAACCAAGAACAGCCAAGGCCATTTTGAAGTAGAACAAACCTGGAGGATTACCAGATGAAAAGCTACAATAATTAAGACAGTATGGGCCAGGCGTGGTGGCTCATGCCTACAATCCTGTTACAAATAAAGTTTCAGTGCCACGAAGTAAATAGCACTTGAATATAAAATTTTCTTTTTAATCCTCAGCAAGGCAAGGTATTCTATAGAAGGGTGCACCCTTCTATAGCAGTGGTGAGCGCACACTTGGACAAGGGAGGGGAAGGGGTTCTTATCCCTGACACATGTGGCCCCTGCTGCTGTGTCGTTCCCCTATTGGCTAGGGTTAGACCGCACAGGCTAAACTAATTCCGATTGGCTAATTTAAAGAGAGTGGGAGGTAGGGGGTGAGTGGTTTGGTGGGAAAAATGGTTATGACAGAGAGGTAATTGGAATGAGTCAAGGTGGAGCAGGTAATCGGAATGAGTCAGGGTGGAGTAGGTAGTCAGAGTGAGTCAAGGTGAAGTAGGTAATCGGGATAAGTCAGGGTGGAGCAGGTAATCGAAAAAGGTTGCTTTTTGAGGAAGTTAAGTTTAGAAGGCAAAGAATTGAACATACTGACGTATTGATTCTTTGAAAAGAAATTTAGAACTCATATCTAACAATCCCAACCTCCCACTTTGGGAGGCCAAGGTGGGTGGATCACCTGAGGTCAGGAGTTTGAGACCAGCCTGGTCATCATTTTGAAACCTTGTCTCTACTAAAAATACAAAAATTAGCTAGGCGTGGTGGCACAAGCCTGTAATCCCAGCTACTTGGGAGGATGAGACAGGAGAATTACTTGAACCCGTGAGGCAGAGGTTACAGTGAGCTGAGATCACGCCACTGCACTCCAGCCTGGGGGACAGAGTGAGACTCCTGTCTAAACAACAACAACAAAAACACAGCTTGATAGGCTCAAGGATAGAAAAACTCCACAATGGAACAGCATAGAGAGTCCAAAACAGACCTAGAAAAGAGACACCACAAGCAGTGGGGGAAAGGATGACCTTCCCAGGCATAGATGCATGGACAAAAATGAATTTCAATTCTTACCTCACACAATATACAATGGATTGCAGATTTAAACAAGAAAAGTTTTTATCTTTTAAAGGAAAATGTGATCGAACGTATTCATAATCCTGAAGTAGGCAGATTTCTTAAGGAGCACATAAAATCACTAACCATAAAAGAAAATCTTATAAATCTGGGCTAAATTTGGATAAAATGAAAGATGCTTGTCATGACACACCATTAATAGAGTGAAAAGGCAACCTACTTCTTCTACAGAGTATTAGAAGATATTTGCACTGCATGTGTCAGAAAAAAGACTCTTATTCAGAATATATAAAGAACTCTTAGACATCAACATGCAAAAGACAAGCAACTGAATATATAGGTGAGCAAAACACTCAGATAAGAGCTTCACCAAAAGGGTTATCAAGATATCCAATAAACGCAAATAAGCTCTACCTCACTGGACATCAGGAAATGGAGTTTAAAACCAATATTAGACATCAATATTACGTACTTACCAGAATTGCTAAAATGAAAAAGAGAAAATACTAAGTGTTGGTAAGAATGTGAACAACTGGATTTTCATATTTTGTCAAGTATACATTTATTCAACCACTTTGGAAGACTGGCAATTTCTACCAAAGCTGTGGTTTTGCTTTCCACATTTTTGGTTATCCATGGTCAACTGCAATGCAAAAATATTAAATGGAAAATTCCAGAAATAAGTAACTACTAAATTTTAAACTGCATGCTATTCTAAGTATTGCGAAGACATTTCTCACTGTCCTGCTCTGTCTTGCCTGGGATGTGAATCATCCCTTTTCCCAGCATATCCACGCTGTCTACACTCCTTTCCAGTTGCCACTTAGTGGCCATCTTGGTTTTCAGATTGACTGTCGGGGTATCGCAGTGCTCATGTTCAAGTTACCCTTACTTTACTTCATAATAGCCCCAAAGTGCAAGAGTATTGATGCTGGCAATTTGGATATGCCAAAAGGAAGCTTTAAAGTGCTTTCTTTAAGGGAAAAGGTGAAAGTTCTTGACTTAAAGAAAAAAAAAATATGTTGAGGTTGCTAAGATCTACAGTAAGAACAAATCTTCTATCCATGAAATTGTGAAAGAAGAAAAAGAAATTCATGCTACTTTTGTTGTCACACCTCACACTGCAAAAGTTACAGCCACAGTGCATGATAAGTGCTTAATGAAGGCAGAAAAGGCATGACATTTGTGGGTGGAATACATGAACAGAATCATGTTCAGATTGACAGCAACTGGGTTCAGTATTATTCCAGATTGCAGGGACCTACTCTTCTTACCTAACAGGAATGTGTGCACATGTCCACCAGAAGACATGTATTGGAAGGTGCATTGTAGTGCTGTTCAAAACAGCCTCAATCTGGTAAGTACCTGAATGCCCATCTCAGCAATGAGAATGAACAAACTGCGGCTATGCACAAAAAGATGGCTGAAATTCACAGACATAAGGTTGAGGGGAAGAAATCAGCCATGAGTGAACTTCACAGACATTCTGTGGGCAAAAGCCGACAGACTCAAAGGAGTACACATTATATGACTCCATTCATGATTCCATTTACAGAACACACAAAAACAAGCCAAGCTAATCTGTAGTGCTGGAAGTTAGAAGAGAGATTACCCTCAGTGGGGAGAGGTGGTAGCTGGAAAGGTGTATAAGTTGAAGGATAATGGAGGTGTTAGTTATGATCTCCTTTCTTGAGCTGGGTGCTGGTCACACAGGTGCATTTGTGAACATTCACCATGGTGTATACTCAAAATACTTGCACTATGCTGTATGTCTGTTATACTTCAGTTAAAGCGTTTTTATTATCAACATTAAAATTCATATCTTTGGTGAAGTTTCTGAGTATTTTGCCCACTTATGTATTGGGTTGTTTGTCTTTTCATGTTGATTTGTAGAAGTTCTTTATATATTCTGAAGAATAGTCTTTGACACATGTACTGCAAATATCTTCTACTACTTTGTGGGTTGCCTTTTCATTCTTTTAATAGTGTGTCACAATGAGCAGTTAAATAATAAAGAGAAGTTGTCTGAAATGCTGACCATCAAGAACTAAAGGGGCCAGGGGTGTTGGCTCATTCCTGTGATCCTAACACTTTAGGAGGCTGAGGAAGGAGGACTGCTTGAGGCCAGGAGTTTGAGAACAGTCTAGGTGAGACCCCATCTCTACAAAATTAAAAAAAAAAAAAAGTGGCTGGGCATGATGGCTCATGCCTGTAATCCCAGTGCTTTGGGAGGCCGAAGTGGGTGGATCACTTGAGGTCAGGAGTTCAAGACCAACCTAACCAACATGGTGAAACCCCATCTCTACTAAAAACATAAAATTAGTAGGGTGTGGTGGCACATGCCTGTAATCCCAGCTACTTGGGAGGCTGAGGCAGGAGAATCATTTGAACCTGGGAGGCGGAGGTTGCAGTGAGCAGAGATTGTGCCATTGCACTCCAGCCTGGGCGACAAGTGAGACTCTGTTTAAAAAAAAAAAAAAAAGAAACTTAGCCAGGCATAGTGGTGCATGCTTGTGGTCCCACCTACTGGAAAGGCTGAGGCAGGAAGATCACTTAAGCCCAGGATTTTGAGGCTACAGTGAACTATGATTTCACCACTGTACTACAGCCTGGGCTACCTGAGTGAATGAGATCCTGACTCAAAAAAAAGAAAAGAAAGAAAGAAAGAAAAAAAGAAAGAAAGAGAGAGAGAGAGAGTGAGAGAATGAGAGAGAGAAAGAAAGAAAGAAGGAAAGAAAGAAAGAAAGAAAGAAAGAAAGAAAGAAAGAAAGAAAGAAAGAAAGAAGCCATACACATACACACACACAACAACAACAACAACAAACAAAGGATGAACACAGGTGGTTGGTGTGGCCTGGGGAGGTCCCAGGGGTCTTCTTGAATAGGATCATTTAAACAGCCTTGAAAGATAGCTGGGCTTTTGATGAATGGGAAGAAGCCCTTTGGCTCTATGTAAAAAAATAACCTTTGAAAAATAAGTTGATGATTATAACCAGTTCTTTCCATGCAGGGAAATTTCTGAACAGCCTTGTGTAATTTTGAAGAAAAGGATTAAAAAGAAATTTCAGTGTGATGTAGTAGGTATAGAGAGAGGCATACTTTCCTCTATGAGCCTAATAAAGTTACTTGCTTCTCTGAGCTGCAGTTTCTTCATCTGTAAAATGAAAAATAATGCCCCTTCAGAGGGTTATGAGTGTTAAATATGATGGTTGGCATGAAACTGTTATGTGGGAAAAATAGAACCCTAGACAGCCTTTATTAGTCCCTAAATAAACAGTGTATTATGTATTGGGTTTAACCATAGCAAGCCTTTTCTAGATCTCCCACCTCCAAGAACCTGTGGGTGACATCGATAAATATATAAACAGCCAACTTCAGGCTTCTGGTCTCCAAATTGGAACAGTTGTTCATCAGCACAGAGGCTGAGGGTATTGGTGCTGGGATGATTCACAGAGAGGACTGGAGTGGGTCTATGGTCATTATGCAGTTTATGACTTAATTCCCTTTGGCTGCTCCATGCCCTGCCTAGAGATGAAGCAGCACTTTTATTTGAGGACAAGAAGCTGACTCACAGTGGGTTTGTGAGTCCCCCATACCAAATGTGCTTGCTTTGTCAGACTCTGCAAGGTTGCTCCCTCCTGCTGAAATCCTGGAGGTGCAATGTCATGAGTTACAGGCATCCCAGGAAACAGGAGATGGAGAGTGAACCCAAAGCCTTTACTGCCTAATTTGCTGCTCCTTGGGATTGTACCACCTCTCTCCTGGTCTCCTGGTAGCAGCCTCATATTAGACTTAATTACGCTAAATTATTTAGGCTAAATTATCTCCCTGTACCTAGAATCTTCTTATCATGCCCTCTGCCAAGTAAGATCTTCTACAACAGGAATCTGAACAGGTCACTGCCCTGGGGATAAAGTGCCAGCTCCAGGGCAGACTGTACAAGTTTCTCCGAGATCTGGCCTTGTAGAGTGCTGGAGGCAGAGAGACCATCAGGATGGTTGCTGTGTGCTGAGAGAGGGATGATGGTGGTTCAAACAAAGGCAGTGGCAGCCAGGAGGTAAGAAATGAGCTGCTGAAAAAGCTATTAAGGAAGTAGAATCAATAGGAAGTAAAGTCAAATCAACAGAAAGTAAGGTTGAATCAATAGGAAGTAAAGAAGAATGCAGGAAATAAAGTCAAATCAACAGGAAGTAAGGTTGACTCAACAGGAAGTAAAGTAGAATCAATGGGAAGAAAATCAGCTGATTGTTGTCTGTGTGAGTGTGTGGTTGAAGGCTAGGGAGGGGGATGAAGAAGGGAAAGGAGGAGTAGACTTTCTTCCCAGATGCTTTCCTGGAAACAGTGTGGTTGAGGATGCTATTTACTGTAATAGGAGCACAGCGAGAGGAGCAGGTTTTCTTAACTTGCCCCACCATCCCCTACCCCTGGTCCCCCAGCATGAGAGAAAAGTTCACAGTGGGGTTGTTTAGTTGAGAATGTAATGCCGGAAGTCAGGAATGAGGGCCTCGGGGGGTGAAATGGGAAGGAAACACCCAAGGCAAGGAGACTTTATACAACTGGCCACCACCATGAGTGACTGGTTGCTCAATCCCATAGAACTTCTGAGACACTTTATGAAATGCATCTCAGGCCTGTCCTCAGATGACAAAAGTGGAAGGAAGGCGTTAACTCCTATCCCTGTTGGCTCAAAGCTGCCTGTAGAGTTAACATCCTACACTTTTGATTGCATGGGTCTGAGGGCCCAGGAGTGTGACAGCCTGAGAGAAGCCCAGGGATAGGGCACAAGAAACATACAGCCCTAACCTGAGAAAAGGCACTGCCAAATGGCACCTGCACAAAGCCAATTGAAGCTCGGTGGAACAGGCCATCACAGCAGTGGTTCGAAAGAGATGGCATAGAGGGCAAGAGCAGTGGACTCCATCTCAGAGAGCTGTGTGAGAGCGATCCAACATCCGGTTCAGAGATGAATGTACTAAAATAGAAAATGATCCCTGAACTTGAGAAGCCCACAATCTTGGAAGGAGGACATTTAAACACAAGTTACACAGCAAGGTGGGGAGAGTGCCGCTGCTGCTAACTGCCATGAATATAAATATCTGTTTACTTTTGCGGGGCACTACTTTAAGTATGTGCTTTACTGTAAATTCACTCATTTAATTCTCACAGCCATCCTATCAGGAGTTAATATTATCCCCAGTCCACAGATGAGGGCATGGTGATACATTGTCCAAAGTCATAAGCCAGTAGGTGATACAGCCAAGATGCAAACTGTTTAAACCCTTTGGAATGATCAAAGGGAGTAGATACTGGATCTGATGAGTTGGAGGGGGGCAGATGAGTCATGAGTTGGTCATCATGACACTCCTTTGTATATAGTTAGTGCCATTTTTGCAAAGGCATTTACAAATGTGGTTTAATTGATACTAATAATACAAGGCAGGAATCATCATTGTCATCTTTATTTGATGGAAGAGGAAACAAAAGCACAGAAAGGTGAAGCATCTTTACCCAGATCATCTAGAGGATCAGCAGTGGGGCCACTGCAGGCCACTGGGCAGCTGATGGCTAGTGAATCTCCCTTCTGCACTCTGCTTCGGAAGAAGGATGACCAGCAAGGCCTGGGCCTGTTGGCATTCCAGCACTGTCCTCAAGTGAGTCAGGCACCACCAAACAGACTCAATTTTACCTTTGGTAATTTCCTCCCTCTATAAAGATTTATTTTAGGCTATAGGGGGGAGAAAGGATTCCTCACAGCTAAAAGCACTTGCCACTCATACCACTGTCCACTGTGATGTTCACCCTGAATCTGGACATGGAGGGAAAGTTTGTTTCCTTGAGACCACATCTCCTGGGCCGGCCATGGGAGATGGTGACAGAAGCTTGTGACAGAAGCTACATTCTAGAGAGCTGAGGATATTTGAAGATATGAGTCAAAAGTGGGAGTAGAGAGGCTGGCCCAGGGCAGGTGGGCCAGGCCTGAAGTGAGATCATGAAATAAACAAGCTCACAGAATCACCCCAAGAACCAGGGGGACAAGGGTGTGGTGGGAAGACACTGTCCGTACCTCTGAGGACGGGGTTTGAGGTCTGTCTTTTCCACCTGCTCATGGCAGAGCCCCTGAGGACTCATTTCCTGGCTCTGAGCCCCACTTCTCCTGTTTGGATTATTGGTTAAAGGTGTGGACTGTGGCGCCAGCTTCATGTGGGAATGACTCCTCCACTAGCTGAGGGGCCTTGGACAAAGCACCTAGCGTCTCACTGCTGTTTCCCCTCTGTAGATAGGAGAAGATGATAAGGGCAGTTGGGAGGATTGGATGTGTTACCTTAGGCTGAGTGCTGAGGAAGGGGCCTAGTGTACAGGGTCATTGAGAAGTCACATCTAAAATACAAGGCATCACTCAGCCTTGCCCCGAGGCTGTTGTGGGATCGAATGAACACTGTGAACTGCAAGGCAGGCAAAGCTACCACATGGGAGACACTCATGCTCCTCTACACGAAGCCCTCCCCTTTTAAAATCTGCCCTCCAAAGAGGCTCTGGAATCAGCCTTGTGAGTCACACTCCCTGTCATCCAGCTCTCAGCATAATTCCTCCAGCCTCCACACCTGCCACCTGCCACCTGCCACCTTTCTCCTTGGGATCCCCTCTGACCAGGCCAGCTGTGCACGGACCCCACAACCATGAGCTGCCAGCCCTGGCTCTTGACCACCAGGCTCAGCACCCTCCTTTGACCAAAACACACGGTGTGAGCCTGCCTGGGGCCCCACTCACTCAGGACTCTGACATTAGAGTCCTCTGACGCTTGTCTTAGTCCAGAGACCGAACCATTCATCTTTGTATTCTCTGAAGTGCTGAGATCAGTGCCGGACCCAGAAGAGATGGTTCAGAAACAGTAATCACGATTTGTGTGTGTGTTGGAGAGGGTGGTATACACAAGGAGCTAGGCGGCATGTAACCCTCTCAGCAGCCCTATGAGGCGGGGACAATTCATATCTCCATTTTATAGAGGAGGGTACTGAGTCGTGCACAGGTAAGTGACTTGCCCACAGTCTTACACATAAGCAAGAGAACAGGGATTCCAGCCTAGGTAGTCTAGCCCTCAGAGTTGTGCTTTCACCTCCAGCATGTGTGGCCACTCTGGATGAATGGGCATTGGGCTGGATGTTGGATTGGGGTTGGATTGATGGGACATATTGCCCATGGCAGCTCATCAAGCAAGATTTTTGTTGTCCTAACTCCCACCCCTACCTCCACCGCCCCCCTCTGAGTTATTCTGCGGGCAATTTGACCCCAAATGTACTGTAACCCCAATTTGACCCCAAAGGATATTATTGATTTTACTGCTCTCTGCAGATGGAGCTGACACATCTGACTACTCTTCCAAGGACTTGGAGGTTATTTTTCCTGGAAGAGTGGATGCATTTGCTGTGAGTCTGACTCAGCTCCTTGGTCCAGTTGCCTTCCAGTGTGATATAAGGGGTCCAGACTGTGTCCACTGCCCTCAGATACCCATATCTACCTCTGGAGGAGCCAGAAGAAATTACTCTGCACCAGATCCTGGGGACAGAGGAAGGAGAGGATGCTTAAGAAGAATCAAAATGTACCCACCCAAACCCTCTGGAGATGCTTAAGAGAGAAGCCATTGGAATCACACCTATTGCTTCCTGGCTTGTAATCTTGGGCAATTTGGCCGGCCCCTCCCAGGGTCTTAGCTTCCCCATCTGCGACTTGAGATGATTCCTAAGGTTCTTGTTTTTAGTAGTCTCTGAGCCCCATCGTTTTGTCTTCTGACCTTGCATTGGCTCTTAGATCCCCAGGGCCCTTTCTCTTTTCTCTCTGCAAAGGCAGATAGCACAGCTGACCGGCTCTTCAGTGCAATGTGCACTGCTACAGTGAGAACCCTGGACAATACCTTTCATTGCACTAAATAGCATCACAGTTTTTTTTGTTGTTGTTGTTTGTTTTTGTTTTTGCTTTGTTTTTTAAGAGGAGCATAAAAAAAGGATAAGTACCTTGGTAGGATGCTGACTTTGCCTTCCTAATTAAATCTAGGGGAGAATCCTTGTGGAAAAGATGCCAGCAAAATGTATCTCTGAAATTAATTATGATAGCTGAATCAGCATTGGATGAGCAATATCTTTCCTCTTCTTCTGACTTGGGTGATTTTAAAAATTCAGTTATTCATTCTCTCAGCAAACACTTACTACGCTTTTGGGCACTGTGGTGAAGTGCTGGGGATTTGGAGATAATAGTAATCAGGATGCCTGGCGTTGGGTGCCGGAACGTACAAGAGGCATTCTTCACGCATCATCTTATTTAATCCTAACTCTATGAAGCAGGTGATCTCATTACCCCCATTTTACAGATGAAGAAGCAGGCTGAGCATGATTAAGTCACTTATCTAACATCACAAATGGTAAAAAGCAGACCCTAGATTCAACCCAGTTATTCTTCAGCAAGCTGGTAGGGGAACTCCTTACCCTTTCTTTGAAATGGAGCAATTGCCATTTTCTCATTCTTTTGCAGTGTGTCAAAACCACTCTAGAAACTCTTTTATTTTTATATCAGGAGTGCAACAGTTCTCTTTCTGGGCAGTTATAGCCTCAAGACAAATCTCCTAGCACCCCTCTTAGTCTAATTGCCATCCCTAAGTCCCTTCTGTCAAGTAAGTCTGTGGCAACCCCTGTAGAGAGACAGATGAATGCACTAGTGCATCAAAACCTCCCATGTGTTGAGATAAAGGTCTCCATAACGTATAAGGCAGACACAAAGGCGAGTCAGCTCCACTTAAGATGATGGCCTGGGCACAAAACTTACGTTAGTTCATATTGGTAACATTCGCTGCTGTAGCAACTAAAGTCCCAAGTTCCAGTAGGTTAACAAATGCAAATTGATGTCTCAGTCCATTGTGGGTATGATGGTTAATTTTATGTGTTGACTTGACTGGGCTAAGCCATGCCCAGATAGCTGGTTAAACATTATTTCTGGGTGTAGGTGTGTCTGGAAGGTTGTTTCTGGAGAGATCCTCATTTGAATCAATAAAGAAAATTGCCTTCACCAATGTGGGTGGACACCATCCAATCTGTCCAGGGCCTAAACAGAACAAAAAGGTAGAGGAAGGGTGAATTTACTATCTCTATTTGAGCAGAGACATCCATCTTCTCCTGCCCTCAGACATCAGCACTGTAAGTTCTTAGGTCTTTGGAAACACCAGGAGTTACACTATCAGCCTCCCCAGTTCTGGACCTTTGCATTGGATCACAACTTATAATACTGTGGGTTCTCTTGCTTCTCAAGCCTTCTGACTGAGACTGAATTATATCATTGGCTTTCCTGGTTCTCCAGCTTGCAGACAGAAGATGGTGGGACTTCTGAGCCTCTATAACAACAAATTAATATGTGTGTGTGTGTGTGTGTGTGTGTGTATGTATCATACTGATTTTGTATTGATTTTGTTTCTCTGGAGAACTCTGATGAATATGGTGGATACTCTTGTTTGGAGGTGGTCGTTCCCAAGGCTCTCCAGGTAGCCATGTCCCTCTCATCTTGTGGCTGTGCAATCCTATGGGGTCTCAGAATCCTTTGCTGGATCCTCTGTATCTGGGTAGGAGACAGGGAAGGACAGGAGCCAACCATGGGAGGCTCCCATGGGCCAGGCTGTGAGTGAGTCCCATCACTTCTGACTCATAGTCCAATGTCCAGAGGAGGCTGGGAAATAAGGTATGACTATGTGTGCAGGAGGAAAGGGAGCAGGTTTGGAGAACAACTGGTCAGTTCTGTTGCACGCTTCCACACTCAATCCATCCCATTTTCCTGAAATTGCTTCTCTGCAAATGTCTGTTCCCATCAGAGTGTGCCCTTAGAGGGCAGAGGCCACTTCACACTGGAATCCCATGCTGGAACACAAGGTCTTGGGCATAAAAGGAGCTTGACATGTTTCTGCTGGCTGACAGATGAAGGCATCAATGAAGACTTGGGTTGGATCTCCATCTAATTTTATATACTTTTGGATTAGCATTGTGATTTGCAAATGTCGCACTTAGTTGTGTACATGAAGGGCTCTAATTTGGAAAAGAAGAACCTCTTTCTTTTGGAAACCAACTTGTTCTGATGATCGAGCAAGTCTCAGCACCATTATTCATGGGATGGCAGACAGACTATGTAAACTAGCCTGTGTGTTATTTTGGCAAAAATAAAATAGGATGGCAAACATCATCATTCTATTCAAAAGAGAGAACCTTTTCTTTGGCAATGACTGTCATTATTGGGTTCATTATGTGGTTGATCAGGAAGCCCTCTCAAGAGTCATTTGCCATTAGGGAAAGGCAGGCAAAGGTTAGTGGGGGTAACAACAGCTGCCCAATGTTTTTAAAAGCCCTGAAATATTATCTAGGCCAGGGTTCCTCAGCCTCAGCCCTACTGACATTTTGGTTGGGATCTCTGTTGTGGGGGTGTCCTGTACATTGTAAGGTGTTTAGCTGTGTCAATGGCCTCTGCCCACTGGATGCCAGTAGCTGCTCTCCAACCGTTATGACAATCTAAAATCTCTCTAGACATTGTCAAACACCCGCTGGAGGTCAAAATCACTCCGGGCCGAGAATTACTAATCTAGAGAGTTCCTGATGAAGGATGCAGAGGCAAGGACCATGTTTCCCAGCTCTCTCTCGCACCCTCTGTAAGGAGCGGCATGGATCACCAAGCACTATCATTTTTGACAAGGCGTTTGCACACACCTCAGTTATGTTTTAGGAAAACGTGGTTATGAACAGTATCTCAGCTGTCACTTTCCAGCCCCAGCACAGAGCAAAATGTCAGGTTGGAGGGATGAGGTGAGCAGTTCAGGCTGCCTCAAAGGGGGCTGTTCCAGCAACATTGTTCCATGCCACATGTCACACCAGGTGGCATCCACAAAGGGAGTCTTCTGATGGAATCTCAGAAGGGGCTCTCTCCCAGTGGGCCTAGGTCAGTAGAGAGGACTTGGTCATAACATGAGATAGAAAAGCTGGCATTCCTCCCTGGTCACCAGGTGTTGGACTGTCATCGCCTGGCTTCTCTGCCCCATGACCCTAATTCAGAGAGAAGAGAGCATTGCTCAGTGTAACTCTCTTATTTTAGAAAAGGGTTCTCTGCAACATGACTCTACATTTGGTGTCTCCTTTCTGTTTTCAGTTCAGCAACAATCTTGGAAGGTAGACTGGAAAGCATTGGCCCCATTTCATGGATGAGGACACTGAGACTAAGGTTGAGTGACTTTTCCCAAGAACTCAAATCATTATATCATGGACCAGATGAGTCCAAGCAACCCAAGTGTTTCCAGTTTGCAGGCTGCTGTTTATAATGCAAATTTAGGTGGAAATTTGGAGTTGTTAGATTCCCAGCCATTTGCCATGATGAACCTGGTGAGGACACAGGGTTTGCAGAAAATGTATGCCTCTTATCCTCCCTTAGGAAGGATACTTGGGGGATGGGTAAGAACCCAGTGGCCAGGGGAGGGGTTGAGGAGTGGGGTGGCGGTGCTTGTTCTTATGCATGTGGTGAGGACAACATGTGCAATTGTTCTTGTCCAGGACATGTTAGCCATGATTGCCCCTCTCCGGTTTTGTTATCCTGCTATTCAACACAGCTGGTTCTGTTCTCCATAAAACAGGGATGAATCCCTCACAGGGGAATAGGTCTTGCTTTTGTTTTTGAGAAATGTAATTAAAATCTGGAAAGAGTTCACTAGCTCTGGAGAGAAGAGAGGCCCTTGCTCTGTGGCTCATCCCCACGCCCATTGACTTGGACGCTTTTGAGTATGCTGTTCTTCAGAGGATGCTCTTGTTTTATTTCAGAGTAATTAGTATTTATTAGATTAGCAATTTTTAATGAGACAAGCAATTAGAACTCAGTGAGCTGGCAACATAACAAAGTAAATAGAGGGCATGGAGGTGGGGGATCCAGCACAAAGGGAAGTGGAAGGGTCACCCACATCTTTCCAATGATCCTGGAGGTACAGGGGTGGCAAGGCAATGGGATATGTAGATTATTGGGAAAATGGAGGATTGAAGGGAGCTCCTATCAGTCTGGAATTGAACTACAGGCATTGCATTCATTTTCATGTTTAACCCTCTCAACACCCAATGATAAGGAGCTGCTCTCCAGGAATGCCTGAAAATCCCCTATGTCTCCATTAAACCAACATATTTATGGGCTTTCTGGGTGTATGAGGTCTTTTATTTGATTATCACAAATTCTGAGACTTGTCTATTATTATCCCTATTTGACAGGTGGGGAAATTGAGGCCCAGACAAGTTAAGGGCCATAAACTTAAACAAAGCAAGTGTTTACTGAGAGAGTTGTATGGAAAACCAGGCCTGCCCCTTCCATGGCACCAGGCCGTATCTCAACCTTGATCATAATCAAGTGCAACAACCGGAAATGGGTTCTGGGCCAAAAGATAGACGATGCATTTTTGCGTGGGAGACAGGTTGCTGATGCATTCAATGAAGAAACAATTTCCTGACATTTTGCATTTGGTTGTGGGCAGTGTAAGGTAAGGGAGACAGAGACTAATTAGATTTCTGGGAAACAGAGAAGTGGGTGGCGGTAAGATGGGAAGGAAGCTGAGAACTGGAAGGAGGACACATCCTCAGGGAGCAGACAACTGCGTGAAATGGGGGGCAACCAGGATGCCCTTTAAGAAGGAGAAATAGAAGCTAAATGTCAGTCTAAGTGCCTGCCTAACCAGAATAACCAGAGAGATTTCAGAGAAAACAAGAACTGGGGAGTGACAGTGATTTCTGGCACTCAGACAGTGGTAAAGCTCATTGAGATGAATGTTTGAAATCCAGTTCTCTGCAAAGCCAGGAAAGGAGACCATGTGGATCCCTATTTACTTTCTGTTTCTAGGCTCCATTGTGTCTCTCTTCTCAGAGTCATAGGAATTTCTGAAGGCATCAGCTGCCTTAATTAGATTGGAAGGGTCACAGTCTCTCTGTAACTCTTTTGATGCACTCAAATGGCCTGTTTCTTTTATGTAATTAAGCATGTGCAATGTTTCCTGTAGAGGATAACTCATTTTCTTCCTTGATCACATTTTCTACTTTGGTCCTTAAACTAAGAAATTCTATCTTTTTGGAAATCATGGAAAGAGGTTGTGTCTGTTAGTTCACTCATATCAATTCATAACTCCTGTAGATAGGAAGAGGGACTTCATTGGTCTGGAGCAATGGGCAAAGGGAATGAGCATAGGTGTCTTGGGTTCTTCTGGGCTCTCCCTATCAGCATATCCAGTCTAAGATAATATGCTTTTCCTTTCGCTCCTGTCCTCCATAGGGTAAGCAAACCTAGGTGAAGCCCAAATCAGTCTTGGCAACTCAAGACTTAGCCCCTCTGTGATTAATCAGGTAGGATTAGCCCCTTTCTTAGCCCCTCTGTGATTAATCAGGTAGGAGTCAGTTTCAGTTCTCCTTCAGCTGCTTGGGGAAGTGTCTGCTCTGCATACCCGGCTTTCCCATTGTGTATATTCCATGATCTTTATGCTTCCCAGAGGAGATGATAGCTATGCTGAGATGTGAAGAATTACTGGGAATCAGCAAAGAGAAGATGCATTGGAAGAGCCATCCAAACAAAGGGCATGGCATGAGCAGTAAGGAGGTGAGAGATGGGATGATGAAGGTAGGGATGGGCATGTGTCTGCTGTTTCCACAGCCCAGGAGGTAAGGCGGGGAGTAGTAGAAGTCAGACTGGAGTGGTCAGTTTAGTCAATATCATGGCATCCTTAGATGCTGAGCTCTGGAGCTCTGACTTTATGATGTAGACTAATGAGTCCTAAAATGCTTTTCTTAGAAAGCCAGTCCTGTGAAATGCTCCTTAGGAAAAAGTCCTGAGGCCAAGTATGTTTGGGTAATATCTTAGAGATTCCCAATAAACAGTAGCCCGCTGGGCACTGAGAAGTCCTCCAATGAAGAAAACTATTCAGTTTATTAACTTGGTAACAGTTTTTAACACTCTGAAAAGCCATTTTTAAAAAACCTCTTTGGTAAACACTGCTTATGGGTAATCCAGGGTCTTTGAAAGGTCTTAAAGAAGAGAATGATTCTATAGGATTTATCTTTAACAGTGTGGAGAATGGATTTGAAGGAAATAAGGCTGTATATAGGAGACTATTGAGGCAAGGGTTACAGGAATTCAGGGGAGAGATGCTAAAGATACACACAATACTAGGAGATATTAGGAAGTAAGCAGTTTCAGAGACATTTAGGACATAAAACAATCAGAACCTGGAAATCTATTGGATGTGATGAGTGAGGGAAGGAAGAGTCAAGGATGACTTCCAGGTTAAATCAGGCGGATGGTCATTTTACCAACTAAGAGAAAGAGCACTTTGATATGTTAACTTTGAGGAGTCAATGGTGTGTCAAGGAATAGGTCAGGTATGCAGATAGATTTGAGTCTGGCTCATGGTAGAAGTTTGGGTTGATGTTACAGTCTTTGGAGTTGTCTGTATTTAGTTGGTGATTTGAATAAGAGCCCCCAGACAAGGGTATGTGTAAAGTTAAAAGAGTCATGGTCTGCTACTATAATGTTAAGGAATAACTTCAAGGGGTGGAAAGGGGAGGAGGTAGCCATGAAGAATTTTGAGAAAGAATGAAAGTGGTATGAGATAACCCAGAAGCTGTTGCTCCATAGAAGTCATGGGGGTGGGAGATTTAAGAAAAATACAGTGACTCACAGAGTCAAATCTAAGAGACAGGCACAGTGAGATGAGGCATGGAGGAAGGATGTGGCCATTGGATGTTGGAAGCTCCCTGATACCTTCCTGAGAGTGGTTCCAGGAGGGCAGTGGGAAGGAAGGCTGATTTTAATGGACTTGGAAGTGAATGGAAGTCAGTGAATGTCATGGAAGGCAAGTCCTTTAACAAGTTGGGAAGAGAAAAATATGAGAGATGGGATGACACTGAAGTAAGAAAGATCTAAGTATGGAGCCAGTGAAGAAGGGGAGGCTAGAGGTGCAGGAAAAGAGGGGACAATTTATAGAACAACAAGAGCAAAGATGGAATTAGAGAGTTGAAAAAGGACAAGTGGAAGGTTTTGACAATGCAGTAGGGAGCCCAATTGAGGAAAGACCATTAATTTTAGTATATTTGATCAATGTAGTTGCATGATTTTCCTCCTGCCTGGCAATCTAGCATAGAAATAGAGAGGGTGGGGCCCTGCATTGATAGAGTGATGGAGTTTCATCAGCTGGTTGCAGGGCACAAGAGAGGCGCAAGGGAATTAAGGATGTTGGTGAAAGAATGGCTTAGAAAGTCCATGTGGGGTAAAAGCACCAGCGGGATGAAAAATGGGCACAAATGATCCCAAAGATTGGGAGAGAAAGGACAGGCTGAAGGGGGAAGAGTGCTGATAAGGCCAATCTGAAATAAAGTCTTGAGAAGATGGGATAGTTAGATCAGAGTAGAGAATACTAGACATTATGACTTCAGAGGGAGGAAGATCCCAGGGATGAGGAAATAAAGGAAGTGGCTCAGGGAATAGTTACTGAAAGGTCAATGAATTGGAGGCAAAGGTGTTGCAGGGTCTGCTGCAGGGATGATGAGGCTGGAATAGATGACTTCCATGGCCTCCTCTGGGTCTGCGATAGAATGTGCTGGAAGATTGTCAGCCAGCATTTTCAGCACTTGAGGTATACCTCCACCTACTCTGAACATCTCATCCAGATGTCACACAATCACCGTGAACTCAACTAGACAAAAAATTGATTTCATTGTGTTGTCCCTGAAGCCTGCTTCCCTTCCTGGGCTCCCTCTCCCAATTAATGGTCCACCACCTATTCAATAACTCAAGTCAGAAATCTCCCCAATACAAGCCTCATCATTTCTGTCTTTGATATACCTCATATTCCAGTGCTCTCCTCTTCGTATCTCCCCAATACTATTACCACTTCACCCTCATGGGCCTCTGCTCTGTTACAGTGACTGCAGCCTGCCTGGTTTTCCTACCATGGAAAGCTGCCCCCACTCCGTTCATTCTGCCTTCAAGGTGCTCCTACAGTGATTCCCTTAAACTGTTACTCAGAGCATGCCATTTTTCTGCTCAACAACAGAAGTTCGAACCCTTAACCAAGTATTCAAGGCCCTTCAGTATCTGCCTCCAACCTCATTTCCAGCTTCATTGTCTATATCTTTTATCCACACATCTTCAACTTCCAGCCAAAGGAGTCTATCTCCTGTCTGCAGCTTCTGAGTGTTCTAACTCTTTTTCTTTCTTTGGGCTATTGCTTCTGTCTAGAAAGTCTTCTGCCTCCCCTAATATGCCCTTTAAAATCCCACCCCCTTTTTTAGGACCAGTTCAAATGTCACCCCTTCCATTAATCTAATCTCCCTTTGCCTCTCTCCAACTAAAAGTAATATGCTCCTTTTGTAAATTCTCAAAGGACTTTAATGAAACTTCATACAGTTATAGCATTTTGTCTGGGCTTCTGGTCAATGCCATGCATATCTGACCTCCCCTGTTATGCTGGGAGCAATTGGGAGTAGCAGCCAAGTCTTCATGTTTTTCCACATTGCTTCCTTTGAGGTAATGGGGGGCCTATAGTTAGAGTCAAGTGGGAATCTCAGTTTCACCACTTGGAAGCTGCGTGACTTGAGTAAGTTTCTGAACCACTCTGAGTTTTAGTTTCCTCAACCCTGAAACAGGGATAATGATACTGACCTCCCAGCATTGCTGTGAGAATTAAATGAGGCAGCAAAGGCAAAGCAATGATACTTGCCTGGCATATTGTATGTGTTAAATAAACACCCCCTTTTCCCATAACGTAGTAGTTTTAACTGTGTGAAAAAAGAAATGGAATGAAGGGAATCCGTTGTTGCCCATGACTGTGTTTTGGAGAGGACCTGTGATATGGTTTGGATCTGTGTCCCCACCCAGACCTCACACTGAAATGCAATCCCCAGTGCTGGAGGTGGGACCCAGTGGTGGGTGATTGGATAATGGGGGCAGTTTCTCCTGGTTTGACACATCCCCCTAGTGCTGTTCTTGTGATAGAGTTCTCAGGAGATCTGGTGATTTTAAAGTGTATGGTACCCCTCACCCTGGCTTTTCCTTTTGCTCCAGCCACGTGAGACACGCCTGCTTCCTCTTCCCCTTCCACCATGGCTGAAAGTTTCCTGAGGCCTCCCGAGAAGCTGCAATGTTTCCTGTACAGCCTGCAGAACCGTGAGCCAATTAAACCTCTTTTCTTTATAAATTACCCAGTCTCAGGTAGCTTTTATAGCAATATAAGAAGAGACTAATACAACCTGTTTACTGGGCAAGGAAAAGAAGCAAGGGGGTAGGACCAAAGAAGATTTCTCCTCTTTTACTTCCAGGATTTTCTTTAATGAACATCTCTTATGTTTTAACTTACAAAGCATTTCTGTAAGTGTGTGTATACATGTAAGTACATACATATAAGTATTTACACATATAAAACACTTGTAAGTTTATAAATATAAACATTTATATGTATGTAAATATGTATACACATACTTATATATGTATATAAGTGTTTATATATAAGTATATATATGTGTGGGTAGACATATATACACATATGTATATACACACATACTTATTTTATATTAGAAAAGCCTTTATTCACTGACCACTCCAGAAATGTTTTTGGGCTTGCTCCTGAGTTTATATCTGAAGACCGCCAGCTAAGGCTGCTTTAAAATGATCATTTCTCTGAACAGTCCTGAAGTTACCCAGATCCTCTGTGGAGATCCTGCTCTCCCCTCATTTTCACATTCAATTTCCTTTCATTTGTCTCTAGGGTAACTCCTGCAATGAGAAGTTTTAATTGTTTAATCCTCCACCAGGACTGGAAAGGGCACACAGAGCATGTTTAATCATTGGTTTTCCTGTTGGAGTGGGTTATGGACGAGATGCATTCATGTGCTATTTCTTCCCCAGATATGTTGCTGCCATTCTCCTTGAGGTGGGGAGAACCATCATGCTGAGGATGCTGAGATATGCAGGGGCCACTCGAAAGCCCTAGAGAATGAGAGGTGCTGGGCGGGGATGGGGACTAATGTGAGTCTGAGGTGGGATGTAGCTGAAAGAACACTGGGTGAGGAGACAACCCCATCTGTGTTTGGTCCCAGTTCTGCTGTGTCCTTACTTTGTGACCTCAGGCAAATGCCTTATCTTTCCGGCCCTCAGTTGGTCATTGGGAACATGAGAGCACAAACACCTATTTCCTAAGCCTCTTGGAGGGCTAAGCAAAGGTCATTAAAGACCCCAGCCACAGTCTCTATGCATGAAGTAAAGGCTCGATAGATGAAATCCCGGGAACCCACGGCTCCTCATCTGACTGGAGCATATGGCTTTTCAGAGAATGCTGACGTTCACGTGATATTCAATTTCAGGGCAAGCACCTACTAGGCATGTCCAGATAATACGGACATGTCTGCCTCTGTCCTCAGGACATGACAATGTAGTGTAGCTTGGGAAAGGATGAGGAGATACTGTTAGTCCTCAAGTCCAGAAGAGTTGGCTGGGCCAAGCAGGGTCCTAGGGAATACATCTCAAAGGCTGCAGGAGACTCCAGAAAGCAGCAGGAACAACCCGTCCCCAAGATCTGACACCAGAGGCATAGCCTTTATTCCTGAATATTGACACCCTTCTTTCACAGATGAAGAAACAGAGGCCCAGGAAGGTTCAAGTGTCCCATCCAAAGACATAGGTTCTGCCTGACATAGGGAACTCAACAGCCACTTCTTGTATAAGTTAGTAAACAGGTGATGATGCTCTTACTGCTGCCTGGTGACCCCAGAAGGTTTCTGATCCTCCCCACCCTTCCACAATCCATTCTTCCTACTTGATTGCCTCATTGTCCTGAGGAGCTGCCCTCATTCCTGCATGCCCTGGTGCAAACACCTTTAATGGACTTCCATAGCACATGCAAGTCCTAGGGACAAAATCCAGGGCTCTGCAAAGCCTAACTTCAAGTCACCTGCCTAACCTTACCTCTGATTACAAAGTTCTTCTTGGTCATCTCCTCCCAAGCACCCTAGGCTCTGGATTGCTATAACCTTTCATCTCACAGTCCTTGTCGTTTCCTTCCTGCATGCCTTTGTTTATCTTAGTCCTTTTCCTCACCCTTTCCTTTGTTTCGCAAGCTCCTCTTCATCACCTCTTGCCTTTGAAGTTCTAGTTAAATGTGATCTCCTTGGAAGGAACCATGTCCTGTGCTCACAAGGCACTGCCAGTCCCTCTGGAGTTGCCCTGTCACACTGTGCCATGGAGTGGAGCCATTTGTGTTCATTACTCGCTCATGAGTGAGCTCCTCAAGAATGGGAGAATGAGGCTGATTTGCCTTTGTGACCCCAACTCCCACCCAGGGTTTGGCATGGAGGAGGTGCCCAGTGTGCGCTTACTGAATAAATAAATAAAAGAGCATAGTTCCTGTTCACCTGCCAGGAGCTTGGGGTAAACAGGGCATGGTGGGGCGAGGTGGGGTGGTTGACTGGGGGAATTGAAAACATATGAGTTGCTGAGAGGAGTGGGCAACAAAGGCAGGGAAGGAGGCTGGGCTCAGACAAGGAGCTATGGTGAGAATCCGGGCCAGCCTGGGGGTTGTGTGTCATAGGTGCCATGGTGGAGGTGGTGGGTAGACATCATAATGCCTGTTAGCATGTAATGGATTCCTATGATGTGCCCAGACTTGTATTGGATTCATCCCATGCCTTCCTTCATTTGCTCCTTATAATAACCCTACAAAGCATGTTTCATTATCCCCATCAGTTATTATTATTTGTATTTTTCAAACAAAGAATTCAAGACTAAGTTGGGTGTGGTGGCACACACCTGTAGTCTTAGCTACTTGGGAGGCTGAGGCAGGAGAATCACATGAACCTGGGAGGCGGGGGTTGCAGTGAGCCAAGATCGCGCTACTGCACTCCAGCCTGGCCACATAGCAAGACTCTGTCTCAAAAAAAAAAAAAAAAAAAAGAATTCAAGACTAAGAAGAGTGAAGTATGAAGTAATTCACCCACAGACACCCCGCTAGTGAGTGGCAGACCTGGAAGTGAAACTAGTTCTATTTGGTATCAGAATCTATGCTTTCAGTCACCTGACCACATTCATGTGACATCCGACAAAGTGGTGCCTTCACCTGCTACTAAGTCTTGCTAGGGCTAGTTCCAGAGCCAAGACTATGAAGTGGACAATGATCAATGAAGTGCTAAGTGAACAGGTGTCACGTAAATAGCTTGGATCTCTGTGTGCATGTGTGCATTGTATATGTTTACTAAAGATCTTGTTACAGTGTTTTTAGGCATGGCTCACTTTATAAAGGTTGTCACAGTTGGCCAAGCTGTCTCGTATTCATTACTCATTTGATACTCACACCTGCTCGATGATGCTGGTATCATTAGTCTCCATAATGATTCTCCCATCATTTCACAGATGGGGTTCAGAAAGATCAGGTGGCAGATCCACAGTCACACTCTATAGTTAATTGATAAGACTGAGAATTCAATGCATGCCCATTGCCTTCTCTTACAAGTCTTGGGGTATTTGAGTGTAATTCAATAATGACAACCCCTTCTCTGTCCAAAAGGGGTCAATGGAACATCAAGCTGTCACAAAGGCTAGGTTGGAGGGCATGGCTTATATCCTTGGGTAAGTAGGGCTTACTAAACTTAAACCCTAAAGTTGGACTGGCTTAACTTCCCAGTCCCAGCAGCTGGAGTGTGACAGGACACTGGGTCTATATGGAGAGGGGTCTGCCCAGATTAGCTTTAGGACATGGAGAAGCAGAGAACTCATGTTCCCACAAACAGGTTCACTCTCAAGATAAAGACAAGGAACCAACCTCAGCCTGCCTGCTTTATTTTTTCATATTTGCCAATCAAATAAGTCACTTCAGCCCCCAGAGAGATTTAATAAAGGAGCAGAGAAAGACTTCTAATAAAATTCCCTCCACATGGAAGGAAATAGAAGACATTGGGAGTTACGTTAATCATACTCATTTCTTAACAGCGTGAATATCAAGAGTTAGAAATAAGAGTTCCTGACTGGGTGTGGTGGCTCACTCCTGTAATCCTAGCACTTTGGGAGACCGAGGCAGGTGGATTGCCTGAGCTCAGGAGTTCGAGACCAGCCTAGGCAACACAGTGAAACCCCATCTCTACTAAAATACAAAAAAATAGCCAGGTGTGGCAGCATGCACCTGTAATCCCAGCTACTCGGAAGGCTAAGGCAGGAGAATTGCTTGAACATGGGAGCCAGAGGTTGCAGTGAGCCAAGATTGCTCCACTGCACTCCAGCCTGGGTGACAGAGTGAGACTCTGTATCCAAAAAAAAAAAAAAAAAAAAAAAAAAGAAACAGAAATAAGAGTTCCCATGTGACAGCAAGAATCACTGAAAATGCTGGACCCACTGTCAATGCTGTATTGTTGCAAAGAAAATGTTTTTCTTGCCTAACTTTAAAGTCACACATCCCTGGGAATTTCCAACTAGAACACAGCTGGCAAAGTGGACACCCTCTCCCTGCAGCCTCGTTGAAAATGACCTCCTTTACATTTCCTCACTGAGAATATGCCCAGTGAGGACTGTGGCAGCAGTCAGGGAGAATTTTCTAGCTGATTAGGGTTAGAAAATGGAGACAAGGGCTCTCTTGTAATGAGCAGGAAGCTATGATAGAAAAGAATGCCTTTTAAATTTGAAGTGCAAAACTAGAAAATAGAAAATTATTAGGGGGGTATGATGTGAAGTTTCACATCAAACCTGCCTGAAGTTTCAGGACTCTTTTCAAGACTGTGTGTTTTGAAGATAAGATTTTAAATAATGTAGGAAGGTACAGTCTATACTGATGGGTTCAGGATATGCTAACCCAAAATATGGCACCTTGGTGTTTGAGAAAATGGCCGAAGCAGGAAGGTCATTCTCACCATCCACCTCCCTTTCCCACTGAAGCAGGTCTCCTTTGAGAGGCCCCTCCCTGTACCGGAAGGAAGGAACATTCTTATCTTTGAAGACACAGGGTCACAGAGAAGAATCTGAACAGGACTTGCTAAGTTCTTCCAGTTTGTCACCATTTGCTCATACCGTCTTTGTCCAATTATATTTCTCCAAAGCTATCAACTCTTCATCAAACTTAGCATAAAAATTGTAAAACCTTACACATTTCTTCAGTTCTTCCTTTTCCTTAGGAAGCCTCCCATGTCACCTAAAACTTAAATGAAATAAATCTGTGTGCTTTTCTCTTGTTAATCTGTCTTTGTGAGGCCTCGGTCATGAATTTAGTGATAGATGAATTTAGTGATAGATTCTTCCTCCCTTACAGTGCCTAGAAATGCATTAGGTTAAATTTAATAATAATCGTTTGGAAATGCCACAGTGTCCCTGGGTATTTATCCCTTTTTTGAAAAATCAGCTTTATGGAGGCATAATTTACATACAATAAAATTTACCAATTTTAAGTGTATAATTTATAAATTTTGACAAGTGTATGCAGTCACGTAATCACTAGTAATAATTATTGATTAGAAAAATATCAAATTCTTTCTATAGTGTTTATCTTTTATAAAGCTTCATGAGGTCATTCAGCATTTTCTAAGACTTACCAGATTTAACTAATTTTATAGAAAATTCTACTTTTGATTAAGGACAGGAGTGATTAAAAATCTTCCTTCAATCAGCGTGCACTTTTTTTTTTTTTTTTTTTTGGAGACAGAATCTCACCCTGTCAACCAGGCTGGAGTGCAGTGGCGTGATCTTGGTTCACGGCAATCTCCACCTCCTGGGTTCAAATGATTCTCCTGCCTCAGCCTATCGAATAGCTGGGATTACAGGTGCCTGCCAACATGCCCAGCTAATTTTTATATTTTTAGTAGAGATGGGGTTTCACCATGTTGGCCAGGCTGGTCTCGAACTCCTGACCTTGTGATCTGCCCTCCTTGGCCTCTGAAAATGCTGGGATTACAGGCGTGATGCACTTTTAAATTGAAGCCATGCAGTAGGGCAGCCCAGCCTGCTGCAAAGGAAAGTTTCTCAAAGGGGGAGAAAAAACATTGGCTTGATAGCAAAGATTATAAACCTAAATTAATGAAATAGCTAGAAATAGTTGAGCAGAGGTTGGTGGCATTGAGGAATGCTGCTGCCCACACTGCACCCACACCCTCTCAGGATGGCTCACACACTCATCCCAGCGCACATTTACATAACACTTCACCGTTAGAAAGTGCTTTCACAACCATTTTACAGTTTAGGAAGTGCTATCACATCCATTAACTTATTTAATCTCTTCCTGCTTGCCCTGAAGCTAAACAGGTCCTGAAATGAATTTACCCAGAGCTGGATCATAAAAATACTCATCTCTGTTTGCCTGCATCTCCCTTGCCGGGCATGGGGCTCTCTTAATGGCAAGGTGGATGGCTCCACTGCCATCAGGCTGGAAATGAATCGGGACTATTCATCATTTCTTGCGTTCTGTCCCCACCAAACACTGGGTGCTAGGGGCTAATGAACCAGGGAGTCTGATCCAACTGTAATTTGGAGCTCTGGGCTCTGCAGCCAAGTCCCCGCTGCTCTGGCCGAGATTTGGGGGAGTATCAAAGGGCGATGCAGAAGGAGGATCCAGAGTGAGTTTCGAGAAAAAAATCTTCGCATTCTTCTTCTAAAGCCTAACTGTGGAGGAGAGTCCTTGAGTGACTAAGAGCTGAAGATCTCCATCTTCAGAGGACATGCTCTGCAAGCCTAGGACATGCACAGAGATGAGACGGGGGATGAATTATGCCAAACCTCATGGCAACTCCCAAGTAAAACCAGGGGAAACCAGGTTACCGTGTACGTCAAGGTCACCCAGGGGAATGACTTAGGAGTCAGAGAGCATGAATCCTACCGCCCACTGTGGTGTCAAGTTGCTGTTCACCCTTGAACAAGCCTTTTGCCTTCTCTGATCTTCAATTATTTTATTTGTAAAAGGAGGAAAGTTGATTATTTGATTTCTGTGTGTCTTGTAGAACTGAAATTATAGGGCTCCGTGGAAGGTGAGCTAAGGGAGGAGATATGGAAGAGTGGTTTGAACAGTGGGCTGAAGAAGGAAGCTTCTGTGTGTGCCCTGTGGGTACAGGAATCTCAGTACCACAATCTTCTTGTCACCTCCTGATGACTCTAATCAACCCCCCTCTCTCCTCTTACCCTGTCTCGATGTGTATGTGTGTGTGTGTGTGTGTGTGTGTGTGTGTGTGTGTGTGTGTTCAGCCTCCCTAAGAGCCTCTTGGATGCTTCAAATGTAGAACCCTGAGAGATTGCCCCAGTTTTCAACAAGACAAGTCAGTATACATGGCAAAGGCTTTGGAGCAAGCAGATATTGATTCAAATACTCCATCCTCACTAGCTGTGCATCCCCCACTACCTCTCCCTTCTGATCCATTCCTGCAAGGAGGGATATGGCTGCCTCTCTTGCAGGGCTGTTGAGAAGATGACATGAGGTGGATAGGAAAACCACCTAACACACGGAAGCCCCTTAATGGGTGACAGTTATTATTAAATAATAACAACATTTAAGTAGTCAGAGAATCAGACACTGACATTGTCCCTCCATTGTCCCCGTTGTGGACATGTAGCTTGACCATTTGTCCTAGAAGCCCTTCCTCCCCATCTCTCTGCAAAGGGAAACAGGCTTGGAGGAGAAGCCTGGGAGTCATGTCCCAGACACATGCTTACCAGCTGAGGGAGGGTGAGTCCCCTGAGCCAGTATTTCTTGTGTTTGTGTATTCACTTGTTCACTTGGCAGGCATTTGTTGGGCATTGACTGTGTGCTGGAGGGGTGCTTGTAAGCCCCAACGTTATAACAAGGATGTGCAGCCCCATCTCTGCCAGCCTCAAGGGTTGACATGAGGCTCTGAGGAGATGATGTCTGGGAAGCACTTGGTGGGATTGAAGGAGTATTTTGAGCATTGTGCATTATTAGTATTAATAAAGTTATTACTATAATGATATACAAGGCAAGGTATAATACAGGTAGATTAGGCAGGAACGGCCAGAGACCATGCTGGGAGGGGCTTATTAAGGGATCCAGCTCCATGCACCAGTAGGACTCCCAGCTGGGGAGGAATCAGGCAGCAGGTTTGTGCCCCTGGAAGGGCAGGAACAAGCCCTGATATTGCACATCCCCCATCCCCCGTGGCCAACTAGGTGCCAGGCACAAGAGAGTTCCCAGAAAGGATGGAAGGGAGAGATGGGTGTGGCGGCTGTTTCAGCTGAACAGCATAAATAGAGGGATGCGGGCAGGAATGCTCTACACATGTTTGGAGGAACGGACTCCCCTGTGGTCTGAAGGAGTCTGGATGTCCAAGAGTTCCTAAGGGATCGTGTCATTTTCAGAAACAGGATCTTCCACATCCCGGCCACTGTGAGGCCTGTAAAGTGCCCGTTCACTGCAAGTGTCCAGTGTTCAGCAGTTTGATCCGAGGTGCAGTTTGAAGTGGTTGCAATGCATGCTTCCTGCTAATTGTCCAGCTCTGTTACACCATGGACTGTCAGTCAGTAACACACTACAGCTAATGAAATTGCCTATCTGAACACTTAGGAAAAAATAATAACACAGAATTGCAATCATTTACTATATTTCAGGATTGTTCTAAGCCTTCTATTATATATTAGTCTATCATCACACCCATTTTACAGATAAGGACACGGTGGCAAGCAGAGGTTAAGTGAATTGTCCAAAATCACACAGCTAGTAAGTGTCAGAGGTAGGATCTGAACCTAGGCACCTGGATTCCAAAGGCCATCATTTTAACTGCTACAACATATTACCCCGGACAAAATAGACATGGTTCCATTTGAGTTTACAGACTAATGGTGGAGAGGTTCTGAGATTCAAAATCAATTGACAAACAAAATCAATTTTAAAGAAGACAAGTGTTGAGACAGGGATTAGTCTGAGAGACCCTTTTTAGATAGGGTGGTCAGAGGAGAACTCTTTGAGGAGGAAGTATCTGAGTGAAGCGTGAGAAGGGGCCTTGGAAGAGTGTCCACATGGGAGGGACAGCCTGAGGCAGTGGAAAGCTTGGTGTGTGAGAGGAGTCAACAGAAGGCTGACTATGGGGTGCGGTGAGTGAAGAGGGTACAAAGTGGGAGTGGTTCTGATCTGACAAGCCTGCCAATTCCCAATCAGCAGCTGATTAGAAGTCATGAACTAGGAGAGGGAAATTTCAACACAGGGAATTAGCTCACAGCAGGTAGTAATGGGGGTGAAGCTGATGTCAGGGGAAACCCGACCAGCTACATAAAGCACACACAGACACAAGCCACAAAGCAGCCCCTTACAGAAATGACTGATTCTTGGGCTAGAAAAGGAGGATGCAAGATGAGCCTGGAGCATCTTAGCATCCTGCAGCGTCAGAGAGCAAGGAAGTGTGCAAAAGGAAACCCACAGTGATGAGGGTGTGTCAAAGGGAGGCAGAAGCCAACTGAAGGAGCTCCCAGTGGTCAATGCTCAAACAATTTGAGCAACGTGATAAATAAAGGAGTATTAAATTATGATCCAAATTATAGAATAACTTCCCATGAGCCCATACTGATATAAATATGTGATTGAATAAATAAATGAATGAGACATCACAGGCACATCTCACATGCAGCATTTCAAATAACTTATACAGATGTTCTGCCTTTAACAAGGTAGAGCATGGCTGACTCTGAGAACACTGCCTAGGAGTAGGAGTTAGCCCTGCTCTGCAAGGAGCAGCAGAAAAAAAAAAGGCCGGGTGCGGTGGCTCACACCTGTAATCCCAGCACTTTCGGAGGCTGAGGCGGACAGATCATGAGGTCAGGAGATGGAGACCATCCTGGCTAACACAGTGAAACCCTGTCTTTACTAAAAATACAAAAGATTAGCTGGGTGTGGTGGCACGCATCTGTAGTCCCAGCTACTTGGGAGGCTGAGGCAAGAGAATTGCTTGAACCCAGGAGGCGGAGGTTGCAGTGAGCCGAGATTGTGCCACAGCACTCCAGCCTGGGCAATGCAGTGAGACTCCATCTCGAAAAGAAAAAAAAAAAAAAATAATAAGGTAGAACGTAACTCTCCAACTCCCCACTCCTTAAGTGTAAATCTAACAAGCACTACCATTGCCCGGTGGCCAAGATCAGCATCCAGAGTGATGCGTAGTGAGAACAGCATGCAGCCTCCCTTGGTATGATGTGAGGACCTTTGTGATCTTCCCAAGACCTCATAACCTCAGTCTAATCATGAGAAAAATATCAGAAAAATCCCAGTTGAGGGACAGTCTACAGAATACCTGAGAGTAGGCTGGGTGCAGTGGCTCATGTGTTTAATCCCAGCACTTTGGGTGGCCAAGGTGGGCAGATCACCTGAGACTGGGAGTTTGAGACCAGCCTGACCAACATGGAGAAACCCCATCTCTACTAAAAAATACAAAAAATTAGCCAGGCGTGGTGGCACCTGCCTGTAATCCCAGCTACTCAGGAGGCTGAGGTAGGAGAATCGCTTGAACTTGGGAGGTGGAGGTTGCTGTGAGCCAAGATCGTGCCATTGCACTCCAGCCTGGGCAACAAGAGTGAAACTCCATCTAAAAGAAACAAAAAGCAAAAAACAAAAAACCTGAGAGTAATCCTCAAAACTGTCAAGGTCATCAAAAACAAGGAAAGTCAGGGAAACCATCACAGCCGAGAGGACCCTAAAGGGGACGTGACAACTAAAGCCATGGGTCATCCTGGATGGAATCTTGGAACTGGAAATAAAAAAAAAACCCACAACAGGTTAAAAACTAAGGAAATCTGAACAAAGTATGGATGTTAATAAATAATAAGTTATCACTGTTGGTTCATTAACTGTGACAAATGTACCATACTAATGTAAGATGCTAAGAATAGGAAAAACTGGGTGTGGAGGATATGGGAACTCTGTACTATCTTCACATTTTTTTCCTTTATATATAATGCTATTCTAAAATTAAAAGTTTACTGTAAAAATTCCACTGACTGGGTTCATTCAGTGGAGAGACAAACGGTTCTGCACTCTTTCTCAGAATCTATGTGTCTCCTTGTATTCTAAAATAACACATATTCATTTTGAAGTTTATGATTTTGAAAAAGTGACACTTTCGGACTATTTCGTTTCAGAGAGCAGGGATGAATGTAATGCATTTAGAATGATGCTGAAGACGACTTTAGCTCTCACAATGGTTGACAAGTCATTGGTGCTTAGTGATAATGTTGGTGTCTCTGTTCCTCCAGCTACAACAAAAATACTTTAGACTAGGTTATTTATATAGAGAGCTGAATTTTATTTCTCACAGTTCCTGAGGTTGGGAAGTCCAAGGTCAAGGCACCAGCAAATTCAGCGTCTGGTGAAGGCTCTCTCTTTGCTTCCAAGATGGTGGTTCTTACCGCATCTTCACATGGCAGGATCGGTGAAAAAGGGCTGTTTCCCTCACACTAGTACAGGGAGTTCTCTTTATACAGGCACCAGTCCCATTGATAAGAGTGGAGCTGTCGTGGCCCAATCACCTCTTAAAGGCCTCACTTCTTTTTTTTTTTTTTTTTTTTTTTTTTGAGACGGAGTCTTGCTCAGTCGCCCAGGCTGGAGTGCGGTGGCGCAATCTCGGCTCACTGCAAGCTCCGCCTCCCGGGTTCATGCCATTCTCCTGTCTCTTGCTCAGTCGCCCAGGCTGGAGTGCGGTGGCATGATCTCGGCCCACTGCAAGCTCCGCCTCCCCGGTTCACGCCATTCTCCTGCCTCAGCCTCCCAAGTAGCTGGGACTACAAGGCCTCACTTTTTAATATTATTGCATTAGAGATTGTTTCAACATGAATTTGGAAGGGACACAAACATTCAAACGATAGCAACTGGCTTAGCATTGAAAGCACAGGCTTGGCCTTTAGACAGACCTGGGTTTAAATCTCATCTACCAGCTGTGGCTTTGGATAAGTCCACTCAATCTCTCAGGGCCTTGATTTCTCCACTAGCAAAACGGGAATAAAGTATCTGCTTTGCATTCAATACTTTCCTGAGGATTAAATGAAATACAATACATGAAGCACCTTGCAAAAGCTGCAAGGTTCTTGGTCCCTCGTATGCGCTACATAAATGACAACTTCCGAGAAAGTCATGTTCAAGTCAGCACCCTGCCTTGGATACGATTGGAGTTGTCTGGGTTACTTAAAATTTAGAAGCGCACAAATCACCCAAGAATCTGGATAAAAGGCAGAGTCTGGTTCAACAGGTTGAGGGGGTTGGGAGTGGATGCCACATCTCTCACAAGTGTCTGGGCGATAGCGACACTGCTGGACTGGGGCCCCTGCTGAGTAGGGATGACCTCCGCTGTGGAGCTCCCGCTGACCAAAACCACGTGGTGCTCTTGGGCAAGCGAGCTTCCCTCGCTGACGCTTACTCTCCCATCTGTAAAACAAAACAAAGAAATGCAAAATAAAAACAAGAACTATTTACTTTCCAAGAGCATAGGTTTCCTTCTCTGTGTGATAGGACTGGTCCGCCTGGTGCTGCCTGGCTCCGGGAACCAGAACGGTAGCTGCAAGGTCTGCTGCCTCTAGGGGTTTCTCAGGGGGTGACCCAGTTTCCTGCTTAACTCCCCTTAAGGATCTTTAAGGTTTATAAAGATCATAGTGCAGACCTCTAACAGACTCAAGGGAATACAAAAACCAAAACAAAAAAAAAACTTCTAATTTAACGGATAAAACTAACAGGAACAAACTGCATTATTTTCATCTGAATTCCTTTCTTCGTGGCTCATTTTGACACGGAGAAAATAAACTGCCATCTACCCCCAAACCAGCTGCTTCCAGTCAGAGAGAATGGATCATGATTTAATGAAGACAGCCATCTGTTACAGGGTAAAAATCCTAATTAAGCAATATATGAATCAGAACAAAATTAGCCATCAGGTCATTAGACTTCTGTAACTGCTGAAAGGAGCGTGGAGTCACTACCACGTGGGGCGGTCCTTCTCCAAGCACCAGACTGCAAGGAGAAACCCATCCCTCCCCTGGAATGCTGCAGCCCAAACAGGAGGGGTTGGAAGATTCTGAGGCGCTGCTAATTGAAATAAATAACCTGCTTTCAGAGAAGCTCTGGTGTCCTACATAATGAATGTACTTCTTGTCTGTCCAACATGTCAGTTTGACAGATGCTTTCACACCTAGGAGGACCTGAACCCTCCTCTGCTAACCCCTTGTGTAGGTCTGATGGTGGGAGCTGCAGGTTCGGTGACTCAGTCGAGACCACAGTGGGAAAGGAGCCAAGGCAAGGCCAGCATCCAGGTGTGTGGCCTCCACATCCTGCCACCGACACTGCCTCTTCCTTAGATGAATGTCCCCAAGGAGCGTGTGTTATCCCAAATTAATGAGAGACTCTAATGACTGAGGCTCTTGGCTCTGCAAGATTGGATGCCTCTCTAAGTCTTTCAGATGCTTAGGGGATGACTCTAGCACACTGCAAAGCTGCTGGAAGTTTTCTGCACCACACTCTACTTGGCCAGAGGACCAGCTGACTAAAAGACCCTGGCTGCCTTTCATTGCTGTTCCAGTAATGCTGATAGCTCTGCATCCTGCACATAGTAAGTACTCAATAAGTAAATGTCGAATGGGTGAAGAATACGTGAATAACCTTGACAAGTCCCTGCATCCCTCTTAACTAACCCTCTGGACTCTAGAGAAAGATATTTAGTTGTTCCCTCTTGTCTATAACGTAAAGCCCTCGATATATCATCTTTATCAAGGCCTTTAAATAGGGACAAGTCGTACCACTAGACAATGCCATCTGCAAACCCACAGGCAAAGAGCAGAAAGATTTCTGCTCCATCCCTTGCCAGCCCCGGGACTCTCCTATGGTCAGAGCTTTGCTAAGGATAAATGGTAGTTCGTCTTTATTTCAGTTTACATGTGGTTTGTTGCTACAGAGGAGGGGAGGTGCATTTTCCTTTATGTCTCCCTACTAATTTGGAAGTTGTATCCTTTACTCATTTAGTTACAGAAAGCTCAGTTTTTCTTATTTATGTGTATTTTTTTTTTTTTTTTTTTTTGAGACAGTCTCACTCTGTCATCCAGGCTGGAGTGCAGTAGTGGGATCTCAGCTCACTGCAACCTTCACCTCCCAGGTTCAAGCAATTCTCCTGCCTCAGCTTCCCAAGTAGCTGGGATTACAGGCACCTGCCACCACTCCCAGCTAATTTTTGTATTTTTAATAGAGACAAGGTTTCGCCATGTTGGCCATGCTGGTCTCGAACTCCTGACTTCTGGTGATCCTCCCACCTCAGCCTCCCAAAATGCTGAGATTACAGGTGTGAGCCACTGTGCCTGGCCATGAATTTTTTATATAATAAAAATATTAACTCTTGGCTGCAAATATTTTTCCTACTATTTTTCTCCTCTCCCCATCCCACCTCCAAGTGCAGAGACTCTAATGACTGAGGCTCTTGGCTCTGCAAGATTGGATGCCTCTCTAAGTCTTTCAGATGCTAAGGGGATGACTCTCGCACACTGCAAAGCTGCTGGAAGTTTTCTGCACCACACTCTAGTTGGCCAGAGGACCAGCTGACTAAAAGACCCTGGATGTCTTTCATTGCTGTTCCAGTAATGCTGATAGCTCTGCATCCTGCACATAGTAGGTACTCAATAACTAAATGTCGAATGGGTGAAGAATACGTGAATAAACTTGACAAGTCAAAATTTGCTGACGTCCCTTCTCCCCATTGTTTTCCCTTGGGCTTGTTTCCAGTGCTGCTGTGCTTAGGAAGCCTTTTCTCCCTCCAGATGTTTGATAGATATTCAAGTCTAGTTTTGATGGTGTACAGATTTTCTCACACTTACCTAACCTCTGTCATCCAGCTGGAATGTATTTTGATACGTGATGTAAGAAGCTTTTCTCTTGGCTCCCTACTTCATTCTCCACGTGATCACAGAGTTCTACACAAGTGCAGGTTAAAGCTGGACACAGTTAGATGTTGCTGTGAGCCTGAGTGCATCCTGAGGTTTTTTCTCAGGTATGTTGATTGAAAGTGTCTAACATTAGACGGCCCCAGGAAAGGAAGTCTTAGTTATCTCAGCACAAGTGGAAGAAGAAACAGGACGGGGAGTTAACTATGTTGTCTTTAGGTCCTAAATTTTACTCATTATTGAAATTCAGATCCAGGTCCATTTCTCCTGGGAAGCCTTTCTTGTGATGCAGCCCCAGTCTAGGTTTGATAACCGCCTTTGGGCCCCACAGCGTTGTCTTACCTGCCTATGAGTAAGCACATGGGATGGCTGCTCAGTATCGACTGAGCTGATTCTTCTTTGTCCCCCTCAGGGAAGGGACCTTGACTTCTCATTGATTTGCTGTTGTTTCTCCAGCCCCTGGCACAGCCCTTGCTCATAGCAGGCCCTCAGTAAGTACATGTCTAATCAATGTCCAAACTCATGAATAAATGACACCTGTGACATTCTCCTGGCCACTCGTCATGCATGGTAAGCATCATCTGACACTGTCTCATGAACACTCACACTAACTAGGAGGGCACCGATGACCATTGCATTTACCCACCAGGAAACTGAGGCTCAGAGATGTAAGGAACTTGCCTGCCATTTCTCAAGGCTTTAGTTTATGATGATTCTGCACATCCTCACCTTGTTCAGAACCTGCTCGTTCAGTTGAGGACACTGAGGCCCAGAGAGAGGCCCAAGGTCACACTGTCAACATGCTTTTAGGCAGACTCATGCTGCACATGGAACTGGGATGCTTCAGGGATCCCAAAACCCTCATCTCTCGCCTGCTAGGCTTCTAGTGGGCCAGGCCCATGGTCTTGCCTGTGATTGGTTCTCAGAAAATAATGATTAAGCTGCACCGATTTGAACCATGATACCAACACCTACTAGTGTGTCTATGAAACTTTCCACTCTTCCAAAACATTCTTGCTTTTACTGTCTTGGATCCATTCATTCTGTCATCCTTGGACATAGATAAAGTCCAAGGCTATCAGTAAAGCACCCTGCAGGGCTGTTTAAATCACTAGGATTCTCAACTACAACTGCGTGTACAAAAGGAGAGGAAATTCCTGACCTTGAAAAATCTGTGTCCACATAATTAATCTTATGTGTCAACTTGATTGGGCCACAGAGTGCCAAGACCTTTGGTCAAATATTATCCTGGGTGCATCTGGGAGGATGTTTCTGGATAACATTTGAATCAGTAGACTTAGTAAAGCAGATGGGGGACCTCATCCAATCAACGGATGACCTTAAAAGATCAAAAAGTCTGAGTAGGAGGAAACTCCTCCTGCCTGAGTGCTTGGATTGGGACCCTGGTCTTTTTTGCCTTTCTGACTTGAACTGAAACTCAGCTCTTCCTGGGTTTTGCACCTGCCTGTCTCCAGCCTGGAATGACACCATCAGTTCTCTTGATTCTCCAGCTTACCAAGTGTAGATCTTGGGACTTCTAAGCTTCTGGAAGCATGTGAACTGATTCCTCATAATATTTACACACACATATATCCTGTTAGTTCTGTTTCTCTGGAGAGCCCTGACTAATACGTCCGTATAAGGAGATAGTGTCTCCAGTATCAGTTAGGGGAACATGTGCTTATCAGGTGACAACTGACTCCCTGTGCTCCATGATTGCTGTTCACAAAGTGTTTCCATGGACATGAAGTTTAGTTTACACAAAAACCTTAGGAAGAAGGAATTGGTATTTTCCCATTTACAGATGGGGACATTGAGGCCCAGAAAGCTAAGTTACTTGCTCCTGACTGTATCCATTTTCTAACTCCAGTTCTTTCCGTGCTCTCTTCTGGGGTGTGAGCTGGATTCGTTGTCTTCCTCACGTGTGGCAGAGCCTCTGGGGAACAGAGCTCCTGGTTCAAAACCTGTCCCAAGATGTAGAAGTGTGGTTTTGTACCTGATCCAGTGTACCCAGTTCAGCAGGATAGAAAGTTAGGAAACTGTAACCAGAAGGTTGTGGACTGGCTTCAGGGATGCAAAGGTCCTGGGTGACAACATGGCTCAGGATGCGGCTGAACTTGGCTGCTGAGTTAGAGGAGAGTGAAGATCATTCAGCGTGGTAGACATGCAAGAGACTGCAGCAGGAAGGTAGAAAGAAATAGGGAATGGTAGGGATGGTAGCAAACAAGAGGGCGTGCATGCTCAAAGACATCCACCTTATTTTACAGAATGAATGCTTGTGTTATTAGTCTGTTTTTATACTGCAATAAAAAACTTCTCCGAGACTGGGTAATTTATAAAGAAAGGAGGTTTAATTGACTCACAGTTCCATATGGCTGGGGAGCCCTCAGGAAACTTACAATCACGGAGGCAGGTGAAGAAGAAGCAAGTATCTCCTTCACAAGGCAGCAGGAAAGAGACAGGGAGTGAAGGGGGAAGAGTCCCTAATAAAATCATCAAATCTCATGAGAACCCACTCACTATCATGAGAATAGCATGGGGGAAACTACCCCTATGATCCAATCACCTCCCACCAGGTCCCTCTCCCTCAACACTTGGGGACTGTGGGGATTACAATTTGAGATGAGATTTGGGTGTGGATGCAGAGCCAAACCATATCAGCTTGCATCCCCCCAAAATTCACAGGGCAAAGCCCTGGCCCCCAGTATGTCTCTGTTTGGAAATAGAGCCTCTAAGGAAGTAATTAAGGTTAAATGAGGTCATGAGTTGGGGGCCCTCATCTAATAGGATTAGTGTCTTTATAAGAAGAGACAGAGCTCATTTATTCTCTCTCTCTTTCTCTCCCTCTCCTATTCCTGCGTCCTTTGCATGCACACAGAGAAAAGGCCATGTGAGGACACAGCAAGAAGATGGTCATCTGCAAGCTAGAAAGAGCACCCTCAGCAGAAACCAATCCTACTGTCACCCTGGCCTCAGACTTCCAGTCTCCAGGACTATGAGAAAACAAATCTCTTGCTTAAGCCACTCAATATGGACTATTTTGTTATGGCAGCCTGAGCTGGCTAATACACATTCCTATTTACAAACAAATAAATAATGTGTGCGGGCTGATTCAGCCAGTGGCGAGTTTGCAGCCTGTAATACTCAAAGGCATTCATGGTGCAGCGTTCAGGTGCCAGAGTGCTCTGCAGATAAAGAGGAATGTCCAGGGTTTTGGAGACAACAGCAGGAAGGAACAGCATAGGACCATCTGGCCTGAGGATGTGATCCTGAAAGAATGGGCTTTGTATGTGAAGTTGAAGAAGTAATGGTCTAGGAGGAGCAGTGGGGATTAGGAGGAATTTCAGCCTGTGTCTGCCCCTGCTGTGAGAACAAGCCTGTCAGGAAGTGGCACCCTCAGGGGACAGCAGAGCCTCAGCAGGGAGGATGAAGGGAGCTGAATGAGAGGTTCAGGATAGAGGGGTGATATGGTTTGGCTGTGTCCCCCACAAGTCTCATCTTGAATTGTAGCTCCCACAATTCCCACGTGTTGTGGGAGGGACCCAGTGGAGATCATTGAATCATGGGAGCATTTTCCCCCATACTGTTCTCATGGTAGTAAATGAGTCTCATGAGATCTGATGGTTTTATAATGGGTTTCTGCTTTCTCTCACTCTCTCTTGTCTGCCACCTCGTAAGCCGTGCCTTTCACCTTCCACCATGATTGTGAGGCCTCCCCATCCACGTGGAACTATGAGTCCATTAAACCTCTTTTTCCTTAGAAATTACCGGGATTTGGGTATGTCTTTGTTAGCAGCATGAGAGCGGACTAATACAAAGGGCATTCCTGCTCTACAACGGGATTCTGGAATGCACAGTGGGGTAGAGGGCAGGTAGGAGAGCAGAGGAAATTTGGGTCAGGGAGCAACATGAGGTGGTAGAAAAAACTGGGTGCCCCGAGGGGTTTCCACTGGGGATGGTGACCAAGCAGGCAGGGCTGAGAGGCACAGAGGAATGACCTGAGCCCGCGGTGGGTAGGTGATCCTACACCAGGGAGGGGCAGCTTCTCCTCTTCCACTTCTGAAACCGCAATCAGATAGAAGGCCACAGTAGGGTCTGGGCCAGGATTGGGTAGGAGGTGGCAGAGTGAACCCAGAGGCAATGTAGGCCTCAGATCCCATCTCTGCAGCACCAATCAGACTCAGGAAGGCCCATGGCGGTGATGGTTCAGGGGTCTGGAGAAAGCAACTTGATTCTAAGGTGCCAGCCGGTCTGGGTGAAAGAGAGCAGGTCTGGGTCAGGGAGAGGCAGATTGGAGAGTGGGGCCTGCAGGAGGCAGAGCCCTGATGAACCGGCACCGAATGAATGGATTCCAGAAAAGAGCCCTAGTTTTATTATTGCCGGCAGTGATTTCCATTTTTATATGTTAATACTCAATTATGAAATACTTAAAACACACACAGAAAAGCAATTCAATAGCATATTCTCTTTGTAGAAAAATGTTGCAGATGTTGTAAAACCTTTGCCTCCCTCTTCCCAGAGTTTACCTCTATATCAAAGTTGTCATGGAGTCTTCCCCCCCAGACTTTCATGATTTAAGGATAAATACCTAAACAATTTACAGCACTGTCTTATATATTTTTACATGCACATACATAGTATCAAACTGCATATACCCTTATAAGTTTTTTTTTTTTTTTTTGAGACGGAGTCTCGCTCTGTCGCCCAGGCTGGAGTGCAGTGGCCGACCCTTATAAGTTTTTAAAATCAATGTGCACATACAAATAACCACTGCCAGGCCCGGGGGTTCTACAGGTGAATGTTTACAGTATTGCAAGGACTAGGGAATCCCTCGTTGATACGAGTCCTGCCAGTCTTATCAATATACCATCGAGATCCAAGCTGTCCCCTTTGACATTAGAGATGTCTCCAATTACTGAAAAAGCAACGCTCAAGACCTGTTCCAACACAATTGCATTAGGTTACTACGATTCCTGACTCAAGGTCATTATCTAAGCTGTGTCCTCTTCTAGGAACACTTTTTCTGCCGTCCGTATCTAGTGAACTTGCCTATGAAGGACTGTGTCCCTTTCTCATAAATCTCCCTGTCTCCTCTGCCTTTGCCTCATGAACAAAACTGGACCCTCCTGAGCATGGGGTTCCTGGGATGAGGAACAGAGAGCATTTCTTTCTGGGTTCTTTCCTTGGCATTATCAGGAGAACGTAGGTTCCACAAAGGCCATAGTGGTCCCATTTTCTGAAGGTCAGGGACAACTCCAGGAAAGTGCCTGATTTTGAGTTCTGCCTTCGGACACTTTGTTAGACACCTTGTTAACTGCAGAGTGCCTCAGAAGGACACCCGTCCAACAAGGTGAGTGGCATCTTCCCTTCTTAATTGCTTCCTGCAGGCTTTTCTTAACTAGGGCTGCAGACAGATACAGACAACAGCTTCTCGACACCGCGTCAGACCCACTGAAGTGGGTGACAGGCAGACCCAGTTAGATCATGGTATTTTTAGACCCCAGCTTGCTGGAAACCTTTTCCCCTCACCACCCCACCCCCAGTTGTGATGTGTTTCTGATAACCTCTGTTCATGCTGAAGGACTCAAGTGTCTATATCTGTGTGTGTAGAAAAAATAGGACATTGAACCCAAAGGAAATTTCTAGGCCATCTTCTTCCACTCTCAGGCATCTCAGGTGAGAAAATTGAGCTCAGAGAGGCCTCCTCCCACCAGCCACCTTCCACCCCAACTGCCTGCTTGGTCAACAGAGTGATCTTTCAAAATACAACACTGGCCCTGTCACCTCCCTGTTTAAAATCCTTCAAAAGCTCTCTCTTGCCATCTGGATGAAGTAGGGCCTCTGCTGTCAGTACAAAAGACCCTTCTCTGGTCCCTGATAAGACCATGAATACTTTGCACACGAACTGCCCTTAGTGCACTTCTTCAAGCAAGACGCATACCTCCAAGCCTCCTTGTGTTTGCTCTTGCTGGTCCTCCTGCCAGGAACTCCATCCCTGCACCTGTTCATTCACCCGTCCTTTCAGACAAAGCTTGAAGGCTGCCTCTTCCTAGAGCTGTTTCCTGACCACATCTCCTGGGATGAATTGGGTGCTCCTTCTCTGTGCCCCTGTGCCATTCGACACAGTCTGCATGATGGCTCTGGTGTTGAAATGTCTGTTTCATGCCTATCTTACCCCTTTAAACTCTGAGCTGTCTAGGACAAGGACTTGACTTTTCAACTCAGACCTTCCTGTGCTTTTGGCATATTTCATACTCAGAAAAAGTTTGTCCAATAAATGAAATGAGTGGGTGAATGAATGAGGAAAAGCCCCTTGTTCAAGGTTTTATACAGGTGAGCACAGAATCAGGATTTCCAGGCCAGTGTGAATCCCACCACCTTTAATATGTGATTTAAAAATATGCTGACTCTGCCAATAAAGTTATGCCATTGAATGCCTTACTGGGATTTTACCTACGTCTTCGAAATATAGAAAAGGCTTTTTAGCCCTAACAGGGCTGTCTTATTGCCCCAGCTTGGCTGGGAGCTCAGCTGTGGAGCGTGGGCAGCTTCAACTGAGGCCATTAAATAGGGCATTACCTAAAGCCACGTGCTGGATAGCATCGGTCACTTAGTTGGTTTTCAAGCTTTAAGGACAGAAATCGCATTATCTTTACGAACCTCAGAGCAGAGTACCCTCTGTTGGTCATATCTGGAATTGCAGAGGGTCAAGGTTTGATCCTGTATTTGGTTTGGGACACAGCAGCTCTGTGAAATCATCCACCCACTCAGTCAATGCATTTTCTCGTTCATCCATCTTATAGACATCCATTGAGTGACTTCCATATTCCCGCCATTGTACCACGGGTGGGTGTAAATGGTGAATGAGACAGTCACAGCCCTCCACTAATGGTGTTGATAATCTAGTAGGGAAAGCAAAGAATTCAACTGTCTATTTCAAGAGTGATGAGTGCTCTTCTAAGTGGAAATTCAGGATGCTGACAGGACACTAACAGGGACATTCAGGACGCTAACAAGGCCTGGAGAACTCATCTGGGCGGTGTGGAAGGTGGGCGGGAGGAAGAAATAACACCTATCCACCCCACCTCATACTCACCAAGTGGCTGTTGTATGCCGGACATTGCGATGATTCTGGGAGACAAAAACCAGAGTCTAGTGGGGGAAGGAGAGCAGGAGGCCCCAAAGCAATTATGACAGCAGCAGCAACAAAACAACGGCTATTAGGCATTGTGCAGCTTTAACTCATAAGACTCCTGTGCCGTAGATGTAGGTCTACACCACGGATGTTGGTCTATCTGCATGATGTAGATATTATGATCTTCTTTTTTTTTCTGAGGCAGAGTTTTGCTCTTGTTGCCCAGGCTGGAGTGCAATGGCACAATTTCAGCTCACCGCAGCCTCTGCCTCCCAGTTTCAAGCGATTCTCCTGCCTCAGCCTCCTGAGTAGCTGGGATTACAGGCGTACGCCACCATGCCTGGGTAATTTTTTATATTTTTAGTAGAGATGGGGTTTCTTCATGTTGGCCAGGCTGGTCTCAAACTCCCAACCTTAGGTGATCCGCCCGCCTCGGCCCAGCAAAGTGCTGGGATTACAGGCGTGAGTCACCGTGCCCGGCCTATTATGATCCTTTTTAAGGGGAAATAATTTGAACCTTCTGGTTGATTCTACCACATTATGCCCCTCCCACTACATTATCTGGCCTCTCCAAACTGAGTAAGTTCAAAATAGAAGTACATCTGGGGCATGATTTTCACCAAACCCTGTGCTCTGGGGACTGCCATGACTCTTTGCAGGTGAGAGACCCAAGACTTGGTGAGGTCAAGGGCCTTGCACCAGGTCCCACAGCTGTCCGGAGAGAACTGGTCTAGAGTGAACAGTTGGGAAAGAGAGCTGTGCAGTCTCAGTGCCTGACACTTGCCAGGTGTGTTAGTTCGTTGTGGCATTGCTATAAAGAAATACCTGGGACTGGGTAATGTACGAGAAAAGAGGTTTGGTTGGCTCATGGTTCTGCAGGCTGTACAGGAAGCATGGCAGCTTCTGCTTCTGGGGAGGCCTCAGGAAGCTTCCAATCATGACGGAAGGCAAAGGTGGGGTAGGCACATCACATTGTGAAAGCAGGAGCAAGGGAAGTGAGGGGAGGTGCCATACACATTTAAATAACCAGATCTCACAAGAACTCACTCACTATGGTGAGGACAGTACCACAGGGGATGGTGCTAAACCATTCGTGAGAAATCCGCCCCCATGACCCAATCCCCTCCCACCAGGCCCTACCTCCAACATTGGGGGTTACATTTCAGCATGAGATTCCAGTGGGGACACACATCTAAACTATATCACCTAGTGTGTGACCTTTGGGCCAGCGACATTTTCTGTGCCTCAGTTTCTCCACTACCTACCTCATGAGATTGTCTTCAGGAAACAAAACAATACATTTTTAGAGTCGGACACATTCAGCCTTCAATACATATTATTCATTATTATTATCACTATCTCTTATGGAGGGACATTTTCCCTACTCCTTATGTTTCTTTGTGGAGGGACCTCGACTAGGACGACACCTTGGTTTCTTTCTGCCACACACTCTTCCCCTTATTCGCGCCTCCCCAAGGAAAGTGGCAGCATTTACCGAACTGGTGAGCCTGGGAGAAGGAGCTGGGCATGTTGGGATCAGTCCCTTCTGGGTCCTCTTTGAGAGCTGGGTAGGCACAGATGTCTGATTCAGAGGTAAAATTTTAGGGACCCCATGCAATTAAGCCACTTGCCCCAACCTTACTTTTTTCAACGGAGATTTTGTCTCCCCCTGCCTCATGCCTGTGCCCTTTTCCTGTCATTTATCCTGAACGTGGGTGGGGAAGAGAAACTCCAACCTTCGCCAGAAGTGATACCCAGTTTCCTTTCTGCAATTTCTTGTTGTGCTTTAGGTGGTTCTGAGGGTTTTGTGTCTCTGGGGTAGAAAAGGAAGAAAACCTTTTTCAGACTGAAGATCTACAGAAGTCTGGACTTGGACTTAGAGTAGACCTCGGGAGCCTGGACAGGACTGGGCAGTAACCAGCCCAATGCTGTGGTTCCTCAGAGGATGGAACTGGGATCCCAGAAAGGCAGGTGGTGAAGAGTGAAGCTGAACACAGCTCACAGATCCTGCCTGCCGGTCGGGGCCTTTCCCCAGAGGTGCTTCCCTCGACCACCTGGGGGGCTGCAGGCTTTCCTTGGCTTGAATTGGAGGATGGCTCACCTGGCCTCAGACATTTAAACAATAATTAGGTAATTAATGGGAAAGGGTACTAGTTGTGAGAATGAGCAAGGTGGGGGAAGGCAGGGGCCTCAGTCTCCAGGGGTCCAGCTCCCCCAGCCCAGGCCCTGGTGTTCAGGGCAGCCTTGCCTGCTGTGCACAAAAGGAGGTAAGGCCCTCATTGCTATTCAAGCTGTGTTCCTCAGTCTCTCATGATGAAATTCCTGTATAGAAAGCGAAATGGATCTCTGGCTGATCTGAAGCTCCCAGCCCAGGCCTGCCTTGCACCTGACACCAGTCTCAGGGAGTGTGTGGGTGGTACAGCTGCTCTCCTAACAGCAGAGCCCTCCTGAGTCTGGCCCCCACCTACTCTCCAGCTGCTTGCCTGGGCCCCGTGCTCCTACCCGCTTCACAGCAGACGTGGGCACCACCAGGGCTCTGCCGCTTCGCTATGCTCTTCTCTCTGCCTGGAGTGCCTTTCCTCCCCCCAGGCCTGGAGAACTTATAATTCACCACCAAGGCTCAATGCAAATGTCATCTTTTTAATAAAAACATTTCTATCCTTCCTTTCTTTGTGGTTTTCCAGCAAGCCTCTAGTATAACAGTTTTCATTTCGTTGAAAACTCTAAGGGTCCTGACCATGTTTAGTTGTGTTTTGTTTGGCCAGCATTGTGATTTTAGAAAACTTAAAGGTAGGTAGAGCTTGTACACTCCAGTTTACCACAGAACCATCACTGCCCTGTTGTATTATACCATGTCCATCCAGTATTTTGATTTTTCACCTTGACCCTGAAGGCTTTTAAGCTTGCAATCCCTGTTGAAGGGCCTGGCTCCAGTAGATAGAGTTTTGAAGGAGGTTGTTCATAGAGGTATACTCCTGTATATTAGGGTTCTCCACAGAAAGAGAACCAGCATGGATATATATTAGAAAACAAGTGTGTGTGTGTGTGTGTGTGTATATATGTGTGTATGCACACTTCTTGTGTGAGTGTGTGTGTATATTTATATGCACCCACACATATATAAATTAGGTAATTAATGGGAATATATATTTATATATACATATATACATGAGTTAGGTAATTAATGGGAATATATATATATGTGCCTATATATATATGTATGTGTATGTGTATATGTGTGTGTGTGTGTATATATATATTTGGCTTACATGATTATGGAGGGACAAGACCCAAGATGTTAAATTGGCAAACTGGAGACCCAGGAGAGCTGATGGTATAGTTCCAGCCTGAGTTGGAAGGCCTGGAAACCAGGAGGGCCGATGAGTCCAAAGACCTGTAGGCTTGAGACCAGGAAGAGTCAGTATTTCAGTTTGAGTTCAAAGACAGGAAAAACACAATGTCTTAACTCTAAGGAAGTCAGGCAGGAGGAGCTCCCTCTTACTCTCAGGCACGTCAGCCCTTTGGTTCTATTCAGGCCTTTGGTTGGATGAGGCCCACCATATTGGGAGGACAGTCTGCTATATTCCATCTACCAATTCAAATGCTGTTGTCATCCAGAGACACACTTACAAACACACCCAGAACAATGTTCGACTGATGTCGGGGCACCTGGTAGACCAATCATGTTGACACATAAAATTAACTGTCACATCCCCTGAGATTCCTGATATGATTTTGCTGTGTCCCCCGCCCCCCAAAAAATCTCATCCTGAATTGTAATTCCCTCATGGCAAGGGCGGGACCAGGTGGAGGTAATCAGATCATGGGAGCAGTTTTCCCCATGCTGTCCTCATGACCGTCACTGAGTCCCATGAGATCTGATGGTTTTATGTGTCTGGCATTTCCCCTGCTTGCACTCACTCCATCCTGCACCCTGTGAAGAAGGTACCTGCTTCTCCTTTGCCTTCTGCCATGATTGTTGTTTCCTGAGGCCTCCCCAACAATGTGGAACTGTGAGTCAATTAAACCTCTTTCCCTTATAAATTACCCAGTCTTGGGTATTTCTTCATAGCAGTGTGAAAACGGACTAATACAATTCCCATCTCCTGGTTATTCAAGCAAACATGAGTCTAGGAATTGTTGTGAAGGAATTTTGCAGATGTAAATGAGATTAGAAATTTGAAGACAGGGAGATTATTCTGGGCCATCTGTATGTGCCCAAGCTAACCACATGAGCCCATAAAAGCAGAGAACCTTCTCTGGCTGGAGGCAGAGATATAGCAGAAGGAGAGAGCCTGGGTCTGAGGACTTGGCACATCATGGCTGATTCTGAGGTGCAAGTGGCCACCACATGCAAGGCCTAGGGAGAGGCCTGTGGGAGCTGAGGGAGACCCCCCCCCGGTCATGGTCAACAAAGAAATGGGGCCTCAGTTCTACCATGGCAAAGGAACTGAGTCAGGTCAATAACCTGCATAAATGCAATAGTAGGTTCTTCCCCAGGGACTCCAGTAAGCAATGTGGCCCTGATGACCCTTGATTTTAGCTCGGTGTTAGATTTCCAACCAGCAGAAATTGTGCGATAATAAATTTGTGTGATTTTAAGTTGCTCTTTTTGTGGTAATTTGTTATGAAAATAGAAAATGGATGCAGGGAAAGTCCATGCCTTCGTCGTCTTTAGCTTCCCTCCCACCTTCTCAAAGCCTGGCACATAGTAGGTGCTTGCCACATGTTTGCCAACAGACTAAATTCAGAGGCAAATCACAAGGGATGAAACTTAGCCCTGCTTCCCCTCAGAGAAAAGACCTTGTGATTCTATTTCTGACTGTATGTGCAGCTCAGGATGGGAGAAGCTGATTGACAGCAAGGTGATGGACAGCCCAATTTAAATCTCCAGTCAGGAAAAACTTCGGTGAATCATTGTTTTCTGCAAAAAATGACACTTCAGTATGGACGTTCCATAATTTGTGGAGATGGGTTCCAGTTTAAAGAGTTCCTTAGTGAAGAAAAAAGAAACATGATTTATCTTCCTAAAGCTTTCTTTTTCTTCTCCTGATGATGACAAATGTCTGCAGCCCCCTCAGGGGATGATGGGATGAAATGCACATCATTGGTCATTGTGACGGAACAGCCCGGATCCCCCAGAACCTTATGGTTTAGGAAGAATGGCATGATGCCCACAAGCAACTGTAGCACAACGCAGAGATGCTATAGGATGGAGAACAGCAGGGCAGGGAGCACGGGACAGCAGAGAACATCCTGAAACAGGAGACAGAAAACCCGGTGTCCACTCCTCTCTTTGTTGCATAACCTCTGAGTCTCAGCTTCCTTTTTAAATGAATCTCCTGTTTCTTTCAAGCTCTGGAATCAGAAAATATTACCTATGCCAAAGAGTTCTGACCTTGACTCTACTGAGGCTCCAGGAAGGCTCAATCTGACAACATGGTACCTAATCATATGTTATTTTAGCCATAATGGCATGTATGCATGTGTATTAACATTTTAAAAACTGAAATTATAAGCTAAAATAATTCAAGAATACGGAAACATCAATAGATATTTCCCTATCACCTCCAAAATCTAACTGGAAAAGACTCTACACATCAACCAGCCAGAGGTTTTTTAACAATAGCATTTAATGTTGAGAAACCCCTTCATCCGGTCATCACCCGGCAGCGTTCCCCGGGCACCAAGGAAGAAATGCTTCAAGCTCTCAGGGGCACATTCTGAAAATCCCTGGTCTAGCCTATTTTGAAAAGAAAGAAACAGGCCCACAGAAGGTCAAATGATTTGTACAAGGTGAATGGCTTAGTCAGGGTTTGGACCCTGGTTACTTGATCCCAAGACCAGTGTCCAATCCATGATACTACTTACCCCGTCACGCACAAGGAGGAAGAGAAGAGCGTTGGGTAGGACAGCAACTCAATTTTCACGTTCCTTTTCCCTTCATTCACAGGCAGAAACAGACAGATGAAAATGTGGACTGGGTTTATTATCCCTCAGCATATGTTGGTTTTAATAAGTGTATTCTTTGTAGACTTATTAATACACTGTTAGAAACCGAAAATGAGTATTTCAGATGCTTAATGTGATATCCTAGGTGCTCTGAGACTCAAGTTCCCTCCAGAGGGAGTGTTCCTTAATCTTCCTAAATAGTCCGTAATGAAACCTCTGGGTCTGTAATAGGGAATATAGTCCATTATGACTTATTGACAAGATTTTCTAAAAAAAGACCTCATTAAAAAAGTATCCCAAATGATATCACTGAGGCTTAGTCTCTTTATTCCATGATGACATTTTGAAATGTAACTTTTTTTTTTTTTTGAGGCAGAGTCTTGCTCTGTCGCCCGGACTGGAGTGCAGTGGCCGGATCTCAGCTCACTGCAAGCTCCTCCTCCCGGGTTTACGCCATTCTCCTGCCTCAGCCTCCCGAATAGCTGAGACTACAGGCGCCCGCCACCTCGCCCAGCTAGTTTTTGTATTTTTAGTAGAGACGGGGTTTCACCGTGTTAGCCAGGATGGTCTCGATCTCCTGACCTCGTGATCCGCTCGTCTCGGCCTCCCAAAGTGCTGGGATTACAGGCTTGAGCCACCGCGCCCGGCCTGAAATGTAACTTTAAATGGTTACTCCTTTATATATAAAAAACAAACAAGAGGGATTTTGACAAAATAGCAATGATCTGATTTTAATGTACATTTTAGCAATACAATTTAAATTATAATGATTTATAATTAAATCCTATATACTGTTAGAATTGTGATGAACCTTAGGTATTACGTAATTTGCATCTGGTTTTAGAAAAGAAGATCCTGAGATAGCAAACGACCTTTCCAGGGTTGTACTGCAAGTTTGGGATATAACCAAAAGGAAAATTCTGTGCTCCTGATTTGCAGACCTATGTGTCATTCACAAAGCTATGCTTCAGAACTGGCCCAGTGCAATTCTAGGTTCACTGTGGTAAAATTACAGCTTTTAAATAGTAATAAGAGAAAAGCAATTCTTTATTTAAGAAAATAAGAAAAAGGCACCCAGGGGAGCAGTGAGGAGCATAGCCTTTGTCATCAGACCCTGTCATCTGGGGCAGTTACCTATCTCTTGAAGTGTAGCCTGTCTCGTTTGTAGAATGAGGACAAGTTGTCCAACATGTTAGGACTATTGTGAGAATTAAGTGGTCCAAGGTAGGTGAAGTATACAGTACTTGACATGGTAAGCATTATTTATTATTATTATTACCTTGTGATTTTTTTTGTTTGTTTTTTTTGTTTTTTTTTTTTGTTTGTTTTTTGAGACGGAGTCTCGCTCTGTCGACTGGGCTGGAGCGCAGTGGCCAGATCTCAGCTCACTGCAAGCTCCGCCTCCCAGATTTACGCCATTCTCCTGTCTCAGCCTCCCGAGTAGTTGGGACTACAGGCGCACGCCACCTCGCCCGGCTACATTTTTGTATTTTTTAGTAGAGACGGGGTTTCACCGTGTTAGCCAGGATGGTGTCCGTCTCCTGACCTCGTGATCCGCCTGTCTCGGCCTCCCAAAGTGCTGGGATTACAGGCTTGAGCCACCGCACCCGGCCTTACCTTGTGAATTTTTATATATGGTCATATATTGTACACATGAATGCCTTCAGAGAAACTTGCTTCTCTCTGCTCCAGTTTACGGTAAACTCCTATTTCTTAACCTGTCAAATCTTGGATTTTGTGAACTCTGAGAAAAGCATATTCCCTTATCACCCAAGACAAACACCCTGTCAGTGAATTATTTTCTGTGTTTGAAATTGGAGGCTAAAAGCTATTTCTAAAGGAACAGAAGAGTTGGCCAACTCACTTCAGCAAACATTTACACAACACCTCTCTTCCATTAGGCTGCATAAAATGCAGAGACAGAAACAGATGTGATTCCTGCCCTCCAGGGACTCCCAAAATGGTGGTAAAGACAGACATCTTTAAGTGCCTCTACTGTAGGCATTAAGACAAGTGTTCCTCTAGAAGGACAAATAAAGCAATGTAGAACGAGGATATTATGAAGTGAGAGGAATTATTCTGACTAGGACATATAGAAAGATCTTTGAGAAATATGATTTGATTTAACTCTTAAAGGGATGGTAGGTCTTCAACAGGAATTGTAGTAGGCAGCTTTTAAGATGGTCCCCAGTGGTCCTTACCCTCTGATATCTACAACCTCATGTAATCCCCTCCCCTTGAGTGACTTGCTCCTAATAAACAAAGCACTGCATCATCGAGGGGATGTCACTTCCATGATAAAATTACAAAATGTTCTGACTTCTGTCTTGCTAGCAGACTGCTTTCAATGGTGATTTTGAGGAAGACTCTTATTATATTGGGGAGGCCTGTGTGCCAAGAAACTGATAAGACAATTTGCACATCCTGAGCTATGAATGTATGGAATAGAAATTAAACTCATGTGACTGGATCATGATGTTTGCGGAGAGATGCAGCGGGATATGAGGTTAGAATGACAGGCTATGGCTAAATTGTGAAGGGCCCTCAATAGCCAGGTAAGGACTATGAACTATATTGGAAGGCAATAGGGAGCCACTAAGAATCTTGGACCAGATGAGTAACTTTATTAGATAGAGTTGCTCTACTGAAGATTAATCTAATGCTGTATGCACAACACATCAAAGGGGGAGAAATTAGAGACAGCTTCCCAGGGGAGGTAGTGAGGCCCTGAATTCGGACCCTCTGACCAAAGAAACAAACAGCAGCCCAGAAAATACTGTAATAGAATTCTCATTGGTGTTGAAAGTCCTCTCAACACTCCCCAGTTTGTGAGGCAGAAACTCTATCAGGTATTTATTTGACATCCACCTCATTTCCAGTCCACACACGGTGACAAACTCATATTGGAACTGAAAATAATCACAAGCCTGACTTTGTGAAAATGAAAGGAAATGTTCCCAAGATGGGAAAAGGAGCTGGTAGGGCTGAGTATTTTCTCAGCTTCCTGGAGAAGACCCATTTAAAACTTTAACAAGGGTGCCAGGGTTCCCAGGGTCTGCCTTCTTCACCTTTCCATGTCCTGGCTCCCCACATCCCTAGGCATCCTTGAAGGAGGATTGAAGGGTGTTAGAAACCATTCCAATATTCAAAACAAATCCTACATAGATATCCTTGCAGTTACTCACAATATTCAGCACAGAGAACAAGGATGCCAAATTTCTTTGGTTGGGGTAGAAGTACAAGCAGTACTGTGTGGCAGTTCTGGATGACCAATTAAAATTCCTGGCTGGATCTGTGCTTTTAATTAATTAAAATGGAAAAAAGAATTAATTGCCACTTCAAAGTTAGAGCATGTTTAGTGGTGGTAGCTTGATATAATGGTCAGTGTAGCAAAATGAAGTCGCTGTGTCGTTGGTCTGCTGTGTGCTCTTGATAAGGGATTCCTCAGTGAGACTCAATTTTTGCTCCCCAGCAGGATGGGGCCAATAATCATTGCCTTTCAGAGTTGTTATTTGGATTGAAGACATAATGTATGCAAGGATCCTAGCACTCAGTAAATGGTGGCTATTTTGAAAATAGTCGGATAGGATATTTATACAATATTCTCGTGAAAGGGGATTGAACTAAGAGGGGATCTGTCCGTGGTTCTGAAAGGTTGATCACCACTGCTCTTGTTCTTTATGCCAGAGGCACTGGTTCAGCTGACTTCATTTCTCACATGGACTTTTTCTTCAGCCAAGTTTTCTTATGTTTTTCTAACCCTGATGTAATTATTCTTCCATCTTTTTGCTACACTGATCTTTTAAAGGCACAGATCTAGTAGTCTCATGCCCTCGACAAGGTCCAAACCTCTGCCAAGGCATCTGAGACCCCCAAAATAGAGTATCTCCCTGCCTCTCCACCCTCCTCTCCCAATTCCCATCATACGCTCATATGTTCAAGCCTGAGGAGGGGGTCATGGGAATCCCCAATTTATAGCCAGTTGGCCAGAAATACGGGAGGCCTGGACTTAAGAGTGGAATCTCAAATCAGGGCAGTCTTGTGAGATCAGTGTGGGAAAAAATCTCACATGTTCTGGTGACCAGAGATGTTATGTGTTGATTGTGTGCCTATTATATGCAGTGATTTTTTAAAAGACCAGTGATTAATATAGGAGATTCTATAAAAGCATTCCATGAGGGATCTATTACGTTGACTTAGTTGGACACTAAGCAGTGAATGGACAATAACAACAGCAGAGATCAATGGGACACAAAATAACAAAACAAAAGAAATACCGCCAGTCGTGGAAAAGAACACAGGATCTGAAGTAAGAAGGTCTGAGTTCAGGCTTCATTCCACGAGTTCCTAGGTATGTGACCAAGAGCAAGCACCTAGCCTGTTTCCAAATGTGAAAACTTGCAATGAAAAATGCCCTTTTCTATCTACACCAGAATGAGCATGTTTGGGTAGATGCTTCTTACTAAATAAGGCACAAAAGTTGCAAGGTACTTATTGGCATAAGATGCTGTGCAAAAATAGTTGAGTTAAAGAAGATAACTCATCAGCCTTTCCCTACTAACCTGCAGACAGAGACACTATCTTTCCCCAGGGGCCAAATAAGAAATATGTTCTTATTTTCGATATCTCTTTCCCAAACTCCAAACCAAGCCCCGCCATTATACCATGTCAATTCTTCTCCCATATGTCTCCTTCTATTCTAAAACCCCACTCTCTGAATGGGGTTGTCACCATCTCCAGCCTGGACCCCTGCAGTGCATGGTCTTCTAATCCAGACCTTCCCAAGCTTTCATGCATGAAGATTTGGCCCTCTGTATCTACGAGTTCATATATGTGATTTCAACCAACAGCAAACCAAAAATATTTTTAAAAACAACAAAAGTAACAAAACAACAATACAAATGATACAAATGTAAAACCAACACAGTAGAGCAACTATTTACATAGCATTTGCATTGTATTAGGTATGTCTGATAAGCAATCCAGAGATGATTTAAAGTATACTGGAGGATGTGCATAGGCTATATGCAAATACTATGTCATTTTATATAAAGTGCTTGAGCATTTGTGGATTTTGATATCCTCTGGGGTCCTGGAACCAACCCCCTTGTGGACACCGAGGGATGATGGTACACATCACCTGGGATCTTGTTGAAATGCAGACTCTCAGTCAGTAGTTGCTCAGGATGTGTCCTAAGATTCTGCCTCCCTAACAAGGAGGGTCAATACTACGGTTCCATGGACCACACAGTGAATAGAAAGGCTCTAACTCGTGTCCCTAAATGTAGTCTTACACCTACCACACAACCCATTATCTTCACTGTCCCCAGAGTGATCTTTCCAGGGCATAAAACTGACATTGTGGTTTCCATGCTTAAGACCTGCAATGAGAAGGCAGATTCAGTGACAGAATTCTCAAACCTGGCTGCAGATTTCAATCCCTTGGGAAGCTTTAACCAACCAACCAACCAGACAGACAGTACCCAGACCCTAGACCAGACCAATTAAATAAAACTACCCAGAGGTGGGCCCCAGACAAAGATATTTTAAATAACTAACTTCCCAGGTGGGTATGATGTACAGCCAGAGTTAAGAATCCCTGACTGACAAAGGTCATTTCAGCACAAAAACTTAAGACTCCCCCCATAATTTAACACTCACAATAAACCCAAATAGATTTTCTTATTCCCAGATGAAGAAACAGTGGCCCCAGAGGGTTGAGTGCCTCAGTCCAGGTCATCCAGTCTGTAAGTGCTCCTCATCTGAGACCTGAGACCAAAGCTCTCCGCCACATGAGGGATGGAAGAAAAGGCACAAGTGTGATGTACAGGAGTCCCCAGTGCATCATTTCCCCAGAACATTTCTAATTGTTTTCAGCATCTCTTCTATTTATTCCCCAAACCCCCACAGGCTTTGATGAATTCTGGAGGAGAGAAATTGCCTGGCATTTTCAACAAAGTACTTTGATACTTGAACACAGCAGTGGATGGAAAGTGACAGCACCTTATCAGTCACTGTGTCCCAGCTGCTGTCAGAGCTCCTTCCTCTCTGCCAACAGCGTGGGCTGGGCTCCCTGGCTCGCAGAGTGGTGAGCGATGCTTCCGCAAGGAGATGCCACGTCTCAAAGTGCTAGATGCACCCATTGCAGCTCTCAGCTTTTGTGCACCGTGATATTTATCAGAAGGAAACAATTAAGTCCCCCAGAATCTGGAATCTCCCTTGGAGCTCATTGGGGGGGGGGGGTAGTAACAAAAATGTATCTGAGCGAGGCATCTGGGCTGGGAACCTGCCTTAGGACCTCCTTCTGTGGGATGGCAATGGGCACTTTACACACACGATCCTGTTTAACGCTGAATGCAATGCCAGGAGCTCTGTGCTGGATCCTTACATTGCAGATGACAAAGCTGAGGCTCAGAAAGATGATGTGACTTGCCCAGGGCCATACAGATGGGTCAGGCATGGCCAGAATTAGCCTGAGGTCAGATGCCAAATCTGTGGCCTTTCCAAAGTTAGGCTCCCGGCATCCAGCATGGAGCCCCACGTGGCAAAGGCACTCGATGAACATTTGTTGAGTGAATGAGTCAATGAATGAAGAATGTCTCATGCCATGCTGCCCTGAAAGACAGGCCCCATCGGCATCTGGGACAAGCAGTGTCACTTTTCTTTGCCTCTGTTTTTCAAGAGTAAAATACCAGTTCTTTAGGATTGGTGTTGGGATGACTGGTAGAGATTTATTTTCATTTTTCTTGCCTCAGATGGGTTTAACTTGCTAATGTTGCATTCATGTTAAAGGGAAATAGGTCCTAGGGACAGAGGCCCAGGAGCTCTTAGCTTCAGGCAAATCCCTTCCCTGCCTTTGGGTTTCTCATCTATGGAACTGGGAGAGTCAGATGAGACGGAGATTGAAATCCTATGCCTTATGGATGTTCTTGGATCCAGCAAACCCAGTAACGCTTACTGATGGACAAGCAGTAAAGGCTTTGAGGGTTTTCTCCCCATGCGCTGGTTCATCCCTATCAGAGCACCTCCGCTTGAACTGGGCTGTGAGCAGCATGAAGGAGGCAGAACTGATGTTCAGCTCTTTCTGTGTCCCTCTAGGCATCATCTGCCTCCTGTCCTGGGCATGCTCTTCCCTCCCCTATGGCAAAGTTCTCCTTTGCCAATCTCCCAGCCTGGCATTCAGCGCCCCATGTGTCTGGGCCCAACTTTCCCCTTCTGTATTTTCCATGGCTCCTGTCCCCGCCCTTCATGGCCCAGCCAGCCTGAGCCACCTGTTCCCCAAACTGCCCTGCCCATTCCCACCTTTGCCTCTGTTTGGGCTGTGCCCTCCACCTGGGGTGCCATTTCCCTAGCTCCACCTAGGGAGACCCTCCTCATCAAACACCACCTTCCACTAAGGTCCCCAAATGCTGCCAGTTCCAGCGGCACTTTGTACTACATCAGTACTTCATTCATGTTTTCACTCACCCACTCACTCACTCATTGATTTACCACCTATCCTCTCAGCGAGTCTCTTGAGCACTTGCTGAGTGCCAGGGACTGTGCTATACACTTATCAGACATAACCTACTCTCTTCAACTACCTGGGAGGCAGGTTTCAAAGTTATCCACGTTTCACAGATGAGCAAACAGAGGCACAGAGAAATCAAAGCCACCCCGCACATCCATAGCAGAGTGTGTACTTAGACCATGTGGTTTGACCCCAGCTCCCAAGCCAGCCTCTCTGTCCAGTGTCTCTTCTGCCAGATCCTGGACTGCTGCAGGACAGGGGCTGTCTATTATTGCACCCAACATTCATTCAACATGCATCCATAGAGCACCGGACATGCATCCAGTGCCTCCATTGAGCATAGCGTGTGTCAGATGCTATGGTGGCCGCTGCAGTTCTGTGGGTGTGATGGGGTCTCTCACTCTTGTATGGTGCCTGGCTTGGGGCTTGGCTTCATAAAGGATCCCTTGAGACTTGTTGCTGAATGGCATGGCTGGTAACACTAGGTGAGGGGCAGGGTTCATAGCAAGATCTGAGGACAGATCCTTTGATAGCTGCACTGGAAGCAGGACACTGATGGGGGCAGATGGCTGCTCAGAAACAGGAGGATAGGGTAGAGCTGGTACTCACTGAAGGTCAGGGAAAGCCGAGTTGAGAATGAAGGATGACAAGCCTTGCTGCTTCAGATTGGCCCAGGGTTGCCCCCAATGCTTGGATTCAGACTGCAAATTCTGTCTGCCACAGAAACGGGGCAAAGACTGTGTATATGGGTGGCCAGAGCCAGCCAACTGTCACCTCCACTTAGGGGCCAGCACCCTTCACAGAGTAAAACTCTGGAAGGCAGATGATCGGGAGAGGTGGACCTGGTGCCAGGCTCCCTCCTCCAGGCTTGGTTTTATTTGTGCATCAGAGGGAGGCGTTTCTGTCTGGCTGTTGCACCTTGCAGGTTGGTTTCTTTTGAAGCTTCAGGTGAGAGCTCCAGAAATTTCTACTGCTCCTTGCCCTAGTTAAGCAGAAGCCCTGCAATGTGGTTTAATGTAGCACTCATTCGCTCATGCTGTTTTGTGCTGGGTGTGGCATTGGGCGCATGAAGACATGAAGGAAGGGTGAGAAAAACAGGTCCAGGGCCTTGGAGAGAGAGACACACCTGTGTGCAGCTTGCTGTATCCCCAGGCCAGCAAGGCCACAGTGCTGTCACTGATGAAAAAGATGGCACCAAGATGACCTCAAACAAGGAATGAGGGGTCCACATGTTTAAGGAAAGCTTCTCAGAGAAGGTGAAACTTGAGCTGGGCTGGGAAAGGGTGGGGTTTTGACAGCCTGAGAAGGAAGTATTAAGGTCATTTCAAATAGAAGTGTGCACTTTATTCTAACAAAAGGACTCAAATGCCTCTGGTCTGATGGTGGCTCTCACAAAGCAAGTGACAGAAAACCCTCTTGCTGCCTCAAATCTTCCCCCTTCCTGGGTTTCCTGTCACAAGAAATGACCCTGACACTCATCCACCCAAGCACCCACCCTTCACCTCATTCAACGAATTTTTCAGGCCTAGCCAGTCTGGCTTTTTAATGACTCTGAAATGTTCTGTTTCTCTCTGTTTGCAGCCCCCTTGACTGCTCACACCACCAGTGGTTCTTCACCAGGCCACTGCAACACCCTGTCCATTCCAGACAGACAGAGTTCATTGTGCTTTCCTCTGGGTTCTCAAAAACACTTTGAACTTATTTCTCTTATTGACATCATCATGTGGCATTTCATAGTATTTTGTGTCTGCAGACGCCTCATTCCTTTATCCCAAGAAAGCAGCTGTCGCATAATAGATACTCAGTAAGTGCCTGTTGAAATGTTGGGTTGGGGCTGCCTCTGCTGTCAGTCCACATGGTGTTGGCTTTCAAGACCTGCTAAATGTTGGAGCTCAGGAACCAGAGGCTTCGTCCAATTGATCTGGCTTTCAAACGCGACAGTCTTATGCTCCACTGGCCATAAAAGTGGGCATTTCCAGGGGCTGCTGAGGACTTGGCAGCAGCATTCTGGGAGGGGCCAGAGGAAGGCAGCATAGTTAGAAATTCCAACTGCAGGTAAGAGGGGAGATGTTAAGATGGTGGTTGGGAGCAGGGAAGGAATAGTACCATTCCCATAAAATAACGATACATGAACTTTGTATTAGTCTATTTTTGCATTGCTATAAAGAAATGTCTGAGACTGGGTAATTTACAAAGAAAAGAAGTGTAATTGACTCATGACTCTGAAGGCTCTACAGGAAGTAGTGGCTTCTGCTTCTGGGGAGGCCTCAGGAAGCTTCTAATCATAGCAGAAGGCAAAGGGGGCGCAGGCTAGTCTAGTCTCATGGCTAGAGCAGGAGCAAGAGAGCAAGAGGGGAGGTGCCGCACTCTTTAAATGATCAGATCTGTAAGAACTCACTATCATGAGGACAGTACCGAGGGATGGTGCTAAACTATTCACAAGAAATCAGCCCCCATGATCAAATCAGCCCCTCCAGGCCCCACCCCCAACACTGGGGATTACATTTTAATATGAGATTTGGGCAGAGACACACATCCAAATTCTGCCAGTCTGTAACCACAGGGATTCCATTCACTTCCTACAGACTCTACTACTTTGCAAAACTGAGGAAGACCAGCCAGGTTTGGGAGAGTTTGCAGGCTTCCGGGATCTCTGGAATGGCAGACAGCACTTGCACTCTGAAAAGATTTCATTATGAGTCCAGAGAACCAAGCGGGGATTCCAGCTGTGCTGTGACCTGACTGTGACCTCTATGGCAAGACTCCCCCTCCAGCCCAGACCACCCTCCTGCACTCACTATGGATCCCCGAATATGCCAATCAGACATGTTCCTGCAAACTGTTTTTCTGTGGTTTCCCTCCCCCAGGCAGCAGCTGATAGAAGCAGAAGCCATGGTCAAGCTAGTGTGGGTTTGATATTAGCAAAGTAGAAAGAGAGGAGCCATTGCCTGACTGCCCATGCTCCGCTCCTGCCCTCTCTGGCTCCCCTGATCGCCCATGACCTGCACAAGCACACAGCTGCCCTCAGCCTGCCACGGTCCTGCCCTGCTCTCCATATCCTCAGCCATGACCTTCAAGGCTCCCCTTTAACTGCATGCTGTCTCTCTTCAAATATATTCCATGAGTACTTTTGGCCCAATAGCCTTGACATCTTGGTGGAGTCCAATGGTACATACTGCAAACAGCAGAAATTTCCACCTGCCTAAGAGTCCCCCCTACTCCCCTCTCCTCAGTGTGACATGCAAGTCTGCAGCACCAAGAAAGCACTTGCCACCTGATGAAGAGCAGTGGTCACCTACTGATGCCAGGCCCTGGCATGGAGCCAGGCCTGCCCAGCCTAGAAAAAACTATGCCTCTGTCCCTATGGGGAGTGACAGCTCCCATCCCCATCCCAGTGAGGATCTCTTAGGGGAAGCAATTTTTAAATGTTTTGTAACACTCAGAATTTATTGAAACTCATAGGCAGGAGTTCTGGGTAGACTCTTGCTTAGAGGAGTGATGCAATCTGAAAGCATCTGCGAGATAGACTCATGGATGGAGCTGGGGTCTCCGCACACCTGTGGCACCTTCAAAGTTGTAAAGGGAGGCATAGGGCCTATGTGGTTCTTCAGAATGAAAGAGAGAAATGGAGAGAGAGGGGCAAATAGAGTCAGAAGACAGACTGGCTGACTTCGTTGTAATTTAGAATTGCAGTAAAAGCGCATACGACCAAGAAGTAAAGTAGGGATTAGGGACTGGTTCCGCTACTCATTGGTGGTGTGACCTTGAGAGAAGTTGCTCCTCTCTCCCCTCTAATTTATAAAATGGGAATAACAGTCCTCTCTCCAGTGTTGCTGGGAGGGTTAATTTAGAGAAGGTAAATGAAGGTGCTAGGCAGACTGGAAAGTCCTGCACACTGAGAAGCTAGTCCAGGAGCAGCTGGACATCAGCATGGTGGATGGGGACTTAGCGCATCAGGCTTAACCTTGAGCCCAGTGCACTGTCTTGCTCAGCTCTGCAGCCAGACAAAGGGGCTAAGAGAGAAGATGAGAGGAGAGATCAGGAGGATGAGGGCCTGGGAGGGGGAGCCCCTAGATTCTAGTGTCAGGGCAGAGCCAATGGTCCAGGATTCATGGTTTCCATTATCCCTGCAGAGGATAGACCCTGAGGACCAGCATGATGCTATTCTTGCTGCACCAAAGGGTAAGCAGAGTCAGGCTAAATGGCATTTGGAATAAGCACCCAGGAGAGGCCTGAAGACTGTGCAGGCAGCAAGGTTCAAATCACAAGGTTCCCAGGCTTTGAGCATCCTGATTCTCCAGTGTTCCCTGCATCCATTTGTCACAGACTTCCTACCCCAGTCTGCCCTAGTTCAGGCCCCATCACAGTTCACGTGAACCTGATATGGTTTGGATGTGTGTTCCCTCCAAATCTCATGTTGAAATGTTATTCCCCATGTTGGAGCTGGGGGCTTGGTGGGAGGTGTTTGGATTGTGGGGGCGAGACCCTCATGGATGGCTTAGCACCATCCGCTTGGTGATGAGTGGGTGCTTTCTCTGAGTTCACGCAAGAGGGTTGTTTAAAGAGCATGTCCCCTCCTGCGCCCCTTGCTCCTGCTCTCATCATGTGAGGCACTGGCTCCCCCTTTGCCTTCTGCTGTGATTGGAAGCTTTCTGAGGCCCTCCTGAGAAGCAGATGCTGGCACAATGCTTCCTACAACATGTACAATTGTGAGCCAATTTAACCTCTTTTCTTTATAAATTACCCAATCTCAGGTATTCCTTTATAGCAAACAAAAATGGCCCAGTGCAGGAGCATTACAACAGCTTCCCATCACTGGCCCCCAGCCTGCAGTCTCCACTACTCCATTCATTTCCAACAGCTTTCAGCTGGGCCATGTTAAGGCACATCTCAGTATGTCTTTAACTGGCTTGTAAACTTTCAAATTGGTCTCCTCACAGACACTGCCTAGAGCAGTTTCCCAAATGATCTTCCAGGTCACACTAATTCCTACAAAATATTAATAGTGTTCCTTGGAAAAAAGGCTCCATGCCCAAATTGTATTGGAACTGCTGGGCATAGCAACAAAGGCAAGCTTCCACGTAGATGGACTTCTCAGCACCACTACCAGGCAGGTGGTACCGTGAAACTTCCAGAAGGGGAGAATGGGCCACCGTTCCCTAGTTTACTGGGAACACCTTCTTCCTCTCTCTTTTGTGGAAGTAGAATTCCATCGAACACTGTGGGGAAATGTGGCCTAAAGAACGAAGTCCAAATTCCTTAGGCCAGCATTCAGGATGTCCTGTGATTAGGTCCTAGGATCATAGAGAATTGAGTTAATTGTATCAGAATGGGATTTCTGCAACCACAGGGGCCTCCAGTGAGAGCAAATGAATTTGAAGCAGAAGAGATCTTGTGCCGCAATCTTGGGGATGGTGCCATAGGTGGGAATAGGTGGATGCATGAGGGTCAGGTAGCCTAGAGACTCTGTGCTTAAAGAAGGATCTGCTTAGAAAGGAAGTTTCTGGTTGAACACTTTAAAGGGAGACTATTGTAATGAATGTAGCACTAATATCTGCCCTACCCATCTGAGAAATGGCCCTGGTAAATGTAGAGGACATAGGAGTGGGAACAAGCTTCGGAAGTCACGTAGCTTGGTGGTCTCATAACAGTGTTCCTAGCAGTCACCTGGAGGTACTTGTTGGACATGCACTCCCGACGCTCCCCTCAACTTGCACATGTTGGAAATTCTAACACAGCGGATCTGAAATGGAACTTGGGAATCTCAATTTAAAATACGTTCCCCAGATGACTTGAATGTATGTGGCTTTTATATATTTCCATATATATTGATCCAATCAATATTGGCTAACAGATATTGACCTATTCTTTGTTTCATACGGATAATGAAGCTGAGGCTCGTTCAATCCATGAGGGGTCAGGCCGTGGGTTGAAGTGCCTTCTAACTTTACAGCAGGTCTCTCTCCACTGTACCAGGTCTGAGTGAGCTGAAAGTCATCCCTGGGGAAAACAGGTTTTGGAGAGACAAGGAGCAAGTTGTGTCCTCTCTGGAGGACTAATCTGGAAGTTTAATTACATAAACATAAGAAGCAAATACTGAAGAGCCTGAGGGGGTGACAGCCATAGTGATTTTAACCAGCTAGTTAGAGTACAGTGAAGTATTCAGGATGAGAGAATTATGCTAGGCCAAGAGATAAAACCTTGCATGGAGTAAGGATGGTGATGACATGCTTCCAGGGAAGCCCAGCCATGCTCCAGAATGTCCTCACCTAGAATAGTTGAGGAGTCAGTCAATATAGCTACAAGTATTTTTCAAGCATTAGTGCTTTAGATCAGGAGTAGAGTCTGGGACAGGGATTCAGAGACAGAATACATTGAGGGATCAAGGGACTGGGAGAGGTAGGACATGGCGGAAGGAAACAGGCAAGGATGTGGCCTCTGCTGAAGTCTAGCTTCCTCTGGTCCCATGGGGAGCTCAGGAACATGGCATCCATTTTAAAGAGATATCCTGCATTGTGCCCTGAAGTTCAGCAGTTGTTGGCTCTGCTGAGCTGGTCCCACCTCGAGGCAAAGGTACTGCTGTACTCTCTTATCAGTCTGTTAATGGCTGCAGGCTGCTCCTCCTGGGGAGTGGGGTGGGAGCTACCATTTCAGAGGAGGTGGCTTCCTTCAACTGAGAACAGCTCTCCAGAAAAGGAACAGCTGTGACTTGCTAGCTGCCAGTACTTGGAGAAGGTAGGAGCTGGAGGCATGGCAGAGTAGAGGGGATTTGGTGGGGTGCACACAGCCTCCATCACCACCCAATTGTTTTGTACCTTACAGAGAGGAAAACTTAGGTCCTGAAATAACAAAGGACTTGCTGAGGGTCACATGGCTCAGTTCCTGAGTTTGGAGCTCTACTGTCACCAAGTCCCTTATTTTTATCCACAGATCCTCAAAGCCAAAGGGTGTCGCCGGTGGAATCTGTTTCTTTGTCCTTTCTCGGTAGCCAACAACTGCTGAACTTCAGGGCATGCTGCAAGATTTCTCTTTAAAACTGGTGCCATATTGATTTTTTTTCAGGACCTTGTCCTTGCTGCTTCTATCCTATACACTGTAATGAATTGCTTTCTTTTTCCCCTTGTACCGGGAGATGACTTTATTGTAGAAAGGGCTATTTATTTTTTATTTTTATTTATTTATTTATTTTTTATTATACTTTAAGTTCTAGGGTACATGTGCATAACGTGCAGGTTTAAAAAACAGACAGCAATGTCCTCTTCAGTATGTTTCCCTGATGGATAAAAATGCATTCTCAAATGAACACGATGTTGGAATCATAGAATTTAGCACTGGAAAGGGAATATCAGAGACTATCTGGGGATCAGCCTGGTGGAGGGGGATGTTTTCAGCATCCAGGATACTCCACCACCCACTCTTCTTCACACACCTTTTCCTTGGCAGGTTTTGACTACAAGTCTGCACGTGTGTAGTGGCTAATTTCTCTCCCTCCCCACTTTATGAACCCGACACGTAGCAGCCAAGCAGGCAATAAAACAACATCCCAGGATTTCCTGTGATATCACTTACAGCCTGTCAGAGCTTCTGATCATTGCAAGATAATCAGAGCCAACACCTGAGCCAATATCATTCCATCCAAAGCAAAGAAGCTTGACATTTTAATTAACTTGTCTGGCCTGGTCATGGGCATATGCAGGATGCTCGGGGGGTGTTTTGAAATCTGAGAACAGCTCTTGGATCTCAGTTTTGACCTTCAAATGCCTCTGGGGGTCTGGGAAGGCCCGCTTGGGACTCTGAGTATTTTCAGATTGCAGATGGGGAAGCTGAAGTCCAGAGTGGGGAAGTGATTTTCCCAAGTCCACATAGCAAAGAAGATAAAAAACTGAAACTTAAGGTCAGACATTTCCTCAAGACATCAAAAGTTACAGCCCACGAGATGATGAGTGAGAACATGCATAGTAAACTGTAAAGCTGTCTACATATGTATGTGAAGCTGTCTACATATGTATGTAATAGGCCTTGAGTCCACTCCTTGAGTTCATCCTTTTGAAAGGTTGCCTTGACAAGCAGCAGGACTGAGAAATCATCAGAAACCTGGAAATGCCAGGACTTACAGGTTGTTTTTTGTTTTCTTTGAGACAGAGTTTTGCTCTGTCACCAGGCTGGATTGCAGTGGTGCGATCTGGGCTCACTGCAACCTCCGCCTCCCGGGTTCAAGCAATTCTCCTACCACAGCCTCCCGAGTAGCTGGGACTACAGGTGTGCACCACCACACTCAGCTAATTTTTGTATTTTTAGTAGGGATGGGATTTCACCATGTTGGCCAAGATGGTCTCGATCTCTTGACCTCGTGATCCGCCCACCTCAGTCTCCCAAAGTGCTGAGATTACAGGCACAAGCCATTGTGCCCGGTCAGAACTTACAGTTTTAATAAGGAGAGCCAAGACATTTTTCTGTGGCTTTCCTTGAAGGTGATCTCTACTGCACTGACTGACGTTCCTTCCCCATTTTTATAGCAATCTGGTGGTGATATCACAGCAAATAAATTTAAGTGACATGTTCACTTCAATTGCAGGCTTTAAACTCTAACTAAGCACTATATTTCATTTTCCTGACGATGTGGCACACAGCTGATTCACCTGTACTCCTGAGCCATATTTATAGGACAAAAGCTTTCTTGGCAGCAACTCGAATCACTTCATGATCTTCAAGATTCATTGCAAAAGCTGGGTGCATGTGGCTTTCTATCTGGAAGGGCTGAAGTCATTATTATTCTCCCTCATTGATACAGGGTTCACTGCCATGTGGGCTCAGGCTGCCCACCTGAGGTGCTGTTGTCATTAAGGAGATTTGCCTCCACAAGCTCCAAGACTGCTCGGAAGATGTGGGGTCATTTGAAAGGTATTACTGAATTGCTTCCTTTGGCCCTCTCCCGCTGATCCTGAAATTCCATTAGAGTGTCTCAGTTCAATTTCATACATTGACATCCAAGCTGGAAGGGGCCTGAGAAAATATCTAAATTAGCATCTTCTTTGCACAAATGAGATACAGAGGCTTCTACCAGGGGTGTGTCTCGCCTGTGGTCCCACAGCTAATGACAGAGCCAGAACTAGGACCTAGGACTGTTGGCTCCTCCTGGAGGGCTGATTTTGCCACATCCTGTTGTCTTCTCAATTGAACAACACCTGATAGAGTGCTTATCAGGCTCTGGTGTGGACAACGAAGCCACACATTCATTCTTTCAGCACACACTTTATCAAATTCCTATCACATGTGAGGCACTGTGCTAAGCCATTGGGAGCAGGGTGATGAACGTGATAAAGGGTTTGATTTTATGAGCTTCTATTCTTGGGAGAGAGAGGAACTGATAAACTAATTAGGCAAACAGATAACATCAAAGACTTAGAAGTACTATTTTAAAAAACAAAGCCACAGAAGGAGTTAGTGGGAGAGAGAGTGATGGTTCTAGGGAGGTACTTTGGTGAGATTGTCCGAGAAACACATCTCTGTAGAGATGGCTTTTGAGCAGAGACAAAATAATAAAGCAAGTCATCTGAAGAGCTCCCCGGGCAGGGTGAAGAGTGGAGGCAAAGGCCCTGGGGTCAGAATTAGCTTGATGTACTCAAGGAATAGAAAGAAGATCCATGTGACTCTAGTAGAAGGAATAAGATGAGAGTCTTAGAACACGAGTTTACAGAAATAGGCATGGGCTAGGTCTCCTAACATAGAATCTTTTTAAAAATTAGCTTGTAATAATTGTACTTATTTATTAAGCACAAGTGATATTTTGATACATATACAATGTATTATGATCAAATCAGGGTAATTGGCACGTACATCACCTCTTACATGTACACTGGCATGTACATCGTCTCAAAAGAGATGGCATTTATCATCTCTTTGTGTTGGGAACATTCTGAATCCTCTCTTCCAGCTATTTTGAAGTGTACAATACATTTTTGACAAAGGTGTGAAGTACATGTATTTGGGAAAGAAGAATCTCTTCAATAAATAGTGCTGGGAAGATTGGATATCCATGTGCAGAAGAATAAAATCAGATGCCCATCTCTAATATAGAATCTTGTGGCTCATGATAAAGCATTTAGATTTTATTTGTAATTGATTAAGATGACTGATTAAGTTTTTAAAAGTCACTCTAATTGTTTCCAGGAGATTTTCATATAAGGGGTTTGGTAAGGAGGTTTTGCAGCAGTCCAGGTGACCATGGAGGCAGTAGTAAACTTGGAAAAATGACGTGTGCTCAGATTCTGAGTGTATCTTGAGTGCAGAGCTAACATTCTTGCTAATGGATTGGATGAGGGTATGAAGGAAAGGAAGGAGATAAAGTTGCATTCTTTAATTGAATAAATGGAATGCCACTTACTGAGGTGAAGAAATATGTGGAAGAAATGTTCATGTGAGTAGGGGAGGTGGATGAAAGCATGAGTTCTGTTTTGGATGTGTTAAGTTTGAAATATTTAGTCAACAATCAAGTGGAGACAAAAGTAGGCAATTGATACATGGGTCTGGAGTTCAGAAAAGACATTAGGCTTAATTAGAAAACAAAGTTTTAAAAAGTTTTTATAGTTTGGGGCTTAGCAAACTACAGCCTGCAGATCAAATCCATCTGCTGGCTGTTTCTTGTAAATAAAGTTTTATTGGAACACAACCACATTCATCCACATATTGTCTGTAACTGCTTTTGCACTACAACAGCAGGAGTTGAGAGACCATCTGAGTCAAAAAACCTAAAATATTTTCTAGTCTGGCCCTTTATGGAAAGTTTACTGGCCACTGTAATAGTTAATATTTAAAACTGTGAAAGTAGATAATAGTACACAATAAGTGAGAGTATAAACAAGAAAAAATGACAGAGAACTGAGTCCTGGGGCATTTCACCATTTAGAGGACTAGAAGAGAGTGGGGACCATCGAAGGAGATTGAATGGAGTGACTGGCAAGATAGGAAAAAAGGATAGTGTGGTGTCTTGGAGTGATCAGTTATGTCAGATGCTGTTGATAAGCAGAGAGAAATGAGGTCTAAGGTTCAGCCTTCGGGCTTGGCAAGATAGCAGGCATCTGTGACCCTAAAAAGGGCTATTGTATGGTAGTGCTGGGAATAGCAGCTCAACTCAAATAGCATTAGGAAAAAATAAGAGGTGAAGAAATAGAGAGGGTGGGAGCAGATTTCTCTTGAGTAATTTTGCTGTAAGTGGGAGCATGGAAATGGGGGTGTGGCTAGAAAGGGATGTGGGGGTCTAGAGAATTGTTCGTAATTTGGGAGACATTTTGGCATAGTTGAGAGTTGATGGAAATGGAGGGAGAAATTGGTGACACAGGAGACACAATGAATGTCGGAAGAAACAAAGTTCTTGGCTAGAAAACAGTGTTCAGAACCCAGGCTTGGGCTGGATAGGAAGGACAGCCTTAGATGGAATCAGTGCTATGGTTTCAACATTTGTGTCTACTTCAAAATTCATGTTGAAACTTAATCCCCAGTACAATGGTATTAAAAAGTGAGGCCTTTTAGAAGGTGATTAGGTCATGATGGCTGTTCTCTCAAGGGTGAGATTAAGACCTTATAAAAGGGCTTGAGGGAATGAGTTTTCCTTTTCCTTCCTTCTACCAAGTGAAGACACAGCATTCAAACCCCCTGGAGGAAGGAGCATTTAAGGCACCATCTTGGAAGCAAGGACAAGAGCCTCTCCAGATACTAAACGTACTGGCACCTTGATCTTGGAGTTCACAGATTCCAGAACTGTAAGCATAGATTTCTGTTCTTTATAAATTACCCAGTCTCAGCAGGAATGGACTAAGACAACCAGAAAAAATTCTTCCATTGTAACAGAATGAAAGCAGATAGATTGGTTGATTTGAGGTGGAAAGATTAAGAAGGTTTTTTTTTTTTTTTCTTATTACTTCTATACTGTTTTCTTAGGGAAATAGTAGGTAAAACCCACTTCTACATATATACCCAAGAGACATTAAAACATACATCCAGTCAAAAACCTGTATGTGAATGTTCATAGCAGAAGTATTCATAAGAGTCAAAAAGTGGGAAAAAGCCAAATGTCTATGAACTGATGAATGACTAAATAACATGTGGTATATCCATACATATGAATATTACTAGGCATTGAAAAGAATAAAGTATGCATACATGTCATAACATAGATGAACCTTAAAAACATTATGCTAAATGAAAGAAACCAGTCACATCCAAAGACCACGTAAGATTCCACTTATGAAATATCTAGAACAGGCAAATCTATAAGGACAGAAAATAGATTAGTGGTTGCCTAAAGTTGGGAATGAGGTTGGGGAAAAACATGACTACTAATAGGTATGAAGTTTTCTTTCGAGTGATGAAAATTTTTTTTTTTTTTTTTGAGACGGAGTCTCACTCTGTCGCCCAGGCTGGAGTTCTGTGGCATGATCTCGGCTCACTGCAAGCTCCACCTCCCAGGTTCATGCTATTCTCCTGCCTCAGCCTCCCAAGTAGCTGAGACTACAGGTGCCCGCCACCAAGCCCGGTTAATTTTTTGTATTTTTAGTAGAGACGGGATGTCACCGTGTTAGCCAGGATGGTCTGGATCTCCTGACCTCATGATCCGCCTGCCTCGGCCTCCCAAAGTGCTGGGATTACAGGTGTGAGCCACTGCGTCCAGCCGAAAATGTTTTAAAACTGATTGTGGTGATGGTTGTACAGCAGCTCTAGCAAACTAACACAGGTTACAAGGATAAATACATTCATCTGGCTGGAGGGGAAATAAGTTCTTCCTTAAGTCTTTCAAAAATTTGGATGCGTGGGAGTCAGGTGACTAGAAGGGATATGACCTAAGGGCTCAAGGGATTTGAAAACATTGCACTTGCTCACCTACACCCATCTAATCTTCGACAAAGCTAATGAAAACAAGCAATGAGGAAAGGACTCTCTATTCAACAAATGCTGCTAGGATAACTTGCTAGCCATATGCAGATTGAAACTGGATCCCTACCTTTCACCATATATAAAAATCAACTCAAGATAAATTAAAGACTAAAATGTAAAATCTAAAACTATAAAGACCCTAGAAGAAAATCTAGGAAATACCATTCAGGACATCAGCCCAGGCAAAGACTTCATGCAATAAAAGCAATTGCAACAAAAACAAAAATTAACAAGTGAGACCTATTAAACTAGAGGCTCTGCACAGCAAAATAAACTTATCAACAGAGTAAACAGACAACCTACAGAATGAGAGAAAATATTTGCAAACTGGGCATCTGACAAAGGTCTAATATCTATAATCTACAAGGAACTCGAACAAATCAACAAGAAAAAAACAACCCCATTAAAAAATGAGCAAAGGGCATGAACAGAGACTTCTCAAAAGAAGACATGTGTGTGGCCAACAAGCAGACTTAAAAAATGCTCAACATTACTAATCATTAGAAAAATGCAAATCAAAACCACAATGAGATACCATCTCACACCAGTCAGAATGGTTATGATCATTATTATTATTTTTATTTTATGTCTGGGGTACAAATGAAGGTTTGTTAAATACGTAAACTAGGGTCATGGGAGTTCATTGTACAGACTATTTCATCACCCAGATATTAAGCCCAATAGTTATCTTTTCTGCTCCTCTCCCTCCTCCCAGTGTCCATTGTTCCCTTTTTTGTGTTCATGGGTTCTTATCATTTATCTCCCACTTATAAGTGAGAACATGTGGTATTTGGTTTTCTGTTCCTGTATTAGTTTGCTGAGGATAATAGCCTCTAGCTCTATCCATGTTCCTGCAAAATACATGAACTTTTTTATGACTGTATAGTATTTCATGGTGTATATGTATCAAATTTTCTTTATTTAATCTGTTATTGATGGGTATTTAGGTTGATTCCATGTCTTTGCTATTGTGAACGGTGCTGCAATGAACATTCACATGCATGTGTCCTTATGGTAGAACAATTTATATTTCTCTGGGTATATACCAAGTAATGAGATTGCTGAGTTAAAAGGTAGTTCTGCTTTTAGCTCTTTGAGGAATCATCATATTGCTTTCCACAATGGTTTAACTAATTTATACTCCACCGACAGATGCTGGTGAGGTTGCAGAGAAAAGGGATGCTTATACACTGCTGGTGGGGATGTAAATTGGTTCAGCCACTGTGGAAAGCAGTTTGGAGATTTCTCAAAGAACTTAAAATAGAACTACCATTCAACGCAGCAATCCCATTACTGGTGCATACCCAGGGGAATTTAAATTGCTCTACCATAAAGATGCATGCATACATATGTTCATCACAGCACTGTTCACAACAGCAAAAACATGGAATCAATGTAGATGCCCATCAGTGGTGGACTAGTTGAAGGAAAATGTGATGCATATATACCATAGAATACTATGCAGCTATTAAAAAAAAAAAAGGAAATCATGGCCTTTGCAGCAACATGGATGGATTTTGTAGGACATAACCCTAAGTGAATTGATACAGGAACAGAAAACCAAATACTGCATGTTCTCCATTATAAGTGGGAGCTAAACATTGCGTACACATGAATACAAAGAAGGGAGCTGTAGACGCTTGGGCCTATTTGAGGGTGGAAGGTGGGAGGAGGATGAGGACTGAAAAACTACTGGATATTATACTGATTACCTGGGTGACAAAATGATCGGTACAACAAAACCCCATGACATGCAATTTACGCATGTAACAAACCTGCACATGTACCCCTTGAAAGTAAAATAAAAGTTGGAAAGAAAAAAAGTAATAATTGCACTTGCTGAGGGTCACAGGGTCCAGAAGAGCCTTTGAAATGGAGGTGGAAGATTTCACAGGTGTATGTGTGTGTGTCTCTATGTGTGTGTGTGCGCATGCATGTCATGTGCACGTTTGTGGACCACAGCATTATAGGAACAAAGTCATGGAGACAGGAGAGCATGAAGTGGGTTTGGGAACAGTGAGAGTTTGAGTTTGGGACCATCATAGAGATGAATGATAGGATTAGGCTGGGGAGGCAAGCTGGGACTTTGTTTCGGATACTGCTCCAGCAGGTGGCCCCATTTTTCAGGGCTAGATGAAGAGAAGGAAAGTGGGAGCCACTGTTTCCCCACAAGTTTCCTGGAAGAGAGGATGGGCCAATTAGTGGTTGTCCAAGAAGTCACAATGAGCCTAGAGCCCATGTGTGAGATATAGACAAGGAAAAGTCACTTGGGGAGGTTGGGAATAGCAATGAGGAAGGAACCTTCCACCATAAAGGTGTGGGAAACTTAGGAAAGGTTGGGTCCATGCGAAGAGGGTCTACTTTGGGAGTCAGTACCTTAGGGAGGCACAGAATGGAAGAGATAAACTAATGAAATTAGTATCTGCTGAGCAGCTTCTGTGTAACAAACACTCTACTAGGCCTTTCAGGTGCATTATCTGAGCTCCTTCTCACAATAGCCCAGTAAAAGTCGAAATAGTATCAGAGAGAAGTAGTCACCTGCCCAAAGGCAAACAGCTAGTGGCCAGGCTGAACATGAATCTAAATTTCCCTGCCTCATTTTTACACTCCACCATGCCTCTGCAGTAATTTTTGAAAGGACAGATTGCCTGGCCAGATGGGCCATCTGCTCAGTTGTTGTTGACCACATTCCACCCACCCCTCTGGCATAAACATGCTTGTTCACCCAACCAGAGGAGCTTGGATACCATCTATGCCCCCTTGGGTTCTTAAAGACCACAAAATAGCCACCCAAGATGAAATGGTGATGCTTTGGCCCAAAGTTGGGGCCTCAGTGGGCTCAGAAAGCAATGGGAATGTGTGTGACAGTGTGTTTATGATATTCAAAGGGAGACCTTTCTGATAACAACTGTTGTATTGGGGACAGTTTTTATCAACCAGGGCTCTTTCAAGAAAAGATGGACAATAAACTTCATGTGCCCTTCAGCTAAAAGCATTTTGCTTTAACCTTCAGCTACACAAAGCCTGGGGAATATGACAATGGTTTTCATTCATTGACCACCTACTGTGTACCAGGGGCTCTACACATATTATCTTGTGTTGCAATGGAAACACAGGGATGGTGCATTGCCAGTCACTAAAGCCAATGTAGCAGAAGCATGAGAGCCCTTGTCATATAGGTGAGCACCAGGGCAGTCATCCCCGAAGTCTGCTGGGTGGACAGAATGGGTGGTCCTCTGTCTGGTGCACTCCCTGCAGCCACACAGATTGCATTTCTGGGATACTTGTTATGATTTAAATATGTTCCCCAAATTTCATGTATTTGATACTTAATCCCCAAATTTATATGTTGATGGCATTTGGAGGTGGAAACTTTGGGAGGTAATTACCATTAGATAAGGTCATCAGGGTGGGGTCCCCATGATGGAACTGGTAGCTTTATACGAAAAGGAAGAGGGACCTGAGCTGGCATGCTCTTGCCATCTTACCATGTGATGCCCTTTGTGATGTTATGACATGATAAGAAAGCCCTCACCAGATGCAGCCCCTCAACCTTGGACTTCCCAGCCTCCAGAACTATAAGAAGTAATTTTTTCTTCATAAATTACCCATTCTTGTGTATTCAGCCATAGCAACAGAATAAAGTCTAAGACAACACTGTGATCTGCATGCCTGGAGAGGGGCAGAACATCTGAGCTTCCCACGTCATCACAGCCTCTGCCAAGCCTCTCTGATAGTTTCTGCTTTTCTGGCAATTTCAAGCCATCTCCCCATGGGCTCTGTGGTTGCCTTTCTCCATTCTGAGAAGACTCTGACTGTGAATTCAGCACAAAATCCGAGCCTGTTCTCCTTGATTTTTCTCCTTCCTTTACTAGAGAACTTTCTGTTTCATTAGAGCAGATTTGAGCAACTGATACCCTTCTACCAGCAAGATTTTGTGTGCACAATGATCCCACTGGGACAAGTGTCCAAATAGCCCTTATTTTCTGAGCTAGTCATTCACTGGGGGTAGATTCAAGGAAATTGATGAGCACATCACCACATGTATGAGGGTCCATGACTCTCGAATTAGGTAGCTCATGTCCTGCTAGTCTGAATTGCAGTCCTATTAACTCTTCCTTGGATGCAACCTCTAATGGCTTCCCCACTTCCACTGCCTGTCACTCACCTGAAAAGGCTCAGTGAGGCTGGGGCAGGCAGAACAGAAAAGGCCATTGCAGAATTAGGGAGTAAACATAAAAGATGTCAGGGAAAGGGGAGGGTAAGTCTAGGACCAAGAAGGCTTGTGGAGTGGGGGAGCTGGAAGGTGGCAGGGGAGCTGATTTTGAGAATCTTCTACATACCAGACACTACCCTGAGTCTTTTAAGCTCAACATCACAATGTAATCCTTCTAAAGCATAATTCTGCTCTTACCACTTCTCTGCTTAAAACCCTTCAAGGGCATGTTGAAACCTGTAGAATAGAGATGCAAACCACTTCTTATGACATAGAAGACTCCCCAGCTCCAGTTTCTGCCTAATCTTGCACCACTTTTCTTTCTTACATCCTGTAGTCATTCACTGGCTGCACCTACAACTGATACTTGCAGTTTCCCAATGACTACCTCTCATGCCTCCAAGCCTCAGCACGCGCTGATCTCTTTGGTCATGATACCCTTTCTTTAGTGTCTTCATCTGTTAGATAAACAACATGCATTTGTTCTTTAAATGTCTCTTCCTCTAGGCTGGGCGCAGTGGTTCATACCTGTAATCCCAGCACTTTGGGAAGTCGAAGCCGGTGAATCACCTGAGGTCAGGATTTCGAGAACAGCCTGGCCAACATAGTAAAACCCCATCTCTACTAAAAATGCAAAAATTAACCAGATGTGATGGCGCATGTCTCTCACCCTAGCTACTGGGGAGTCTGAGGCAGGAGAGCCGTTTGAACCCGGAAGGCAGAGGTTGCAGTGGGCTGAGATCATGCCATTGCACTCCAACCTGGGCCACAGAGGGAGACTCTGTCAAATAAATAAATAAATAAATAAATGTCTCTTTCTTTGGACACAGCCTTTTGTCTTCCCCAGGCTTGGACAGCTGTCCTCTAACTGGGTTCTCATATGCCCCATTGCAAGCCCTATCCTAGACACATTTCACCACATAGTAGTTATCTGTTGCCCCACTGGACAGTGAGCTCCTTCAGGACCAGATCTGGATCCCTGAATCCTCAGCACCCTGCATGATACTGAGCATGTGGTTGGCCCTCCAAATACGTCTGTTGTGTGAATAAATGTCTGAGTCCATTTGCAGATAGGCTGGCAGGATACCAAACTTCTTTCAAAAGCAGTGTCAGAAAGCTTCTAGTAGCCAGTTACTTTTTGATACCCAGGGATGCAACTGTAGAACTTTGGGTCCTTTAAAACCAGTAAAGTCGTCAGAAAACTTTAGTGGGTGAAGATATGGAGGGACACACATTTCCAGCAAGCACAGGAGAGGAAACAAAGAAAATCACCAGAAGATCTGACTTCTGAGCTGTTCATGCCTGGGCAATTTAGAAGGCATCAAACTGCTCTGGGCAAAGCTGGTTTGTTTATTATGCCAAATTCGAGCCAGTATTAATAATATAATGGCTTTAAAATGGTTTGGTATTCCTGGCATGGCCTTCCTCACCTGTGCAAGCCCAGAATGCCCTGCCCCCGGCACACAGACATTCATTTACTCACTCATTCGTTTTTTTCATCTATTCATTGAACACATAATCTATTAAGTGCCAGCTCTGTGCCAGGCTTTATACTAGTGCCTGGTAATTAAGAGATTGTCAGAGAAAACGAACCTACTGAGGGATGGGAAAAGTAGGTGGTCTATCTAGTACAATGAGTGGTATAGTGGACTTAGCACGGAGAAAGGCCCCTGATCTAGCCAGGTGTTCAAGGAAGACTCAAACTTGACAAATGAGGAAAGAAGCCTTTACTAGCAGAAGGAATAGTGGGGTCAAGTTCTGGGGGTGTGAGAAAGAAATGTATATTGTTAGGACTCCAGGTTGTTCATCACTGATGAATAATGATGCTAGAGAGGAGGCAGGGCTGAATCTAGGGGGTCATGAATGACAAGTCAATAGTTATCATTTTAACCTTTGGATAATGCGAGCCACTGGAAAGCTTTAAGCAAGGAAGGACAGGATCTGATTTGCAGTGATTGCTAGGCTGCTATTTGGAGGATAAAATGAGGTTGGAAGTCCAAGGTGAGGGGCAGAGAGTGACTGTAATCAGTGAAGGAGCTTGCTTCAGTTCTGGTGGCAGATGCATTTGAGGACCACTTCCTCTGCTGCCTGACTCAATGCAACATTCAGATCTTCCTTCCTCTCATGGAGAATTCATAGGTTCAGAGGCATCAAATTCTTTTGTTAGGTGGCTTGTGCCTTTTATATGGTCTGAGGGGATGTACTGAAGACTGATTTCATGCCCACTGTCACAAGCCTGATGTCTGTTACACCCTCAAAATTATATGGGCTTCACAGAAGTGTAAATCAGCTTCAGGGGCCTTGGAGACCATATGACCAAAACTCTGTGCTGACCATACCTACCTTTGTCTCTTTCATTCCAGCTTATTTGGGAGTGACTTGAAAAGTACCATGACTATAACCCTTCCCTGAAGTGTAGGGACCAGCCCTTCCCTTCCTCTCCTGCTTACTCTCCCTCAGCATTTATTTTTATTGAAGAATGTCTTAATTTTTCCTTTATTCTTGAGGGATAGTTTTGCTAGATATAAAATTATTGGTTAAGAGGGTTTGTTTGTTTGTTTGTGTTTTTCAGGACTTTAAATATGTCATCCCTCTGCCTTCTGGACTCCTTGGTTTCTGATGAGAAATCAGCTGTTATTATATTGAGGATCCTTTGTACACAATGAGTTGGTTCTCTCTTGTTGCTTTCAAAATTCTCTTTGTGGCTTTGGGTTTCTGTAATTTGAATAAAATATGTCTTGGTGTGAATCTCTTAGAATTTATCTTGTTTAGAATTCATTGAACTTTATGAGTGTGTAGATTCATATCTATCATCAGGTTTGGAACTGTTTTGTTTTTAAGATGAGGTGTCTCATCTCAAAAAAAGTGAGATTGGCTTTTTTTTTTTTTTTTGGGTCTCACTCTGTCACCCAGGCTGGAGTACAGTGGCACAATCATAGCTCACTGCAACCTTAAACTCCTGGGTTCAAGCAATCCTCCTGCCTCAGTCTCCTGAGTAGCTGGGACTATAGGCATATTCCACCACACTCAGCTCGTTTAAAAAAATTTAGTAGAGATGAGGTCTTGAGCAGGCTGGAGGTTTGGGAAGTTTTTAGCCACTATTTTCTCTCTGTTCTTCTGGAATTCCTATGATGCATATATTGGTACAATTGATGGTGTTCTACAGGTTCCTCAGGCTCTGTTCATTTGTCTTCATTTTGTTTTCTTTCTGTTCCTCAGACTGAATCATATCAATGGCCTTATCTTTAAATTATCTGATCCTTTATTCTTCCTGCTTGAATCTACTGTTGAAGTGAATGTCTTAGTTCAACTATTGTACTTTTCAACCAGAATTTCTGTTTGGTTCCTTTTTATAATGTCTCTTTATTAATATTTTCATTTTGTTCATACATTCCTTTCCTAATTACATTTAGTGCTTTGTTCATGGTTTTCTTCAGCTCATGGAACACATTTAATACAGCTGATGTAACGTCTTTGACTAGTTATGTTTGGTCTTCCTCAGAGATGGTTTCTGTTAAGTTTTTTTTCCCTGTGATTGGATCATACTCTTCTGTTTCTTTGTAGTTTTTTTTTTCCTTGAGAACTGGACATTCTGAGTATTATAATGTGGCAACTCTGGAAATCAGATTCTTCCCCTCTTCAGAGATTGCTGATTTTTGCTTCTTGAAGGCTAGCATTATCTGTTTGTGACTTTTCCAATTTATTTCTGCAAAGTATATATTCTTTGTTGTGTCTGGTCACTGAACTTTATGTTCTATTTTCTTTGCAGTCAACTAGTGACCTAACAAAGATTTTTCTTAAAGGTCTGGCTCTAAAATGATAGGGGAAATGGTTCTATCTCTTTAAATCTTCCAATAGATGCCACCAGGGAAGTCACTGATGACAAGAGGGCCATGTATCTGTACCAGTCTCTCAAGCCATGACCAAACCAACCAAAATGTACAACTTCAAACTTTTGGAGAACAAGTCTCACTGCCCACCCTCTTGCAGCCAGCTATGCCAAGAACATAAGCTTCTATGCCCACAGGTGTAGTGGGGCTGAGAAACGGAGGAAAGTACTTGGTTTGCCCATGCTACTCACTTATAAAGGATCAGCATCCTCTTCCTTTATCGAGAATTCTATTGGGTGTCATCAATGTCCTCAAGTTCCAGAGTTCCAGAAGAGTTTATTTCACTTACTCTTTTCAGCTTAATGTTTGCTTTGGGGGAGGGACTGGTCTATAGACCTATTTGCACCATGATTTGGGGTGATATCATGGTATCACTTAGAAGAGCTTTCTGAGTTCCCCTATCTGGGAGGGAGGCATTTGGGGCTTGATAGAATGTCAGTGGTCAGTTCAGGTCTCAAAGAATAGAAGCAGGGATTTGACCGCTTAGGATTGGCTCTAGGCTTGGACTCAGAGTGAGAGGGAGGGGTGAATTGGGGTCCTCTTTAATGCTACTCAGCTTACCTCCTCTGGGCAGGATGAAGTAGCAACTGGCATCTATTGAGTGCCTGACATTTTTTCATTAAAGCCTCACCAGTGTTGAATAAGAAGTTTTACTGTCTGCATTTCATTAATGAAAAGACAGAGGCTCAGAGAGCTGATGTAATATTTCCCATATCATATAGCTGGTAATGGTGGGGCCAGGATTTGAACCTAGGTCTATGTGAGTCCACAGCTTAATCCCTCTCAGCCCATCCTGCTTTGGGTGGGGAGTCCATGTAGTGGCCCTGCCTAGAAATAAAAATGTAGCATTTGGGCCGGGCGTGGTGGCTCACGCCTGTGATCCCAGCACTTTGGGAGGCTGAGGCGGGCAGGTCATGAGGTCAGAAGATTGAGACCATCCTGGCTAACACGGTGAAACCCTGTCTGTACTGAAAATACAAAAAATTAGCCGGGCATGGTGGCGGGCGCCTGTAGTCCCAGCTACTCGGGAGGCTGAGGCAGGAGAATGGCGTGAACCCAGGAGGCGGAGCTTGCAGTGAGTCGAGATCGCGCCACTGCACTCCAGCCTGGGCGACAGAGCGAGACCCCGTCTCAAAAAAAAAAAAAAAAAAAAAAAAAAATGTGTTATTTGATTAGACCTTCACCTGGGCTGTACCTTTTGGAGGCTAAGTCAACTGAACTTCAGTTTTTCCATCTCTGTAGTGGGAGCTCAAAGTGGTTTATCTCTGAGATTCTATGGAATTTAAAGAAAACAGGGACCCAAAACAGGCCTGTAAAGCCTAAGTTAAGAGCTTCCCAGGACTCAGAGAGACGAGTTGGGTCCAGCCTGGCTGGGGCAGGGCATAGTCCCTCCACAGAGGACCGGTCCTTCTCAGCAGCACCAGGCTGGCCCTTTCTCTGCTGAGGTGCCAGTTGGCTTAAGAAGCTGCTCATCTCTGCTTAGCATCCTGGCAGGATAGGGGGCCAGAGAGCCAGGGTTGGAAGGAGCTGCATCTTCCTTCAAGGAGGCCTTCATTACACCCACACCTTGGGCACTGCAAGGTGATCTCTCTGTCTTGTTCCAAACATGACCAAAGAGTGGCCTTGGCTGAACATGGCTTATCTTTAGAGAACACTCTATGCTCAGCTGAAATTAGAGCCAGTTTTTTCTTTGACACTGTCAACCCCTTCACTTTTTGCTGCCTACCTGCGTGTTGGCTGCTAGCCTATGCTTGCTGATATTGCAGATCCTACTCTTCAGACCAGGGCCATTTGCTGTGGGGAGTTAGGCTTTCCATGGAGCTGCATTTCCTGCCTCTCACCCAGGTAAAACCCCCTCAGTGGTCTTGCCTCATGGGAAAAAAGCAAAAGTAGTCTTTCCTCGTCATAACTAACACCAGGTACCAGTTGGATGCTCGAGGCAGGTAAACTCCATCCTGATCCACATTCAACACTTCCCTGCCTTCATTCAGGTTGTTCTTCCTCCTCTTTTGTGTTATCCAACCAAAGAGCAGGGAGCTACATTTTCTCCTTCTCTTGCCTTCCCTCCAAACTGAGTTCAAACGAGCAGATATACAAGGGTCCTTGCTGTGTGTTAGGCACCAAGGCACCAAGAGGAAAGAGTTGGTCCCTGGCCTCAGGAACTCATAACAAAGGTCAACCAGTTGGCTGAGGCCAGAAGAGCTCCGAAGACCCAAAATCAGAGAGGTTATGGAAAGGTCCTCCATTTTTCAAACCAATGAGGGATGAACTTTCCCTTATTGGGAATGAACCAGGAATTATCCAGGGATAAGGCATGCAGCTTAGAAGCTGCTGTCTATGGTGTCAGAGAAACAGAACCAATAGTTTCTCTCTCTCTCTTTCTCTCTCTCTCTCTCTGTGTGTGTGTATGTGTGTGTGCACAGAGAGACAGAGAGAGAGAGAGATTTATGACTTATATAGAAATTGACTAACATGATTACAGAGGCTGACAATTCCCAAGATCTGCACTCTGCAAATTGGAGACCTGGAAGAGCCAATGAGTAGTTCCAGTCCTAAAGCAGGCAAACTCAAGACCCCAAAAAAGCTGATGTTTCAGTTCAAGTCCGAAGCAGGAAAAACCTGGTGTCCCAGCTCAAAGGCAAGAAGGCAAAAGAAGCTCCTTCTGACTCAGTCTTTTTCTTCTATTCAGGAGAGCAATCTGCTTTACTCAGTTTACCAACTCATATGTTAATCTCATCCAGAAACACCCTCACAGACACACCCAGTGTAATGTTTGACCAAATGTGTGGGCACCCTGTGACCCAGCCAAGTTGACACATAAAATTCACCATCACAGAGAGAATTTTTCACTGGTTTCTGTGTGCTGAGTCTCACCATCCTACAGAGTGATTCATCATTTGATGGGGAGAATGTAGCAGAGACATTAATGGTGGGGATTCTGGAGTCACTTTCAGCATTTGTGCCCTGGATTTATCACTTTCTCTCTGTGTGAACTTGGTCACTTTGTTTAACTTTCTGTGTCTAAGTTATCCTACCAGCAAGATGGAGCTGTTAATAGAAACCATGTTGTGGTGTTGTATCAGAAGAGAGTAACTCTGTAAAGCACTTAGCACAGTGTCTGGTGGATAATACCTGCTCAAGACTTGTGAGTTATTGTCATTGGTGGTATTACAGACTTTTTGCCTCTTCCTCCAGAGTGTGTGCTAACTCAACACAGAGAAAAGTGCATGGGGTTTGGACCCAGAGAGGCCAAGGCTGGCTCCATCCTGCACACCTAGAGCAAATCGCCAAGGTTCTCTGTGCCTTGTACTCCCTGTGTGTAAGTGAGGAGGATGTGACCTCAATAGATTGCTTCAAGGGTTAGAGAAAGCATCCATACTGCATCCGGTTCACCTGAGCAACTCAACAGTAGCTGGCTCTTTTTCCACTCCTAATGGCAGAGACCGCATCTTTCATTAGCATCCCCAGTGAGCACCGCTCTCATAGTAAGTGCTCATAAGAGGTTGTTTGAATGCAGTAGCTTTGCCTGATAAGAAAATATGGCCCTACCTATTCCCAGACACCCTTTCTAGAGGTCGGGTCCAACAGGTGCTCAGTATCACGTTGTCTCCACACAGTCTTCTAAGAGGACAGTCTGTCCCAGGTACTTGTGAAACTCCTGTTGCTGCCAGATCTAAGTGAGCTGGTGGAAGGCAAGAGAGATGGCTGGTGGGAGAAGAGCAAGGCTGTTTCTCAACTCTGGGACAATGAGAAGTGAATAGAAAATAGAGAATTACACTTGGGAGTGATTCAGAATAAATTGCCACTGTGTCCCCTAAGCCATCACCCCACTGACCAATGTCTTCCTTATGTCAATTCAGTGTTTTCCATTTGTAAAGTACCTGGACATCACCACATCCCTGAGAGACAGGCTGGGCAGGGGCAATTATTCTCATCTTTCAGAAGAGGAAACTGAAGCTGAGTAGAGGGATTTGCCCAGGGTCACACAGCTCTTCTCATTCTCAGGTTGGTGTTTTTCTCCATGGAGACAAAACTAGAGTCTTTTCAGAGTATCCCTGGTGGCTGGCCAGGCAGAAAGCACAGCCCCACAGGTATGTCTCAGGCTGGAAAATCTTCCCGAGAGGCTAGAGATGAAGGATTTCTTCAACAGTAAATCAAGTCTATGTCATTGTGACAAGAGTTGTGCTTCCGACTCCCAAGGTAGCCCAAATGGTCAATCAGGACACAGGTCTTTCTCTCCAACCCTTGTCAGTGGGTGCCAAAGTCTCTTCCTTCTCTTCTCCTCATCTTTCTCCTGTTCCTTGTCCTTCTTTATCTGCTCTTCTTTTCCTTCTTTTTCCATAATCTCTTTTCTTGACCAGATTGCAACATGCAGCTTCACACTTTAATGGACTAGCCTTGGGATAAAGTCATCAATATTCTAAGAAACCATTTCAGGGATTCTTTTTTTCTTAGTCTCTTTTTAAGTCAGGTGTTTTTAACCTGAAACCATGGACAGTGATTGACTCTGAAAAACAGAATATTTAAATTCATATTAATTTTTTGTGTTTTTTTAATATGAATTGGGGATGGAGGGCATAGCATTCATCAAATTCTCTGAATGGCATAAATACAGAAAGGGTCTTTATTAAGGGCTTATTGACTCAGACTTAACACACAATGATGACAAAATGGTATGATGTGGGCTTCCTGATCCATGGAAAAAATGGCAGAATCTAAGCAGGAAGACTCCTGCACACAGCAGGGCCTAAGCCGAGTTGTCTGATGTCTGTGAACATGACGGATGAAAAGAGTCAGTGTTTGTGTTTTTAAACTATCTGGTTCAAGTTGAGTGACTCTATGGAGAAGTGATTAAAGAAGAGTCTAGCAGCCTATAATCCCAGCATTTGGGGAGGCCAAGACATGCGGATTATTGAGGTTAGGAGTTTGAGATCAGCCTGACCAATATGGCGAAACCCTGTCTCTACTAAAAATACAAAAATTAGCCCAACGTAATGGCACACGCCTGTAATTCCAGCTACTTGGGAGGCTGAGACAAGAGAATACATTGCACCAGGGAGGAGGAGGTTGCAGTGAGCTGAGATTGTGCCACTGCACTCCAGCCTGGGTGACAGAGTGAAACTGCCTCAAAAACAAAACAAAACAGTCTATCATTGCACTGAATTGTTTTACAGAGAAGAGGTGACAAATTTTATTCTTGCAGAAATATCACGTATCTGGAGTAGAAACATGGAAGAAGTTTATTTTCCTTTTCTAGAGAGCTTCCCATCAAAAGGAATGGAATAAACTGAAGCTTTGAGAATTTAGTTGGACAAAAGAAAGAACTTCTTGGATTCAATGCAATTACAGTGTAATTTGGCCAAGAATCTATCTTTGGATTGAGCTGATGGAGAGGAAATTTAGAAGTCATTGGTCACCCTGGAGTTCAGTACACAGGCTGATGCCTATTGGAATCCTTTTCCCATCATCACATCCCAGTCCCATCCACACAAAGAATCATGATAAGTATGATCATTAGGTGATACCAACATATGGGGATGTTGGGTTTAATGACCAGAAATCCTGTGTTCTAATGGAAAGAGGTCAGGTTTTGATGTCTTAAAGGCTTGGGTTCACTTCTTGGCTATACTGCTCATCAGCTGCATGATTTGAGGCAACTTTCTTCACTCTGTAATTTTCTCATTCCTTAAGCATAAAGTGAGGATGAAGACTCTTGCCTTACCACTTGGTTATGATGATTAAAGGAGATAATGTACAAAAAGAGCTCAGCCTGGGACCCGACATGTCAATTCCCAATGAAACCATGTTTATCTGAAGGTCCAGCTCCAGGGAACCCAGGCTTCTCAGAACAGGAATCTCAAAGCAAGAAGGGAGAGTCCAAGCATAAATAAAAAGTTGTGAGAAAACTCAAGGAGTGAGCCCTACTCGGCCCTGCTGGTTTCCATTTTACCCATATGCCCAACTATTTCATGATTTTGTTCTCCAGCTTCTAGTTGATTAGAAGTTGAATTAGAATTGGGTTAATATTCCGCTCTCTTTCATCTTTGAAAAAAAAGAATTGGGTTCATAAAAGGAGAAACTATTATATTCATACATAAGATTACCAAGAAAAGATTTGGAAAAAATATTTAAAAAGTAAACCCTACATGTGACTAGCAAGGGCAGTATGTTAGCCCAGGGCTGCTGAAACAAAGTGTTATACAATGAGTGGTTCAACCAACAGAAATTTATTCTCACAGTCCTGGAGGCTACAAGTTGTAAATTATGGGATAGGAAGGATTGGTCCCTTCTGAGGGCTGTGAGGGAGAATCGGTTCATGTCCCTCTCCTAGCTTTAGGGTGATTTGCTGTCAGTCTTTCAAGCCATAATAGGCATTTCTTTGCTTGTAGATACATCACCCTGATTTTGGCCTTCATCTCCACCTGGCATTCTCCCTGTGTGTGTCTGTCTCCAAGCTTCCCCTTTTTATACGAACACCAGTCGTGTTGGATTAGGGTCTCTCTCTACTCCACTATGACTTAATGTTAACTCATTATATCTGCAAAGACCCTACACATTCTGAGATACTGAAGGTTGGGACTTCAACATACAAATGTGTAGGGTGATGCAATTTAACTTATACTAGGCAGAAATCTGGGATTATTTAGTTTAGGGGCAAGCAGTACCTACTTTCTGAAAGAAATACTATATTTGGCCCCATACTCAGGATGATGATCCCTGGGTCATTAAGAAGAGACTTAAATTTTGTTCAGCATCTTAATCATTTTAGAAAGATCTCTGTAAAAAAGTGACTAATGTGGAAGATGCGTGGGGCTCAATGCTCACTGATGCAGACTCGCTGCTCACCAGGCACAAATGTAAGCTGCAAGCTGCCTTTCCAGAGGATTCCCAAAGCAGGCAGCTGAGCACCCACAACAGCATGAGATCAGTTTTGTGGTTTTCACCTCAAGCTTTAGGACCACAGGGTCTCTGCTGAGCTGACGTGCAGGCACTCAGACTGGAAGCAGAATGACTTCTTCTGCTATGTACCGGTCACCTGAACTAACCAGGGATGTGGACCAGGCTCTGAGCCGATGCTCAAAGGAGTATTCCACAAGATCACTGGCTTTCAGGAATTACTCCTCCCTAAGGAGTGTGTTAACATCTCTGGCTATGAGATACATATACTATGCAGCAAGGCATAAAACAAATGGCACCTACTGTCTGCATCTTTGGACTATTTATATATGCATCGGAGGCAGTCTGAAGTAGCCTAAAGAGAATCAGAAAACCTAGGTCTGAGGCCCAGCTCACTAACTTCTTAGCAGAGTGAGCCATGGCGAGTACCTTACCCTCTCTAAACATCAGTTTTTAATCTGCAAAATAGTGATGACTTCCAGTCAGTGGTGGAAGGGTGATGTAAATATCACACAGGGCAATGGGTGGAAAAGTACCTGGAATGATTTAGGGTGTGCCATAGGTGCACTGAGTCATGCTGGTCTTCACCCAACACCTCTTGGGGGCTGCTGTACTCATTTCCCAGACGCGGCAGGTGTTGGCTGCCAGCAGCTCATGTTTGCATCCTTTTGGAGCATAGCCTTTGGTTGATGGGAGCTACTTTGCCCAGGGATGTCTGGGATGTATGGCCAAACCCCTAGGAGTGACTTGTGGTCAACAGCAGATTGATATGGAGTGTGACCACCCAGCCCTCCTGCCTCTTCCAAGACAACTTCTGTGGTGCATCTGAAGCTCCAGAGCTCCCCATGGGGTCAGGAGGCCAGACTTGCCCTAAACCACACATTTGCCTGGCTTGTCCCCTTCCTATATTTCACATTTCTGACTCCTTCACAGGTGTCTCCTGAGAACACTTCCTCTTTAAATTGCTCACACAAGAATCTCTATCTTAGGCTCCATTTCTAGGGAATCTGACCTAAGCCAGGAGGCCATGCAAGACTCACTGGTTGTTGGCCTTTGCATCTTGCAGTGTTTCCTCTTTCAGAGGTGACGCTGTAACTAATCTGACTCTAAGATCTTTGCACAGTTCTTTACTCTGCCCTGAATATTCCTCCCCCAGATCTTCAGTCGGCTGACTCCTTGTCAGTCAGATCTCCGTTTAAATGTCACTTGCATAGAGAAGCCCTCCCTAACTGTGCGATGTAAAGTGGCCATTTAAATTCCCCACGTAGCCCTTGGCATACTCTGCTTCTTGCGATCTCTTTGTTTATTATCTCATCCCTCTTCCTTCCCCTGTGGTAAGTGAGCCTCGCTTTTCATCTCTGCGATAGCACATTTGGGCTGAACAGTCTCTGAGGGTCCTTCCTGCTTTGGCGTTCCACTTTCCATGGGCTGGGATCAAACGCAAAGCATTAACATTCCGTTAGCAACAGCAGACCAGTAATAGCATGAGAGTTCCAAGGCTGCCTCCCGCATGACCCAGTGCAGACTCCTTCCCTCCCTGAGTTGGTTTCCTCACCTGCTGCACAGAGGCTGTAGTTCACCAGCCTCTGATGTACCACAGGGGAAGGAAGAGGGATGAGATAATAAACAAAGAGATCGCAAGAAGCAGAGTATGCCAAGGGCTACGTGGGGAATTTAGATGGCCACTTTACATCGCACAGTTAGGGAGGGCTTCTCCATGCAGGTGACATTTGTCCTCACGATGGCCTCCAGCTGCAGTCCTATAATTTTGATGACATGGAATGTCTATTGTTTCTGGAACCTGGACACACTACTGCGGGACTGCTTGTGTTGAACCTTCTTTGTTTTCTGTGCTTTCTTTCTTTCTTTCTTTTTTTTTTTTGAGACAGAGTCTTGCTCTGTCGCCCAGGCTAGAGTGCAGTGGCAGGATTGCGGCTCACTGCAAGCTCCGCCTCCCGGGTTCACGCCATTCTCCCGCCTCAGCCTCCAGAGTAGCTGGGACTACAGGCACGAGCCACCATGCCCGGCCGTTTTCTGTGCTTTCTTAAAACGGTTACAGTCAGCTGATGTGAAGGCTTGCAAATGCCTTTTTATTATTTTGGGGAGTATACCTGGCTTCATTTTATTACCGTTAGTCCTGTGCCCCTCAAACCTCGTCCTTTCCAATTGTAGATGCTGGAAAGAAACCTTTTTCTCCCTGCCATCCATAGGTGCACAGCACAAATGAGACATAGTCCTGACACCAAGGCACTCAGTCTCTCAAGCGACTGTAATTATAGCACATTGCATTCATTCATTCTTTCCTGCATTAATTCATACATTTATTCAACAAATACCTAGTGAATGACTATTATCTAGGCTCTGAGGACTCAACAGTGAACGAGATAAACTGCCTGTCCTCATGGAGCTTATGTTCTTGTGTTACCTGCCATCACAAAGGTATTTCAGGGTGCTCTCAAGCACTGAAGAGGAGGCAACCAGTTCTTTCTGCTCAGATAGACCTTGGAAGCCTTTTTGGAGGAGAGAACATTTGGGCCTGGTTTTAAAGAATAAATAAGAGTTTTCCAGGCAAAGAAGGGGTTCATGAAGGCGTTGCTGTGGTTGAGTTGGAAGGACAGTGGCAGGGAGACTCGGGGAGGAGGCCACAGAGGTGGAACAGGCAGAGCCGGATTGTGAAGGCTGCGTGAATCATCCCAGATGCTGCACTTTATCCTGACGATAATGGGGAGCCACTGAAGGTTCCTGCACATGGGAACGAGATGATTTGAGAAGTGTCTTGCCACTTGGGCAGCGTGGCTAAGAGTACTCATGTCCTACAACAGCTGTAACCAATCACCGCAGACTGGGTGACTCAAGGCAACAGAAGTTTATTTTCTTACAATCCTGGAAGCTGGAAGTCTGAAATCAAGGTGTCGGGCAGGGTTGGCTCCCTCTGGAGGGATTGGAAGGAGAGTCGGCTCCTGGCAGTTACTGGCAAAGCTTGGCATTCCTCAGCTTGCAGCTGTATCACTCCCATCTCTGCTTTGCGTGGTCCTCTCCGGTGTGTCTCTGCCATCACATGGCCTTCCACTCTGTCTCTTCTCTTCTTATATGGACACTCGTCATATTGAATGAACGGCCTGCCCCATTCCAATATGACCTCATCTTAACTAATTACATCTGCAATGACCCTATTCCCAAATAAAGTCTCACTCTGAGGTACTGGGGTTAGCACTTCAACACATCTTTTGCGAGCACACGGTCAGCAGGAATGGGGCCACAGAGCCAGGGGGGCCAGCATGAGGTGGACACTCTGCCTGTAACAGCACCTGTGTCACCAGGTGAGGGACTTGTGGGCAGGGATGTGGGCTTGGCGTATTTCCATAGCCCTCTATGTGGGACTGAAAACCATCAGTTGTCTACAACGAAGAATGGGGCAAATAATTGATAAAGCTATGGGAGACTAAATCCCATCCTCCAGTCACTCCCCAAGCAATCACTGCCTTCTCTGTGGATGGTTCTTCTCCTCTGATAATGCACATCACCTCTGGAAGCAACTTGGAGAGCATCTCTGTACTTTCACGTTCTAAATTGTGTACATGAACCATGCTTGGGACAGCCATGCCCAGCGCCCAACCACTTAGCACCCAGAGGTGCAGCAACTCCAGCCCACACCTGTAAGCAGGGCCATCAGCAGAAGTTGTGCAGACTGCAACCCTGTGTGCAGCTTGAAGATCTGGGGTTTCTTCTGGAGCCCTCTCTCTGCTGTGGTGGATGTGAAATCTCTGCCCTCCCCACACTCCTAAGCCTCCAGTGATATCTCCTGAGGTGTGGGCTGGGCAACACAGAGCCTGTTTGGAATGATGTCAGGATTTTTTACCGCTAGTATCAGAGGAGCTATTGTAGATTCTTCTCGTATTTCACCTGGCCCAAATTGGGGAACGGGGGAAGCTTCCCCTTCTCTGAATTCCCACAGCTCTTGATTCTCATGTTCATCCTTGTATTCACTCATTCATGCACTCATTCATTTGATACTGTCAGCAAATATTTAATGAGCACCTATTCAGTGCCAGGCTATGAACAAACTAGAGCAAAAGCCCTGTCTCACAAAGCTAATATTTGACAATTATGCAAAGAGTATCTTTCATGTGCCAGGCACAAGGAAGACACCTGCCCTTCCTTTTGCCAAGTAGCATTTCAGTGATTAAAAGCTTGGGCCATGGAATTCAACAGCCAGGTTTCAAATACACAATCAGTTACTTATAAGCGAGGTGGGCTGTGGCCATGTGTTATAATCACTCAGAGCCTCTGTTTCTCTCTATGAACTGAGGACAATAATATCTTCCCCTTGACAGTTCTAAGATCAAGTGAAATGATGCATGTCATGTGCACCACAGAGTCATGAGTATATAAAAACTGTTCAGTGAGCATTCACTGTTATTATAATTGATACTATTGTAACTATTACAGTTACAAGAGAATGTGGGTTATCTCTCTCCACCTGGTTGTATTTGCACATCAGCTCATCTTCAGAGTTGCGAGCTTGTAACAAAAACATGGGTAAAATAATACTAACAACTTAAACGAGAAACAGAAAAAAGGGACAGATTAAAAACAAACAAAACAAAACAAAACTCTGAAAAACACAAAAAGCACAGGAGGGAAGAGAGAAAAATGACTGAAAGGCTATTTTCGTAGCTGATTATCAAGTAGCCTGCCTTCTACCACAGTAGAAAGAGTCTGGGCAAAGAGCAAGGCGGACTCTGATGTTTGTAACAGAAGCACAGGCTGTTAAGTGGGTAATAAATGCTTCTGACTTTGACATCAGAGTGGGATGCATCCCACAGGTCTTCTTAAAAGAGACATATAGGATGATGCTCTTCAAAGCATTTGCACCAAAAAACTGCAGGGCTGCTCTTGTTGGAAGTCTGAGGGAACCTATTTAATCTCTCCTCTCCCCTCTGGGTATGTAACCAATTGAGAATGAACACAAGGAGCCAGGCGAGGCTCAGTATCAGTGTTGTTATTGATGATGCCATATTGGGAAGGTTCCCCAAACTGCATTCACCATAACAGAAAGTCTGGAGCAAGCCAGGCTTCCCCACTCAGGGAGTACTGGCTGCAGGGTCATCCTAGAGGCAGCCTGGGCCTCACAGACTCCACAGTAGGAACATTGGCAGAACTTCAGCTGGTGTGGCCGGAGAGCCGTCTCTTTCAGGTCTCTCACTCACCAAGGGTCTCAAATTCATACCTTCAATGTTATCTCCAAACAAGTTAGATTAGTTTGCTAGGGCAGCCATAACAAAGTAACACAGACTGCCTGGCTTAAACAACAGGCTGGAAGTCTGAGATCAGGGTGTTGGCAGGGGTTCTTCCCAGGCTTTACCCTTTGGCTTGCAGATGGCTGTCTTCCCCTGTTGTCCTCACGTGGTCTTCTCTCTGTGCATGTCTGTGTCCTAATCTTCTTTTCTTACAAGGACACCGGTTATATTGAATTAGGGCCTACTCTAATGACCTCATTGTAACTTGACTGCCTCTTTAAAGGCTGTATCTCCAAATACAGTCACATTCTGAGGTACTAGGAGCTAGCACTTCAACATATGAATTTTGGAAGAGACGTAATTCAGCCCAGAACACAAGGTTAGGCAGACAATCAGGGAAATATTCCTGGAGAATATAAAAATGTACATCGTGCTGCATTCTTTTAAAAACCACTTATTCTTTTGAATATGCAACGCATGCACATGGTACAAATTTGAAATGCTACAAAAGAATATAGAGAGAAGCATAATTTTCTTTCCTTCCTGACCCCAGTCCCCCTGGAAGCCACGTGATTGGTGTTTTGTGTTTGACTCTCCAGAGAGAGTCTTTGCACATATGTGTGCTTACACAGAGCACACTCTCTGTTCTGCACCTTCCCTTTTCAACTAAAAGTGTATCTTTGAGGGGACTTACTTGCCTAAGACAAAAAACCAGGTGTACTTTTCTCTATTCATCCTGTTAAGGGCAACGAAAAGCCTAGGCGTTATATGCAAGACAAACATACGGAGCTCCTGCAAGATAGAGAGGGGAAGGTAAAAGGCTAGAGACCTCAGAACCCAGGGAATAACATGGTGGTGGGTTCCTTGGGTTTTCTTTTTGCCTCATATATCCCAGAATTGGATGTGAAGAAGCCAATTCTCCCAGAAACATGGACAGAAGCAGACAAAATCAAAAGCTCAAACAAAATCTGCTCCCAATAACTACTCTACATTAGCCAAACACTTTACACACAGAACCTTGAAACCCCTATCCTCACTCATGACAGAAAAGGGCAAAAGAAGAGCCTAGATTTTTGGTCTCATGATGTTTTGACAAGACACCCCAATACCCCTACAGATGTCAGAGGTGACCAATTAGGAAGCCAGGAATTTCATGGCTGACAATGAGATCTCCTTCCCAGCAATATCACCAGAGACCATGTGGGGAGGCTGGACTTTCACTCTCACCCAGCAAAATGGAGAACCCCCTTCTCAAGTATCAACAAAGCCAAATGTGAACTCAGGACTTCTATTTCTGCCTAAAAATGACAAGGCAGTGTCCCCACTTCCCCTGCTAGAGCAGTCATTAAAAATAGCTAAAACACTCAGATTCATAGCTTCATTGCATAAAACTAAAATATCCAGATCTTAAAATAAAATCACTTGTCATATCATAAGCCAAGAGGATCACAGAGTGAATGAGGAAAGACATTTAATAGATACCAACACTGAGATGACAGAGATATTAGAATTATCTGATGAAGATTCTCAAGTATCATGATAAAAATGCTTCAACAAACAATGATAAACAGGCTTGTAACAAATGAAAACATAGAAAGTCTCAGCAAAGAAATAGAAAGACAAGGCAAAAATTGAAAGATACAAAGAAGAACTAAAAGGTAAACTTAGAATTGAAAAATGCAGTAACCAAAATAAAAAGTTCAGTGTTCAGTGGATGGGCTGAACAGCAAAATGGAGGATATAAAGAGAATAATTAATGAACTGGGAGATAGAACAATAGGAATTACTCAATCTGAACAACATAGGAAAAACAGAATGTAAAATCATAAACAAAGCCTCATGGACCAGTAGAACCTCAACAAAAATCTAAAATTTGTATCATTGGGGTCCCAAAAGGAGAGAGAAGAATTGTGCTGAAAAAGTAGTCAAAGAAATAATAATAGCTAAAACTCCCCAAAGTTGGCAAGACATACAAATCTACAAAGTCAAAATGCTGAGCAAATCTCAAACAGGATAAACCAAAGAAATCCACACCAAGACATATCATATTTAAATTTCTGAAAACCAAAAACATGAAAAAATCTTAAAAACAGCCAGAGAAAGACAATATCTTAGCTATAAGGGGAAAACAAATAGAATAACAGTGAATTTCTCATTAGAAAATATGGAGGCCAGAAGGAAGGAAGTAGCACAATATTTTCAGGTGCTGAGAGCAAAGAACTGTCAATCCAGAATCCTACATCTAGTGAAAATATCCTTTAAAAATGAATGAGAAATTAAGACATTTTCAGATGAAGGAAAACTCAGAGAATTTGTCATCAGCAGACCTGCCCTAAATAATGGCTAAAGACAGTTCTTTAAACAGAAAGGAAACAATAAAAGAAGGAATCTTGGAACATCTGAAGGGAAGAAAGAACATGGCTAAGTGAAAATATGGGTAATAAAATAGGTGGTCTTTTTCCTCTTTGGTTTTCTAAATTGTGTTTGATGTTTGAAGCAAAAACTCTAGCATTGTCTGATGTGGTTCTAAATGTATGTAGAAGAAATAGTTAAGAAAATTATTAACCTAGTTTGGCTCTGTGTCCCCACCCAAATCTTATCTCTAATTATAATCCCCACATGATGAGGGAGGGACCTGGTGGGAGGCTATTGGATCACGGGGGCGGTTTCCTCCACGCTGTCCTTGTGATAGTGATAGTGAGGGAGTTCTCACAAGATCTGATAGTTTAAAAGCGGCATTTTCTCCTGTGCATTCTCTTTCTCCTGCCACCTTGTGAAGAAGGTGCCTGCTTCTCCTTCACCTTCTGCCATGATTTTAAGTTTCCTGAGGCCTTCCCAGCCATGCAGAACTATGAGTAAGTTAAACCTCTTTTTTAAAATAAATTGCCTAGTCTCAGGTATTTCTTTATAGCAGTGTGAAAGTGGACTAATACAATTATAGTATGCATAGGGGAGAGTAAAGGGTCATTAAAGGAAGTGAGATATCATCCTTTACTCAAACTATAAAAATGATAAGAGTAGACTGTAATAAATTATGTATATAAAGTAATATCTGGAGCAATCACTAAAAAAAAAAAAATCCCTACACAAAGAGATGCACTAAAAACACTACAGATAAATCAAAACTCTCCATCTTTGTAAATCTAAAAATGTCCACATAACCCACTAGAAGAAAGAACAAAACAGAGAGAACAAACAGAAAAATAAGACTTAAGGCCTATCATGTAAATAATTACACTCAAACACATCAACTGAAAAACAGAGATTAGTAACATGACTCAACTATATTCTGCTTACAAGAAATTCACTTCAAGCATAATGATACAGGCAGGTTAAAAGTAAAATGATAGAAAAAATATATATCCATGCAAACATTAATCAAAGGAAAGCAGGAGTCTCTATGTTAATATAAGATAAAGTAGTCTTCAAAGATAATTATCTGAGCTAGCAAGGGATATTATACAATGATAAGTCAGTTTACCAAGAGGAAATAGTAATTCTAAGTGTGTATGTCTCAAATGACAGAGCTGTAAAATGTGTGAAGCAAAAACTGATAGAACTGAAATAAGAAAGAATTCGTAGTTGAAGAATTCAATATACATTTCTGAACAATTGGTAGAACTAGAAAGAAAACCATCAAGAATATACAAAAACTCAACACAATCAACCAACAGAATCTAATTGGCATTTGTAGAACACATCACCCAACAAAAGCAAAATATACATCTTCTTCACATGCTTAAAGAACATATACCAAGATCGACCATAGCCTGGGCTATAAAATAAACCTCAACAAATTTAAAAGAAATGAAAATATACAGAGTATCTTCTTCAACCACAATGGAATTAAACTGGAAGTAAACTGCAGAAAGATAACCAATAAAATCTCTAAACATTTGGAAACGAAACAGCATACTTCTAAACAATTCCTGGTTTAAAAAGTAAGTCTTAAAGGAAATGAAAAATTACATTGAAATGAATGGAAGTGAAAATATGACCTAAAAAATTTATTGGACACAGCTAAAGCAGTGTTGAGAGGGACATATTTAGCAGTAAATTCATACTCAAGAAAAGAAGAAAAGTCTTAAATCAATTATCTAAGCTCCCACCTCAAGAAACTAGAAAAATAAGAGCAATAAAAACCCAAAGTAAGGAAAAAGAATGAAATAATAAAGACAAGAATAGCAATCGGTAAAACTGAAAACAGAAAACAATAGAGAAAAGTCAAAACAAAGAGTTGGTTCTTTGAAATGGTACACAAAATTGACAAATGTGATCAGTAGCAAGACTGACCAAACAAACAAACAAACAAAAAACTAAAAAAAAAAAAAAAAAAAGATGACACAAATTAACAATATTACAAATGAAACAGAAAATAACACTATAGACCCTGCAAGCATCAAAAGGATAATAAGGAGATACTTTGAACTCTACACACATAAACTTTAAAACTTAGGTTTAATAGACCAATTCCTCAAAAGCCCACAAATAACCACTATTCACTCAATATGAAAAAAAGTAATTCGGGTATACCTATAACTATTAAGGAAATTATATTTGTAATTTTAAAATTGCCCCCCCCCAACATCTCCAGATGTTTCACTGAAGATGAAACATCCAGATGTTTCAGTGGAGAATGCTATCAAACATTTAAAGAAGAATTAACACCAATTCTATACAAACTTTTCCTAAAAACAGAAGAGAAGGGAACACTTCTCAATTCATTTTACAAAGCTAGTATTACTCTCTATTCAAACTGAACAAAGCTAATACAAAAAAAGAATGCTAAGACCAATATCCTTCATGAATACAAAGGCAAAAATCCTTAACATTATATTTGCAAATAGAATTCAGCAGTTGGGCACGGTGGCTCACAACTGTAATCCCAGCACTTTGGAAGGCTGAGGCGGGTGGATTACTTGAGGTCAGGAGTTTGTGACCAGCCTGGCCAACATGGTGAAACCCCATCTCTACTAAAAATACAAAAATTAGCTGGATGTGGTGGCACATGCCTGTAATCACAGCTACTCAGGAGGCTGAGGCAGGAGAATCACTTGAACTCAGGAGGTGGAGGTTGCAGTGAGCCAAGATTGCACCATTGCACTCCAGCCTGGGTGACAAGAGCAAAACTCCATCTCAAAAAAAAAAAAAAAAAAAAAAAGAAAGAAATTCAGCAGCGTATAGTAGGACAAAGTGGGATTTATTCCAGGTATGCAGGGATGGTTCAATTTTTAAAAGTCAATCAATGTAATACACAATATTAATATGCTAAAGAAAAATACTACATGATAATACCAGTCCATGAAGAAAGAGGAATATGATAAAATACAACCCCAATTTTTTATTTAAAAATCTTAGGAAAATGGGAATAGAGGAAGAAAGAAACTACAACTAACCTTATATTTAATGATCAATAACTGAATAACTTTTCCCTGAGATCAGGAAGAAGGTAAGTATGCTCACTCTCACCACTTTTATTTAATCTATTGCTGGCAGTTCTAGCCAGTAGAATAAGACAAGAAGTAAAAATAAAAAAGCATACAGATTGGAAAGAAAGAATAAAACTGTTTTTATTGCAGATGACATAATTTCCTATGTAGAAAATCTGAAGAAATATGCAAAAAAAAAACCTCCTAGAAATAAGAGAGTTCAGCAAGGTCACAGGATGAAAGATAAACATAGAAAAATCAACTGCCTTTCTACATACTAGCAGTGAAGAACTGGTAACTGAAATTAAAAATACAATAGCATTTACAATCACATAATAAAAGAAATACCCAGATGTAAATCTAACAAAACATGTAAAAGACATTTGTGCTAAAAACTACAATACACTGATGAAATAAATCAAAGGAGATCCAAATAAATGGAGAGACATACCATGTTCATGAATTGGAAATAACAAAGATGTCAATTCTCACCAAACTGACAAACTGGCTTAAAGTAATTTTCATAAGATTCCAGAAAAACATTTTGTAACTACAAACAAAATTATACTAAAATGTATGTGGAAAGACTAAGAAGCTAAAAATGCCAAAACAATTTTGAAAGAGAATCAGTCTACTCAATTTGAAAACTTAGTATATAGCTACAATAATCAAGACTGTTTTACTGGCAAAGGGACACACATCTAGATAAAAGGAACAGACTAGAGAACCCAGATATAGATTACGTAAATAGTTTCAAATGATTCTTGAAAAGGCACACAGGCATTTAATAGAAGAAAAGTAGCCTTTACAACAAATACTGCTGAAATAATTGTACATACATAGGCAAATAAATAAACCTTAACCTATCTGACACCTTATACAAAAGTTAACTCAAGATAATGGACTTAAATATTAAATGTTATGCTATAAAATTTTAAGAAAATAAACACAGGATAATGTCTTCAGGATATAGGACTAGGAAAGAGTTCTTAGACCTGACACCAAAAGCATAATTCATAAAAGGGAATGTTAACAAATTGAACTTTATCAAAATGATAAAGTTTTACTTTGCAAAAACTCTGCAGAGATCATATACTAAATTCTTGTATGTATTTTTGCCTATTTCTGTAACATTGATCTGCTTTTCTATTCATGTGCCAGTAGTACAACCTTGAAGACTAACACAACTTTAAACTGGCGCAATGAATATAGATAGTGAATAAACGAACCTTTAAAAATTACGTATTTTGTTTTGTGAAGAGCATAAGTATATGTCATTGCATTTTTTACATTCAAGGTGTTGTTTTAGTTAATGTATGTATTTAAAATATAGCATAATTTTGGTAACTATGTTATAGGATTTCCTAGTTTTTTAATGTGTTCCCCAAAATATGTGGAAGTTTCCCAGTCTCCTTGGTCTTTGAGATGCCTTACTGGAAAATGGTATAATAAGAGAATAGAAAACAAGAGGAAGTGATGCATGAGCAATGAGCCCTTAAATACTGGGTGACTAAGAAACATGGCCCCACAAATGCTAGGCTCCAGTCCACACCCCTGATAGGACCTTGAGTTCTTTGTTGGTCTATCCTCAGCACTGAGAACTGAACCTGGCGCATAGTAGTTGCTCAACAACTTTGTGTTAAATGTAATTTCCTGGGGATGAAATGAATCAGAAGTAAGAGAAAGGCAGAGTTCACCCTAGCAAATCCATTGAGGAGGGAACTATTGGTAGAATTTCCTTCTTTTCTTTAGAAATGCAGGAAGTAGCCTTGCTTCCCCTCCAAATTTCCAGGTGGTCTTTCTCACTTGATCTGAGGATAAAAGACAATGGGCTCATAATGGGTTCCAGTGTCTTAAGGGCAACTTTCTAGTGTGTATATGGGGGTGGTTAAAACTAGGATTAGAACTGACCTGATGATATGATTGCTGATAATCTCAGTGGATAGGGGGTAAAGCTTGGAGCTCACAGGTTTTGGAGAAGTGGTGTGCAATGTTGAAAACAGCATGGGCTCTGGACTCTGAGAAATCCAGGTTTGAAGCTATTTTCTGCCACTTAATAGCTGTGTGTCTTTTACTTCTGTCATCTAACTTCTCTGAATCTTTGTTCCTTTGGGAGAAAAATTATCTTAACTTGATGTGCCTTCTCAGGCTACGATGAGAATAAAGTGAAATGTTTATAAAATATTTATATACTTAGTAGTCAGTCAGCAAATGCTTGTTAAATTCTTTAATGGAACAAATATGAAATCTTTGTCATTTTAGGTACTGATTGGAAAGACATGGGTTCAAAGTTGAACTGATGGAAGTTCATGTCATGTGTCTTTCAGGATGACTTAAATAGACTCAAACTAGACTGAAAAATAAAGACATTGACTATCTGACTACCAAGGAAATCTAGAGGGAGGGCAAGCATCAGGAGTGGTTGGTTCAATGGCTCGATAATGTCATCAGAGACTCCACTTCTTCCATCTCTGCTTCACACTGGCTTCATCCTAAGGGTGACTCCCTTCATACTCATCAGATTGCTGCATAGAAACCGAGGTCACACACAGAACAACATCATTAGCTCAGGAGACCCTCACCCCATACAAGTCCTGTGCTCACCCATGGGCCAGCAGCATAGCCACCAAACAACACACGTTGCTTGTTGGAGGTAGTGAGACTGAGTCCTGGAGCCAGGGATGTGGTCACCTTTCCCTGTGGAGACAGAAAATTACGTGGATAAAATTGGGATTCTATTAGAAAGGAGAAAGGTGGAAATGATGCCGAGTGGACGCTCCAAAGTTTGACCACCTGAAACTGTAAGCAACTTTTATTTAATCTCCTGAGATTTAGTTTTATCATTTGTAAAATAAAGAGTAAATCAACCCTACAATCTCTCATTGGGTTTTTTAAATGATTGCACGAGATCATATATATAAAGTGAATTGCCCTGGACCTAGAATGTAGAAGGTGTTGAATACATGCATAGATATTGTTATTCTTTAGGGTACTGAACTATGGTTTCCAGAGCAGTTAGAGTTCTTAATTTCCACATGGGAAAACGGAGGCTCAGGACATTGTTTGACTGTTCACGGTCTGCACAGCTGGTAGAACGTGTCTGACACCAGACTGCTAGATCCATGGCTCCTGGTGCTGTGACCCATGTCCTCCAGTTCCCCCCGCTTCTAGGGGGCCCCAGGGGAGAATGTAAAGCTCCTAGCGTGTAGGGGATGGCTATAGCAGCAGGCAGGGAAGGCACAGGAATGCCCTTTCTTGATTTGGCCCCACGGTGGGTCCACCAAGGAGGTGCTGACAGCCTCTCTCAGCAGTTCAGAGCTTATGTGCCCCAGGAGTCCCAGGCTGCCCAGACCTGCTTACTCAGATAGGCTTCCAAACTCTTCCAAAGCCTGCCCAAGAAAGAAAACCTCCACATAAGCATCTCGCTATTGTCTTCATGTTCCGCTCAGGAAGTGGCCCTCGGGGAGCAAAGTCCAATAAACCACCTTCAGAAAATGGAGCTGGCGACTGGGGGAGAGGCCAGCCCATGCCCCTGGAGATATGCTGACGCTGGGCTTCCTCCTGCAGTGACAACATCAATCAGACCCTCCCACAAAAAAAAAAAAAAAAAAAAAAAAAAAGCTGAATTCATCTAATTAAAGAGTTCCTTCTGAGGACCCGGTTCTCAGAAGGTCCTCAGAAGGCTGAGCCTGCCCTTTTGGGTATTTGACCCCTTCCTTATTACCTGCAGTCCTTTCCCACAGTGGGAAATAATCTTGGCTTTGATTTGCCATCTGCACACAGGGACGCATGCTGGGGTGGAGGAAAGAATGCAGGAACTCAGATTGGGGTCAAATCGTAGTTCTGCTGCTTCCTAGCTGTGTGACTGAAGCCAAGTTACTTAACCTTGAGCCTCAGTTTTCTTGTCTCTACAATGAGCATAATAATTCTACCTACTTCTACCTAAGTTGTTTCATATCATGCCTGGCAATTAGTAAGGGCTCATTAAATAGCATTTTTTTTTTTTTAAAAAGGAAGTTCCATATTTGGTCTTATAATTTATATGTGTGTTGGGAAAATCCACTATCTATTCAACAGGCATTTATTGAATGCCTTTTATGGACTAAGCATTGTACTAGTCACTGGGGACATTACGAAAAAACAGTTATTGAGTCTTGTTGGGGAAACAGCATTATTCGAATAAAGACAAAGATGCTTATTAAACAAATGTGTATATAGGCACCTAAGTGCTATACAATTGTTAACTCATCTGATCCTTATAAAAATCACATGAGGCAGGTACTATTCATTTCCCCACTTTACAAAAAAGAAAATGAGGGCAGAGATGGATTAATTAGCTTGCCCAAGGTCACCTGTATCAGTTAGCTATCGCCACACAATAAACCAGTCCCAAAAGTTAATGCCTTAAAACAACCATGTATTGGTTGTCACAGGTTGTTGGGTGGGTATCGGCTCTGATCCAGGCTGGGCTCATTTAGGCGGTTCTCCTGTTCTCATCTATGTGCCGGTGGCCAGTGGGGGCTTGGCTCTGCTCCACATGCCTCTCCTCTTCTGAAAGCAACAGGCCAGGCCAGGAATGTCCTTTTTATAGGAATGGCAGAAGTACAAGAGAGCGAGCAGTAGGTTCAGAGTTGGTACCCTGTCATTTCCCCCCAATTCCACCGGTTAAAGCAAAGCAAGTAGCCAAACACAGGGGCAGGCAGCAAGCCCTGCCCACAGGGGAGGGTACTGCAAACTGGCTTGGTAAGGGTAAGCAGGGATGGGTGAGGAACCAGGGTAATGATGCAGCCCCGCACATCACCTGCCTGGTAGGTGGTAGGGCCAGGTGTGCGCTGGCAGTCTTGGTCCAGTGTCCTGCTCTTATGCATTAACCTGAGCTGCCCCTCGCGTGTGTACAAATGAGAGAAAGACAAGCATGGGGTGCCATGAGTATAAATCACAGGGAAGTGCTGGATTCTGGGTAGTCTGGAAAAGGTCTTTCTGAGGAAGTCATGTTTGAGAGGAAAAGGATGCATCCGGGTTAATGCAGCAGAGATCACACTTTGTGCCAAAGTTGCAAGGTGGTTTCACTTCCTAGCAGGGGAAGGAAGGCCTTTGCAATGCCCCTGACCACCCTTTGCAGCACCCCCTTCCCCCCGCCTCCAAATATGTCCTCTCATCCAATGAGCCTGTGCTCTGCCTGACACGCAGGACTGTTGACCTTCCAGAGACAACCCTGGGCCTGCTGTCTTCCACTGGTCAATGCTCCCTCCTGGACTCCCCTTCTTCCTGTGAGGCCAGGCTCAAAGGCCCCCTTTGTGGAGCAGCCTGCCCTGATCCTCCAGGTAGAATTCAATGCTTACTACCACAAGCCACCTCACCAGTCACACATTCTAACCACAGAATGCATCACACAGCTTTGTAGTGATTGGCTTTATGGAATAATGCAAAAGATGGTCATTGAGCATGTACTGGTTTGATTTCCACACTGGACTCTGAGCCTCTTGAAAGTGTGGGCACATACACACATACACACACGCATGTGCCCACACACATGCACACACACACCATAAGGAGATGATGTGAAGGGGAAGGTGGAGATTGGAGTGATGTGACCTCAAGCCAAGGAATGCCCGCAACCACCAGAAACTAGGGGAAGCAAGAGATGGTTTCTTTCTTGATTCTGGACTCATGGCTTCCAGAATTTGAGAGAATACTTTTTTTTTTTTTAAAGCCACTCAGCTTATAGTGGATTGTCACAGCAACCACAGAAGACTAATATGACCCTCTTTGTCCATTACAGGAAGAAAATTCCACCAACATTTTAGCCTTCTTGGAAGAGTTGGGGAAAGGGCTCAGCCTCAGCTCCACCCAATCAGGCAGAATGACTAATAGGATGGGCCCATCTTACCCACGAATGCCTCAGAAGCGAAAGTAAATCAGGCTCTATTTTCTCTTCCCAGCCCTGCGGGCCCCTGCCTGCCCTCAGGGGAGCTATGACTGGTTCCTCTTTCCTGTCCCAGAGAGCTAAGCCTTTGTGCATCCAATTCCAGTGACTCCAGAGAGATCCCCCAGCTCTGTAATCAGAAACACCTTGTGGCCTTGTGGTTATCGGGTCTTTCTAATTCCAACCCCAACTTCATGGAAGCAAATGGTTAGGTCAGATACTGTCACTGGAGAAGGGAAGAGGCAGGAAAACCAAAGCTACATGCTTTGGCAGAGATCCCAGGAGAGTCATCCAACAGCCTACTCAGATGCACACTTGTGTGTGAGGCTAGCCGTGGAGACACATGTGCAGAGGACTCTGTTCCCTGTTTGGGGAGCTCATGGATCAATAAGGCTTCACCCAAGCATCATTCAGTCATTCATCAAACATGCCTGGCAGGCCTCCTCTGTGCTGAGGACTGCACCCGCTGAGGCCAAGGGAGGCCACAGTTAGAGCAGGTTCTGGTGCCACACTGGTTGGGGACACGGTTCTGCCGTGACAGCCCTTGGTTTCATGTCTCAACATGGGGACAATAATAGCCCCTGCTATTATTGGAGGTTGGGGTGGGGTTGGTTGCTTATACCCCCTCATTCAGCCCCTTCCCTTCCAGGGTTCCTGCCAATGAAATCTGCACACAGAGCACTGAACCAAGAGAGGCAAATACCAGCTTTGTGACCTCTGTAGGGCACAGGGCTTCTTGGTACACTGAAAGTGGCTTGGTCCCCAGGTCAAAACGCAAGTCTTTCCCGTGAGCGTAAGGGCCTTCCTAGCTGCCCTGCCTGCTTGCTGATGGAGATGCTGTACCCAAAGGGCAGAAGCCTGGCTTTCAGCCCCATGAGCAGAAGAACACAGGTTCTTATTCCAGGCACACTGTGTGGCCTTGGACAGGTAACTTAACCTCTCTGAGCCTCAGCTTTCTCATCTCCAAAAAGATCATTATGTGGGTCTTCCTGTGTAGCTGTGATTACAAAAACTGAAGAGAGGCTCTGTGTGGTGGCCCTGTCCTCAGTGTCCCCCACAAACAGGTGCACAGTAATTCCCTCCACCCTCTCTCTCCTGAGACAGAGTCTGAGCCAAGGACACTGTCCCAGGCTGGCAAGGGAGCACCCAGGGGTGCTCCTGAAGCTCGTCCTTCCACCCTGCCTCTTTCCTACCATGGTCCCTCCACCTGCGTCTTTCCTACCATGCCCCAGTTCTGATCCTGCTCTTTCTGTTTCAGGCCTTTCCCTTCCACTCCTCTGTAGCTCCTGGCTGGACCCCTTCATCCTGTAAACACTGCAGTGCAAGCCCTAACAGCCCCACTTGCTCCCTGGAGATGAAACAGTCACCCCGGAATAAGAAAATGTGTATTAAGGCTGCGTTGGAGCTCCCATCACTCACATGGCATTGGCTGCATTCAGCAAATGGGCTTAGACTGTACCTACATCCTAAATGGGAGACTGGGGCAGAAATAAAGCAAGAAGGAGCTTTAGGACAGCTTGGGGGCAGAGGGGGAGCTCAAGGGGCTCTGCTACTTGCTGTGTTTGTGATTGTGGGCACGTCCCTTATGTCTCTGCACCTCAATACTTCCACCTGGGAAATGGGGCAACCCCCTTCACTCTGCTACATTAATGTGAGGCTGTGACCACGCGCATGAAAAATCCTTCATTTTATTCCTTGCAGACTCTACTCATTCAGCAAGATCGTTTGTCCTGAGAGTGACTGAGAGGCTGCCCCAGGCTCCTGGGGCTGCAGAAAGGGTGGAGAGCCAGGAGCCTTGGTTCTGGGTCCCACACCTGGACCTGCAGCCTAAAGGAATGACAGCTCAGCCCTGCCCTTTCCTTCAGGGTACATGGTGGGAACCTCCCAGCACAGCCAGCTTCAGTCTCACCATCTAGAGGTCCTCTGGGCCTTGTGCTGTGCCAGAGCAGACCAGGGAATGGCCTCCCCAACCAGTCCCCTCCCACTCCCTTTCCCTCCCCTCTCCTTCTCTCCCCTTCCTTCCCCTCCCCTTCCCTCCCCTCTCCTCTCCCCTCCTCTCCCCAGGCTGCAGCACACAGCAAGCCCCTCCCCCAGGGTGCTCCTCCTTCCCCGATGGCCTGTTGAGGCGGGGGTTGTTGTTTTTATCCCACCTCCCTCGGCCATCTTCCCCGTGGGCTCGTCAGCAAACATGTCCTAAGTCTGGGGTCACGCTAATGTCCTCAAATCCCAGTTTTCAGGGAAGTTACTCCTTCCCTTAATGCCAGACTTCCTTAGCCAGAGGCCCTCCAGGGTAAGACCACAGGAAGTAAGTCCTGAGCCAGGGGATCCGGGTACCAGCTGTCCTGACTGCAGGCTGTCACCTCTCACTCCAGCTGCTGCTCTGACCTCCTCCCACCACCTCTGGACAGCTTTGAATAACCTTTGGGGAGCTGCAGCTTCAATTTCCAGTCCAAATACGAACCGGAGGCACCACAAGCACAGTTAGCTTAAGGCTGTTGGGTTAAGAGACTTTTCTGAGTGCAACATACAGGAATTATTTTAAAAGAAGCATCTAAATATCAGTATGGGATCTTGCTGCTCCTGATATTCCTTGGCCTTGACTCTATTTGGAGGGAAAGAGGCGGATGCCTCATGTACATTTCCTCCTTTTAGTCCTCAAGTGTACCAGGTTGTGGCATCCTGCCCTTTGCCATTTGTGCCCCACCCCCCAATTGTCTAATTCTCTCATTGGATCCTAATAGAGGAAGCATTACTTCATGGCAGCAATTGGGTTCCCTGTGAAGCCGTCCCAGAGAAGCTTAGCCTGAAGCGTCCCTGAACGGGCTGACAGCATGCCCGGCAACTGGGCCACAGGTCCTTCCCTGAAGAGGGTTCCGGGCGGTACATCTCCCAGCCCATCACTGCTCACACCTTAACTATGTCTGCAGGGATCACCCTGCCCACGGTAAAGACAGTCGTCGACATTTTTACACAGAACAGTCACTGCGTTGGGATTATTCAGCGCTGCTCCGAGAACACTGGGTAAACACGGTCCTTACAATTGTCTGGAGCACCCAAATGACCACAATATTGTACCTTCTGGAACAAAGCTGGAGTCAGCCCCAAAGACAGGGTCCGGTTCCATTCCCAGAGCACCAAGAGCTGGAAGATCGGAAGTATTTCTTTCTGAAGCTTTGCTGCCCCATGCTATACCCACGCAGACCTCCCAACCTGCATTTCTGTGGAGGCTGTGATTACTAACAGGCTACCTTTTCTTCGTGGCAGTTCCAGGCTTACACCCTATCCTTTCACTAGGGAAAAGGCAGAGGGTTTCTTTGCCAGTCATTTGCATTCCTGTTAAATTTCGTTAGCTCTAATTGGTCTGGCCTGGGTCATGTGCCCATTTCTGAACCAATCACTGTAGGTAGAGGATAATGCCATGCTCTGATTGGCCAGCTAGTCATGTTGCTATGCCCATCCCGGGAGAGGAGGATGGAGAACAGAGTGAGAGCCAGAAGACTAAATCTTGGGTTTAAGAATGGGGAGGGGTGGTTCTCCAAGGAAATCTGAGGTGCTGTCACTAAAATGAATGGAATGGATGCTGAGCAGGCAGACACAAGAGGAATCTACTCAGTGGTTGGGACTTTGCCTTACTGAAGGCACTTGGGGTGGAATGGATCCTCAGAACTAGGTGCTCATCCCTCTGTCTCCCCGTTACCCTGGCGGGTTTTCTGGGGGTAACTTCAGGTCCTGTCTCAGCTCTGGCTTGGGATCTCCACAGTGTCCGTACTCACTGGGAGCTTCCAGAAGTTCATGCTCAATACAGTGAATCCCCAAACCTGGAGCAACTGCTCAGAGTTTCTGCAGTGTCTGCTAGCTTTGGGTGAGCGTTAGGTCACTGGTTCTGTTAAGGATCCATTTTAGGGTGCTAGCATTCATCCACAGGCACAGGATCCCACCAGCCTGGCCCACAGGACTTGTGATGAGGGTAACCCAGTTGTGCAGTCAGCAGCAAGGCCCTAACCATTGCTCAGGCAAGAGTCATTCCCTTTCTGAGCCTCAGTTTCCTTCTCTGAAGGATTAAATGGATAGTCACTGTGCTCCATAGGCTCTGGGATTGGTGGGCCTCCCAGCTTGAGGGAGAGGAAGCTCACGCCTCTTGAATAGCTACTGTGTTGGTGTCATCTCCATATAGAGCAACATACGTTTCTCACAGTGACTCTTGGAGAAAAGTATTTAATCTCTCATTTTCAGCTGAAAAAACAGAAAGAACAGTTTAGACCACTTGCCCTGGGGTTATGGAGCCAAGCCTTGAACTTGGTGTGTCTGATTCCTTGTCAGGAAAGCACAGGCCAGCTCAGAGATGGGGCTCTGTCAACCCTCTTCCCATAAGTTCTCTCCCTCTCCCCACTAGAGAGAGCTCCGGGAAGAGTTGCAAAGTGGGAGAGATTTATGCCTCCTGTCCACTTGGGCAGGCCCTATTCCTCTCTGGTGACAATTGCATTCTTGGCATTTCCATTTCCCTCCTGGAAAGCAGCCTTGTCTTATGTGTTCTCTCACACTTGCCCTCTTGTTCTTTGGTTCTTTCTTGCAGGGTGACATTAATCCAGTTTTGGGGCAGCGATAGCTGAAAAACAGTCAATGTGAGGGCTGGAAATAGCCTAAGAAATTAGCAAATGCCATCCCCTGCTTTTGCTTCTCTGCACCCGCCAGAGGGAGAGAGCCTTCATTATCACACATGTAATAAAAATAAATGTTTATTGACTGTTGACTGAGTGAGGACAGGATTCATGGTGGCTACAACAGACCTTATCATTTAATTCAATACATTGTCATGCAGTTTAATCAGGATGGGTAGGTGACCAGGCCAGGGTACCACCAGCTGGGAAGTGGCACAGCAGAGACAGCAGGAGGTATTCAACCTCCTAGCACATAGCATTACATCAGAAATTGCACAAAAGCCAAAGTCGAAGTCATAATTCTCTGTCCCTTATTCCCACTCCCATCTCTTAGCATTTCAGACACAAGAAAACAGAAGACAGAAAAGGAAATCCAACCATAAACTCCTGATTCAGAGAAGCAAATGTCAATCCCAAGAACAGGGCAGTCCCTCTTCTCAGCTTTCAAAGTAACATTCCTGAATGGAACATTCATGGAAAAACCTGTACAGCAGACAGATCCATCAGTTTGCCTCCCACACCCAACTTCCTCTTCTGACTTAATCAGCTCCACTGCCTTCCTCTGCAAAGAGCAGTCATGTGACCTCAACCCCGCCACAGCCAATTGGACCAAGCATGACCACGTGACTCAAGATTGGCTTGTTTGTGGACTGGGCTGAGTCAATGAAATGCTCAATGAGAGGAACTGAGTCACAGAGGTCAGAGGTGGTAGCCATTCAACAAGAAGATCTGGAGGGCTATAGTTAGGGGTGGTGTCTCGCTAAGCCAGAACCATGAGAGATGAAGTGATGTGGTTTGCAGAAACAAGAGGGTACACAGACTGTAAGGGATGCCAAGCTGGAAGACCATGAGGCCCGAGAGAGAAGGGGCTGGAAGAAGCCAGAGACTCTGTGTGTTTCCTGAAGCTCTGTCCTATAAGTAAGGAAGGTGCTAAGTGCATTCAATGACCCTTCCATTTGCTGGGGCTGGATAACTTGTGTATTAGTCCATTTTCATGCTGCTATAAAGAACTGTCCAAGACTGGGTAATTTATAAAGGAAAGAAGTTTAATTGACTCCCAGTTCAGCATGGCTGGGGAGGCCTCAGGAAACTTACAATCATGGCAGAAGGCAAAGGAGAAGCAAGACAGTTTCTTCACAAGGTGGCAGGAAGAAGTGCCAAGCAAAGGGGGAGGAGCCCCCCAAAACCCATTAGATCTCGTGAGAACTCACTATCACGAGAACGGCATGGGGGAAACCACCCCTGTGATTCAATTACTCCCATCTGGTGTCTCCCTTGACATGTGGGGATTATGGGGATTACAATTCAAGATGAGATTTGGGTGGGGACATAAAGCCTAACCATATCAACTGGTTTTCATGATAACCAAGAGAGCTCTGCCTGGGACAGCCTACCATGATTCAGGTGTGAAAGTTGATCACATGAATTGGGTTATTCTTTTTTTTTTTTTTTGAGATGGAGTTTCACTCTTGTTGCCCAGGCTGGAGTGCAATGGTACAATCTTGGCTCACTGCAACCTCTGTCTCCTGGGTTCAAGCGATTCTCCTGCCTCAGCCTCCCGAGTAGCTAGGATTACAGGCACGCACCACCACTCCTGGCTAATTTTGTATTGTTAGTAGAGATGGGGTTTCTCCATGTTGGTCAGGCTGGTCTCAAACTCCCAACCTCAGGTGATCCGACTGCCTCGGCCTCCCAAAGTGCTAGGATTACAGGAGTGAGTCACCGCGCCTGGCCCTCTTTTTTTTTTTTTTTTTTTTTAAAACAGGGTCTCACTCCTGGAGACAGCCTGGCAAAGAATGACAGATTCCTAAGAAGGGAAGAAGAGACAGCAAAGAGAAGGGTCCTAGGAGTGACCCTGGGGATACACAGACTTTCAGGGCAGGAGAAAGTGGTCAGAGAGAAGCAGGGGACCAAAGGCAGTAGAGACTTTTGGAAGTCAGGGCAGGAGAGAATGTCAAGGGGTTAGAACAGATAACCAGGCCACCTGCTGCTAAGAGGCAAAGAAGAAGAGCATGGTGAAAAGGCTTTGTGCTTTACTCCATGGAGTGAGGTTGACTCACCAGGACTTAGTTGTTATAAGATGAGGCATAGCCTACTATTCTTTAATTATGCAATTTAATTAAGTACATTTTTCTCCCCTTTACCTGTGTGGCTCGAAAATCATATGCCATCCAAGACTCTTTGTTTAAAAGATATAATGTGGGCCGGGTGCAATAGCTCACGCCTGTAATCCCAGCACTTTCGGAGGCCAAGGCGGCGAATCTCAAGGTCAGGAGATCGAGAACATCCTGGCTAACATGGTGAAACCCCGTCTCTACTAAAAATACAAAAAATTAGCCAGGCATGCTGGCACATGCCTGTATTCCCAGCTACTCAGGAGGCTGAGGCAGGAGAGTTTTCTGAACCCCGGAGGTGGAGGTTGCAGTGAGTCGAGATTGCGCCACTGCATTCCAGCCTGGCTACAGAGCAAGACTCTATCTCAAAAAAAAAAAAAAAGATGCAGTGTTCTATTGAAATGCATACTTTGCAGGGGCTGGTTCCCACTTCCCTCACCCTAGTGTATGCCCAGCTTCAGCTTCAAAGGTACATCTCAGAGCTTGGTTTAAGACTGTTAGCTACCCCCAAATTAAGATACATTACACTCCTCCGCATGTTCCTCCTCCACTATGTCTGCTGGGCTGAAAACAAAAGAACCATTTCAAAATGCAATAAACACTACATGCAAATTAGTGCCCCAAGTAACTGTGGGTAATCATTTTGGAGAACCAAAGCTGCTTAGAATACCAATGCTGTGCAGGCAGGTTTGCATGAGGAAAGAAATCCCAGGTGGCTCTGTACTAGTTTGGCTAAGAGAGGATGGGTAAGTCAAAGGAAACCATTATCACAGAGAGCAGAGCCTTTCCTTGAAGATTCTCCAAGAGAATACCACCAGTCTACAGTTTTATTTTATGAGCTGAGTTTGGACTGTCACTTACCAATGGGCACCAGTAAGGTCTCAGCCCATCAATGGTTATGGCAGCTATTGGCTGTCCTCTGCCTGCTCTCCAAGCACTATGCTGTGTGTCTTCGCAATCTCTATCTCACTTAGTCCTACATGGGAAAATATAACCTTCACTTTACAATGACTGAACTGAATTTCTGAGCTCTTAAGTAGAACAGGAACTCAATTTCAAACAGCCTTAACCAGAAATCTTTATCCTTATGTGGCCTATCTCTGAGTAGATTTTGCTTCGTGTTATATATTTGTTCAATTCCTAGGTTTAGAGGGGACGATAGAGTGGGGTGAAAAGGATCAGAATGGGGCATTTGGAGAACTGGGTGTTGGCACCAGCATGGACCTGTTTTGTGTCTCTGGGGGAGTCACTTCGTGTCCATGTCCAGGGGCTTCATTTTCTTCCTCTATGAAAATGAGGGGATGGGCTAGTATCATTGTGACCTCTCCTACTCACCCTTGCAATGGTGGCAGGATAAAGTTTCAGTTCCTTTGTAGCCTCACTCATTCCCATCTCCCAGCCGTCCCTGACACCCTTTTACTGCTGCTGCAGCCATGACAAAGGTTGGAGGTCCCCTGGACAGCCCCCAGCCTTTCCACCTGCTGCTGCCTCCGTTAGGGGGCCTTCCAGCTTTTCTGGTTGGCAAACTTCTCTTCATCCACTGAAGCCCCAGCTCAAGTATCCCCTCCCCTTCACAGTCTCCCTGACTCTAAAAGGAAGTTCTAGTAGAGGCATCTCCCCATCTTATATCCATAAGAATCCAGTTCACAGCTGTCCGTTGGAGCACTCTGAAACGCTGGGTCATTGTCTCCCTCCCTTCTCCATGACCCAGGGCAGGAGATGGGCCTCACTGGGGCACCATTGCATTGCCACCCTCAGGCCCAGCACCTAGCACATGATGCTTTCTAGATGGTGACAGAATGAATGCCCTTCCAAGGCAAACCCCATTTCTGGCATCCTAAGATGCTATGAATTTAACTGTGCTCCTGGCAGAGCAGAAGATGCCAAAACAAGAGATAATTTTACCTTCCCCATCTATTTCTGTTTCTCTGTGTCACTGACTTTCACTCCAGCTCCTCGTCAGCAGACAAGCCATCTTGTGAGCGTACATAAATGTCAGTCATAGCTGGGATTCCCTCTTCTCCTGAAACAAAGCCTCCGCGAGCCTGCGTTGGAACATGGAAGGGCCTGATATCTTTGTGGCTGAGATTATTTTAATTTGGAGATCCAATCACCCAGCAAAGCCCCCTGCTCCTAAATATCCACCTTATTGGGAAGCCATGGTGTCTGAGGGCACTGTTAGTAACTTACAGTGAGGAAATTCTCTGTTCAGTGGACACGTCATATGGAAAAATATCAAAGCCATTAACTACCATTCAGGGGTATTTGAACTCACTCGTCCTTCATCTGTTTGTTTATTCATGTATTCACTCATTCAAGAGTTACTATAAACTGGGTACAAATCATTTTAACTTCACTCCTGAGAAAGGTTCCACAATGGTTTATTGACCTAAGGCTACCAATTAATATAGTAATAGCCGATATTTGTGGAGTGCTTATTGTGTACTGGGCACTGTATTAAAAACTTTATATATGTTAATGTATTTAACCCTCACAACTCCACTAGATTGATATCATTTTTTATCATCTTTATTTTGCAGATAAGAAAACTGAGGCACAAAGAGATTCTTAGCTTGCTTAGGACCACACATCTGGCAATCAGCAGAGCTGGGCTGAGACCATCATATGCTCTTAACTACAACCTGCACCCTTAGGATGGGAAGGGACACTAAGGGGCAGTCATGTCCCCAAGGGTCTCGGCGGATCAAAGGAGCATCAGACAGGAGACAGAACCCGTGACTTCCATCCAAAACTATGCCCCTGGCCAAGTATGTCACCTTGGCAAAGCACTTGGCCCTTTGAGTAACAATGTGGTTTTGCTGTTCTTGCTGGTTTTAATTAACCTACTAATATTTTTAAAGAAATTTGGGTTAGAAGATGACTAGCGAAGCCAGAGGGCTCTCTAGCCTCTACAGTTCTGCAAACTAGATCTTCCCCACCCCCTGCAAATTATGATTGGTACTGTCAAGGTGGCTGAGGCTTAATGTCTGAAATTGACACTAGCAGAAGACAGCCTGCTCCGAGCAGGCTGCTCTAGAGGGCCTGGCACCTTGTTTCCTGGGGCTATAATGAAGATGGGGGTTCTGTGGCTCCAGCCTGTGATTAAACTATTTCCAGGAGGGTGTAGGGAACAGAGGCCTGAGGCCATGACCTTGGAGGAGGCTGTTGAAAATGCACATGTTCCATTTTCAGAGTGTGTCCCTTCCATCCTGTCCCCAGCTCCGACTGCTGGCACTAACACTGGTTAAAATCTCAAGGGTGGCTGGAGGGTCTCTTGCACGGGGCAGAGTGATGCTGGCCAACAGGGTTTTCAGTGCGCAGGAGACACAGAAGAGAATAATGCACACGCAGAGCCAGGAGAAGTGGACTGGACAGTGTCATTTTTCAGATCAAGTGACAAGGTATCAGGTCATTCAATGTCAAGGACAAGGTCTTCATATATCCTAGTGCTGCCCCAGAAAGGCCATGTGATAGGGCAGAGCGAGCACAGGCCCTCACGGCAGTCACATGAACTTAAATCCAAGTGCTGCCTCTCATTAGCTGTGTGTCCATGAGTGGGCTATTGGCATCTGTGAGCCTCACTTTCCTCTTCTATAAAATGGGGAACTCTCTCCAACTTTCAGGGTTGTACCAACAATTAGAAATGACGTTAGTCAAATGCTCAACTCTCAGCTCAGCACACAGATGCTCAATATTTGTTTTGCTTTGCTTTTTCTGAGACGAAGTCTTGTTCTGTTGCCCAGGCTGGAGTGCAGTGGTGTGAACTTGGCTTGCTGCAACCTCCACTTTCTGGGTTTGAGCGATTCTCCTGCCTCAGCCTCTCAAATAGCTGGGACTACAGGTGCACAGCACCATGCCCGGCTAATTTTTTTTTTTTGGTATTTTTAGTAGAGACAGGGTTTCACTATGTTGGCCAGATTGGTTTCCTACTCCTGACCTCAGGTGATCCTCCCACCTTGGCCTCCCGAAGTGCTGGGACCACAGGCATAAGCCACCACTCCCAGCCCAGTAAAGTGGAGTTCTAAGACCACCACAGCAAGTGCCAGTCATTTTGTTCAGCTGAAGTAGAGGCGTGTGAAGGGGGATCGGAAGATGGGGCTGAAAACATGGCCAGGGACCATTCCCTTTTTCTTTCATTCATTCCATATAGACTTTTTAGATACTGACCTTGAGCCAAGGATAGGCCCCGGTACATGGTAGATGCAGTTCCTGCCCTCGGGCGTTTTTCTTGAATACATCTCTTTGTGTTAGGGAAGTCCTCTTCTATTTCTATTTTGCTAAGCGGTTTTTATCTTTTAATCATGAAAGGCTATGAATTTTATGAAAGGTTTTTTCTCATCAATTGAGATGAATATGTATTTTCTTTTTTAATACATACCATTTAAACTAAAATCTTAGATATGGAATTTGGGGTTAAAGAGGTTAGCCACTCACAAGGTTGGAGACATGTTGCTAAACTGTCTTTTAGAATGATTTTAACCACTCATACCCCCCATCATGGTGGATAAGCATGCCAACTTCAGCACACTGTGATAATCATCAGTTATCTTCATCATTTCCATCTGACAGGTGCAACATGGAGGGTTTGTTGGTTGAGTCCTTCTGAGAAGCAGATGTTGAGATGGGAATAGATGTGGAGAGAGTTAGTGAGGAAGGGGAGGGGCTGGAGAGGGTGGGAAGGGTCATACAATGCAGCCTCAGTAAAAGAGAGGTGAGTAGACAGAGTATCAGACTGCCCCACAGTTCCAAGAAAGTTTCAGGCAGGCCAACATGGACTCCAACCAAGTCACCCTCAGGGGAGTGTCTTGTCCCAGGAAGAGACCTACATTCCTGTCCTTGGCTGTGAGCAGCCCTGGGAAGCACGGACTTGGGACAAATGTGGTGTTGAATTCCAGGCAAGTGAAGCTGCCCATCAATTGTGCCCCCACAGTAGGAGAGCTGAGTGCTCAGTGCGTGTTCTCACTGCAGCCAAGGGCTGTTTGTTTTATTCTTACTAATTTGTTGGAGTTCTTTATAGATTATGGATATTAACTGATGGAAGCATTGCAAATATTTTCCCTAGTTTATTGCACGTCCTCTGACCTAGTTGGAGAGAGAGGGAAAGATTGTCATAAAGGAAGGGAATTCTAAATATTTAGACAAGAAAAGCTAACTGTTTTCTAAATATTTTTTCCCTTCCCTTCCCTTCCCTTCCCTTCCCTTCCCTTCCCTTCCCTTCCCTTCCCTTCCCTTCTTTCCTTCTTTCAGACAGAGTCTCGCTCTGTCACCCAGGCTGGAGTGCAGTGGCACCATTTCAGCTCACTGCAACTCCCAACTCCCAGGTTCAAATGATTCTCCCACTTCAGCCTCCTGAGTAGCTGGGATTACAGGCACTCCCCACCACACCCAGTTAATTCTCGTGTTTTTAGTAGAGACAGGGTTTCACCATGTTGGCCAGGCTGGTCAACTCCTGACTTCAAGTGATCTACCTGGCTCGTCCTCCCAAAGTACTGAGATTACAAGTGTGAGCCACCACACCCAGCCAATTCTTCCCTTCCCTCCTTCCTTTCCCTTTCCTTCTCCTTCTCCTTCTCCTTTTCCTTCTCCTTGTCCTTCTCCTTCTCCTCCTCCTCCTTCTCCTCCTTCTCCTCCTCCTCCTGCTCTTCCTCCTCCTCCTCCTCCTTCTCCTCTTGCTTTCCTTTCCTTTCATCATGTCAAGGAAAGCTCTTCTTTCCCCTCACAGTTTAAAAAATAATTCTCGGCTGGGCGCCAGTGGCTCACGCCTGTAATCCCAGCACTTTGGGAGGTGGATCACCTGAGACCAGCCTGACCAATATGGTGAAACCCTGTCTCTACTAAAAATATAAAAATTAGCTGGGTGTGGTGGCTACAGGGTGTGCCTGTAGTCCCAGTTACTCAGGAGGTTGAGGCAGGAGGATTGCTTGAACCTGGGAGGCAGAGGTTGCATTGAGCTGAGATCATGCCACTGCACTCCAGCCTGGGCGACAAAGTGAGACTCCATCTCAAAACAAAATATTGTCTCATAAGTATGAACTAAACCATATGGGCTCAACCAAATTGGATGGCCAGTCTGCAAAAATGCAAGGGTGGAGACACATGCTCGGTGACACCACTGGACACAGTCAGTGGAACCCAGACGATAGGAAACTGCAGACCAGTGACCTGACTTCTTCAACAGATAATTCACAAGGATAAAGGGAAAAAAGGGGAGTCGTGGGGTAGAAGGGACTCGAGAGCCATGTCAGATAACCTCAGTAAATGGATCCCTCTCTCCAGAAAAGTGAAACAAGAAGGAAAGTTTGAAAACTGACTGAATATTTGCTATAAAAATATAGTTATTTGTTAGAATGATGATGGAACTGAGATTATGTTCGAAGAAAGATACCTGTGTCTTTTGGAGCCACATGCGGATATATTTTCACATGAATAAGTCTGGGATCTGTTCCAAAGTCACCTGAAGTGGACCCAAGTGCGTGGGGATACAGATGAAGTGGACTGGCCTTGATTGTTGTTTTAAATGGAGGGTGGTACATACATCCACAGGGGCTCATGGTACCGTGTTCTCCATCTCTATATATATTTAAGGTTTTCCATAATAAAAAGATAAAAACTAAAATCTACCAGAAACACATACACACAAATACGTGTACACACACATAACACACACACACACACATACGCACATGAAAAGAAAACAAGAGAGCGCCCTGGAGTCCAAATTTCAGGGTTTGAATGTCATCGCCACACTTGCTAGCTGGTGGCTCTCAATGCAGTTATCTAACCTCTTTGTGATTCTGTTTCTCATACATAAAATATGGGAACTATTATATCCTGTGCCATATCCCTGTTTTGAGGATTAAATGAGAAAAAAAGCAGGTAAAGCACTCCTCTGTGGAGAATCCGGCACATAAAAAGCATTGCATTAATGGATATTACAAATGTTTACTGAGTGCCTTGAATGTGTCAGGCACTGTGCCCAACACAGAAACTACCTAGTGTTTTCTAATTCTTAATAACTAGCGTTGTTATTTTGTGTTTCTATTTCGTACATTTCCATCTTTTTCCATCTGGATTTCATTTTGGCATAAGAAAGGATGCAGGGAATTTTTTTATTCAAATATTTTGCCAATTATCCAATGTAATTATTCATTAAATAGTCCTTTTGTCTCCACCGATGTGAAACATTCTGTTCTTCATATTCTAAATTCACATGTCTATTTCCGAACTCTCTGCGTTCTTTGATACTCTTCTAACAAGGTTTTTGTCTGATCACCTTTAGGAATCTCTTTTTAATATTTGGCTAGTTTAGATGAAGAAAATATTAATTTAAAAAATGTGTTGTTTTTTTCTTTCTAATTTAAGAAAGCATAATATTTTTATTTCCACTTTACTAAGAAAGGATTTTTGCCTTCTGTTCACTAGGTCTTTCCACAAAATACAGAGCAAATTGTAGAATGATCTGCTGAACTCAGAACAATAGGAGAAGAGTGACCCATCGTCGGAGCTGATCAGAGAGAAGAAGGGAGTTAACTGGGCTTCCGCGGGTGATACCCAAGTAAGGCCATGGTTAAATCCATGGTCCCAGCCTTTTGCACCTTTGTCCAAGGTTTTTCCCACTTATTCACAGGAATAGTTAAGTTCAGCTTTTTTTGCTTTGTGTATTAAAAAAATTTAATTGGCAAATAATAATTGCATATACTTAGGGAGTCTAATGTGACATTGTGACCTATGTATACATTGTGGAATGATTAAATCACGCTAATTAATATGTCTGTCATCTCATATGTTTATCATCTTTTGTGATGAGAACATTTGAATTTTACTTATTTTTAGCAATTTTGAAATATGCAATGAGTTATTATCAACTATAGTCGCCGCGTTGTGCACTAGATTGCAAAAACTTACTCCTACTGTCTAACTGAAATTTTGGACCCTATCACTAATAGCTCTCTCTTGTCCCTTCTTCCACCCCTAGCCCTGGTGGCAGAGCCGTACGTCAGAGCTGTATATCACTGGATTGTTTTAATGATTCTTTAAAAAAAAATGCAACTCTGATTTCTGTGTATCTGTGCCAAGTGTCTAAAGTTTCTGTGCCTGTCTGTGACAAGCAATTCTTATCTTTTCTGATACAACTAGAAGAGTGCATAAAGTTGATATTTACTGAGTGCCTATTATAAGCATGATACTTTATATATGTATCAGTGACCTTTTCCCCTTGGGCTGGCTAAACTTTTCTTGGTTGTGAAAAGGGATAGGAGAGTCATTGAGGTGGCAACCCACTACAATTGCCCAAAACCACAATAGTTACACAAACTCACAAAGGCCACCAAGACTGTGAAATCTGCCTCCCCTGACCCAGGCCCCACTGTGGTCATACGGTAAGCTGGGTATTTGAGGCAATGTAGGTTTAGGAGCAGGTAGCTTCTTTCCAGTTCACAACCATCCCATGGGGGAACCAACAGGCATTCCTGAGATGCCCTCAGGCATGCAGCCCAGCTCTCTCTCTCTCTCTCTTTCTCTTTCTCTCTCTCTCTCTCTCACACACACACACACTTTTATGATGTACTCAAGCCCTTCCAAATATGTTCTCCCATCTCCATACAATTTCCCTTTTCATCTTCTGTCAAATGTTACCCAAGTCCTACTCCAGTGCCTTTTCCAAGGAGAAGCACTTGCTCTGTCCCCATTGCTGTTTACTTCACCTGTGTGAGGAGGAACCCCTATGCAGGGAAAGCAGAGTGGATGCCTGCACACCTTGGTCTTAAGCAGATTTTCCTGTATCTTTGGTTGAAATCAACTTAAAGTCCTGGCTAACATCATTTCTGAGGTCACAAGAATGCCAGCACTCTGCAGCCTCCTCCTCTCCCTTATCTTAACTGTGTTTTCTTACATCTTACTAACCATGACGTTGCCTTATCACTAATTTAGTACTTTCTCTCCCTACTGCCACAACAGAAGAAATGTTTCCCAGTGTGCACATCCCGTAATTTCACAAACTTCCTACTACTTTTCATAGACTTCTGTAGCAGTGAAACAGCAAAGAGCTGACATAACTGACTCCACTTTTTGTTTAAGGGTTCTTTACCCATTACTGCACATAGGCAAGGATAATTTTAGAGCACTGAGATAATATGCGAAAACAGCAATCACGTGGTTTTTAAAACTAACTTTAGGATTAAAGGGGAAGTATGTAAACAACTATGTCTTGTTTAAAGATTTATAGGAGCACTGTGAACTGACCAAAGACAGAAAAGTTCTTAGCCTCCTCAGAAGCTTGCCGGTGCCCAGATGCCTGCAGTTGTTGGTCACCTCTTGATCCCAACCCTCTACTCTTCCCCCTACACTTAACATAGCAAGAGCCTGAAATTTGTACTCACTTGAGATGTTCTTTGCAACACTAGTCCACCATCTCCTTAAGTTGCCAGCTGTTGAATAAACCCGCATTTCCTCTCATCAACTCTTGTCTCTGGTGTTTGGCTTTTGAGCAGTGAGCGGCTGAACTTGGGTTCAGAACTTGAACCTACTGCATTTAGTTTTTCTGATGCAGTAGTTTTCCTTCCTGCTCAGGAAGTAGGTTTCCTGCCCAAAATGTGTATAGATTTTTTTGACCTCTGACAACCATGAGTCACTTTGCAAGATACAGAGGGAAAACTGAGGCTCAGAGAAGTTATTTCAATTACCAGGGTTGCTCATCGGATAAACAGCAGAATTCAAGCGTACAGATCTTGATCTAAAAGTCAGCATTTTCCACTCCAGTTTTCTGCCCCTACCTCCCCTGACCCCATCACTTGTGGCATCACATATAGTAAAGGGATGCAAGCTAATGGCTTGGGATTTCTGGGCATGAGAATTTCGGAAACATGGTTTGGGTCTTGTTCTTTATATTAGTGTTATCTGGATCAGATGTTTTGAGTCTTCTGAAAAAGTCCAGGGAAATTTGATCAAAGGAACCTACCCCAAATATAACTTGTCAGTGAAGTCCTTGAAAAGTAAAATCGAAACCTCTAATTGAAAAAAAAATTTACTCATTAGAAAAGACTTTGAATTATAAATAGAGTCAGATAATGGATCTTATAAGGAGTTGTATGGATGACAGGATATTCTCTTATTAATTCTTTTTTTAATGGAACTAAAATGCACATTGATTTTCTTCTTATCATTCTTTTAACAACTCTGGCTAAATGGGAACTGAGCAGATGAATGACAAGTGGAATCCACCAACCTGTCTCTGGGCTCATGAGACATAGTCAAGTTTACAGTTTTGGGAATATTCTTAGTATGTGGCAGAAATGCATTAGGCAACTAAGCAGAGCACAGTGATTTGAGTGGGAAGAAAGCTGTCTTGCTCTGGAGGGCCAGCACCAACCGACAATAACTTCCTTGCTCTCTCCTGTTCCCTCCCTTCATACAAAGCATAGCGACATGCAGGCTGAGAGGTCAACACATGCTTCCATTTGAGCTGGGTGTGTGCCCAAGACATCAGAGGGCGAGCCTGCGACTGCTTTGTGAAAAACTTACTCCAGCCCATTAGGCAAGCCACCCTGTCTCAGTGTCCCCATCCCTATCCATTTCCCGGGGCTGCTGTAGCAAATTCCCAAAAGCCAGGTGGCTTGAAACAGCAGAAATTAATTCTCTCATAGTTCTGGAGTCTAGAACTCCAAGATCAAGGTGTGGGCAGGGTTTGTTCCTTCCAAGGGTTGTGAGGGGAGAGCTGCTCCAGGTCTCTCTCCTAGCTTTCAGCAGCTACTGACCTTCCATCACTCCAATCTCTGCCTCCATTTTCACGTGGGCTTCTCCCCTGTGTCTGGGTCTCTGTGTCCAGATTCCCTCTTCTTCTAATGACATCAGTCGTTCAATTAGGGCCTGCTCTAATTCAATATGACTTCATTTTAAAGGAATTACATCCCCAAAGATCCTTTTTTCTTTTTTAGTTTTTTTAATTTTTAATTTTTGTGGGTACATAGTAGGAGAATATATTTATGGGAGTACGTGAGATGTTTTGATACAGGCATGCAATGTGAAATAAGCACATCATGGAGAATGGGGTTTCCATTCCCTCAAGCATTTATCCTTTGATTTACAAACAATCCAGTTATAACCTTTATTTTAAAATGTACACTTAAGTTATGATTGACTGTGGTCCTCTGTTGTGCTATAAAATAGTAGGACTTATTCATTCTAACTTTTTTTGTACCCATGAATTGTCCCCACCTCCCTCTGCAATTCCCCCACTACCCTGCCCAGGCTCTGGTAGCCATCCTCTGCTCTCTATGTCCATGAGTTCAACTGTTTTGAGTTTTAGATCCCACAAGTAAGTGAGAACATGTGATGTTTGTCTTTCTGTGCCTGGGTTATTTCACTTAACATAATGATCTCCAGTTCCATCCATGTTGTTGCAAATGACAGGATCTCATTCTTTTTTATGAATGAATAGTACTCCATTGTGTATACGTACCACATTTTCTTCATCCATTCATCAGTTGATGGACATTTAGGTTGCTTCCAAATCTTAGCTACTGTGAACAGTGCTGCAACAAACATGAGAGTGCAGATATCATGTCGATACACTAATTTTCTTTTTTGGGGGTATATACTCAGCAGTGGGATTACTGGATCATATGGTAGCTCTATTTTTAGTGTTTTGAGGAACATCCAAACTGTTCTCCATAGTGGGTATAATAATTTGCATTCCCACCAGCAGTGTATGAGGGTTCCCTTTTCTCCACATCCTCATCCGCATTTGTTATTGCCCAATTTTGGGAAAAAAGCCATTTTAACTGGGGTGAGGTGATATCTCATAGCTTTGATTTGCATTTTTCTGATGATCAATGATGCCGTGCACCTTTACATGTGCCTGTTTGCCATTTGTGTGTCTTCTTTTGAGAAACATCTATTTCCATTTTTTGCTCATTTAAAAAATCAGATTATTAGATTCTCTTTTCCTATAAAGTTGTTTGAGTTCTTATATATTCTGGTTATTGTGAGATGGGTAGTTTGCAGGTATTTTCTCCCATTCTGTGGGTGGTCTCTTTACTTCGTTGATTGTTCCCTTTGCTGTGCAGAAGCTTTTTAACTTGTGATCCCATTTGTCCGTTTTCACTTTGGTCCCTTGTGCTTGTGGAGTATTGCTCAAGAAATGTTTGACCAGACAATGTCTTAGAGATTTTCTCCAATGTTTTTTGTAGTGGTTTCATAGTTTGAGGTCTTAAATTTAAGTCTTTAATCCACTTTGGTTTGATTTTTGTATGTGGCGAGACCTAGGGATCTAGTTCATTTTTCTGCAGGTCCCTTATTTTCCAATAAGGTCACATTTATAGACACTGGAAAGTAGGACTCAAACATACATTTTTGGGGGTGCCATTTAACCCACAGTACCGTTCTTAGTTGGGGATATTGGAAGAGGTGTTAATATAACAGAGGAGTTCTATTCTGCCACGTAGTCCAGCTATTTTATCCTTAGGTCTAATTACAACAAAACATGCTTAAGAACTCTCAGAATCAGAGGGCGAGAGGTTTTCAAAAATCTAGACGTGGGACTCTTAAGGTGTACAGTGACACGCTGAGGCATAAATGCTGGAAAGGGCAGCCTTGGGATAATTAGAATTTGACTCGGAGTTTGTTTAGCAGGAAATGTCATATTTGTGCTTATGTTTAGAAGTGATAACCCAGCTGACTAGTTTGAAATAAAAAAGGGTTCATCATTTTGGCTCAAGTGCTAGTGCTGACCTGATTATTGAAAATCATTTTTAAATAGCATAAGATAAAGGTCAAATACTTCATAACTCTCGAACTTCTGCCAAATGGGGTTTGAAAGATTCGTGATTCCATAGCACACGGGGAAGGTGCTGAATGCTCTACCTATTGCTGTCCTGGCTCAACCTCTCCAGTCATGGCTCCTTATCTCTTGAATCCCCTATCACGGAAAGCCGCCACCTCATCAGGCAGTCTTCCTGGCATATCTTTATCTCTGTGCTTTGTTCTTGCTGTTGTTCCTTTAGCTAGAACTCTAGTCTCTCCCAGTATATTTCTTCTGCCACTGGCCGTCTTCCACTCCCTTCCTCGCCCATTTTTCCCATGCAGGCCAAGCTCAAATGCTGCTGTTTCAGGATACAGCTGTTCCAATCATTGTTGACAGCAGAATCCTGACGTCACTAGCCAGCGGAGGTCATTCAGCAATCAATCAAGTATTTTTGAACCCCAGTTATGTGGCAGACACAATGCTAGGTATAGTGGTTACCATAGAACCTGACTACCTCCTCATCTTCGCCTGGTGGATCTTGAAGTCTAGTAAGGACTCTAATAACACATGAAAGAGTTATTTTATCTCTGAATGCTATAAAGATGACATAGAAAAATTATTGCTGTGAGCTGAACTCATGATATGGAATTTATTTAATATAGAGTTTACTAAAGAATTAACCTTAGCCAATTTCATGCAACAGTTATTACATTGTATTTCCTCGAATATAAGATCCTGTCTTTTCAAATGTCAGTGGTCTTGAAATCAAGCTACACCTTAAAATTGATTTTTAAAAGAACTTGTCCTCTGTGCAAATGTTGCCTCTGCCTGTCAGGTGCTGTCAACTAATTTGAGTTATTTGACTTGGCAGCACCACCTAGAGTTGGATTTTATCTTAAACTGAATCCCTAATTGTCACTTGCAATGTCTTCAAAAAGGTTACATTCTAGGGCAGTGTTAAAACAGAAGTTATTGCAGGCAGAAGGGCCTGAGTACAGATCTGCGGGAGGTAAATTTACTAAGAGTAAAGCCAATATCTGTGGCCAGAGGGGTCCCGCACTTTCTCATTGTCTTGAAAAGCAACAACCTTTCCTCTGGGCGGTAAGCATGCTAATTCACAACCTATATAGCGAAGCCTTTTTCTTGTCTATATATAGTGAAGCCTTTGTCTTGTTGTGAGACATGTATAAAAGGATGACACTGGTCAGGCAATGCAGTTAGCTGGTGGCAAGAGAAATCGACTGACCCCCCGGAATGGATTAGAGAATGGTAAAGCTGGGAGAGTTAGTGTGACCGGCCCAGGCTAATGAAGGACGGTGACTTAGGAGTCATGAGTCAGAATCTTGCTGATTTCCAGGAGAAGCTTTCTACCTTCCAGCAATAGAAACTCAATTAAGAAAAAAACACAATGTTGAGTTTAACCAAATAGGAAATGCAGACAGAGTGCCAATGTTCTTCAATATGCCTTGAATTAAGGCATTAAAGAATGAAGGTCATGAACAGAAATTATGGAAAACAGCATGTTTCCACACTGCTCTGCATCAAAGCCAATGGCCCAAGGTGAGTGAAACTTCAGACGCTGACTTATGTAAGCCCTGGGCTTAAACTTGAATTAAGAAACTAGAGAAGAAGGTGGCATAAATGGATGACATTGTTGTCTGAATGTTCTTTAATGTACATTTAACAGTGCTACTTAAAAAAACAAATATTAATGAATTTAGGGATATTTTATAATGGTTAAAACTACAGCAATTCCACTTCTAAGTATATGTATATATATACACATACATATATAGATACACACACACATATATACATATATATGTCCAAATTCATTGACATCAGGATCTCTAAGAGATATCTGCACTCCCATGTTCATTACAGCATATTCACAATAGCCAAGATTTGGAAACAACCTAAATATCCATTGATGGATGAATGGATAAATGGATAAAGGAAATGTGGTATATCCACACAATGGAATATTATTCAGCCTTTAAAAAGAAGAAAATCTTGCCATGTGTGACCAAATAGATGAACCTGGAGGACATTATGCTAAGGGAAATAAGTCAGCCACAGAAGGACAAATACTGCATGATTCCACTTATATGAAATATCTAAGTAGTCAAACTCATAGAAGCAGAGAGTAAAAAATGATGATTGCCGGGGAGAAATAGGGATTTGATGATCAATGGGTATAAAAATGCAGTTATGTAAGATGAATAAGTTCTGGAGATGGGATATAGTGCCTATAGTTAACAATACTGTATTGTGTACTTAAAAAAATTAAGAGGGAGGCTGAGGTGGGCAGATCACGAGGTCAGGAGATCAAGACCATCCTGGCTAACATGATGAAACTCCATCTCTAGTAAAAAATAGAAAAAATTAGCCAGGTGTGGTGGTGGGCGCCTGTAGTCCCAGCTATTTGGGAGGCTGAGGCAGGAGAACGGCGTGAACCCAGGAGGCGGAGCTTGCGGTGAGCCGAGATTGTGCCACTGCACTCCATCCTGGGTGACAGAGCAAGACTCCGTCTCAAAAAAAAAAAAAAAGAAAAAGAAAAAGAAAAAGAAAAAATAAAAATAAGAGAGTAGATCTCATGTTAAGTGTTCTTACCATAAGAAACAAAGACAACAGGGCATGAGGAAATTTTGGATAAGACGGATATGTTTATTGCCCGATTATAGTAATGGCCTCAGGGGTGCATGCATACGTCCAAACTCATCCAATTATATACATTCTGTATGTACAGTTTTTGTATATTATACCTCAATAAAACTGTTAAAAACAAATTAAATTAAGCTAAAAATGGAAATCTTGTTGGATTATACTCATATTATTAGCATTTATCACTTAGGGATTGGCACTTGAGTGATACGGCAGATAAACCAAATATCAACGACATAAGCAATATAGGTTTATTGTTCTCATAAAAAGATAAATTCAGAAGAAGAGAGTGGCCAGCATTGGTTCAGGGCCAGTGACACCCTGATGTTCTTAGTCTGGTTTGTATGGTTGCAATATGGTGCAGTAGTTCCAGCCATCACATCTATGTTTTGGGCAGGAGGATGGAAGAAGAGAAAAGATGCAAACGAGAAGAATTTGCTCCCTTTGAGGAGCTGTCTTGGAATCCACCCCAAAACTTCTACCTACATCTCACTGAGTGGAACGCTGTGAAAGCGTAGCTGGGGAATGTGGTGGTATTTTTAAGCTGGGTTCCTTGCTATCTTCTAAAAACTGGGTTTTTAAAGTAAATAATTCAGGGATAGTGGATATCAGTGGGCAACCAGCAGCATCACAGGACCTTCTTATGACACTACAGAGAGTGTTTCTTTCTCTCCATCTGTAATTGCTCAAAGGTCACAGTTCAGGAAGAGCGTCTTTCCTATTTGTGGCTCATAGTTCCTAGTTTAATACTACCAGATGCACTCAATGATAAAAGCACAAATTAGTCTGTCTTCCCCAATGTGCAGACTTTTCTGCACTGCACACTTCATCGTGGTGGAGGGAAAGTTCATGTATCCCTGAGTTTGGCAGGAAGGACAAACTTTTTAAAGCGTTTTAGCTGAAAAAAAATCTTTCTCACTGCACAGAAATCAATGATTGAAAAATCCCTGCTGGATTGCACCATCAAAGATCTCCTCTGGCCTGACACTTGGAGGTTTATCTTTAACCCTCCGTTTTGGCTATTTACGGAATTGAAGCAGCCTCTCCACCAAAATAGAAGTTGCATCATTTGATCGCTGAAGTCCCTACTGGGTTTACAATTGTGTGATCCCCAGTGTCGGCATTCACGGTTTCCTCTTATAGGCTTCTTTGTCTGTTTATCTCTCAGCATTTCTTTATTTCTGTCTTGTGTGATGGTTTTCACGTTTGCATCCACACCATATTGTGGGCTGTTTGAGAGCAATGATCTTTGTTCCTTCATCCCAGCAGCATCCCTGCCGTGGGCATCTTGTGGATCCTTATTAATACTGGCTAAATAAATGGAGTCCTCTTGTGGAGTTAGGTCCTTGCCTAAGGATGCTGTGGACTATTGAAAGCCTGTTCCCTCTCCATCTTCCACTGTTGTTTCTTCCTGTCATGATGGTTAGGATGGCAACACCAATGCAATAATGACCACCATGGACAAGTTATAAATTAGGTAACACGCACTCTATCTAATCTTTCAACAAACCTGAGAGGCAGTGACAGTTGAGAGGGAGCTGATTACCAGAGAAGTTTAGCCCCTTGGCCAAGGTCACACAAAGAGCACTTGACAGAGCTGGCAAACAAACCCAGATTTGACTTCAAAGCTCTGTTTGAGGCCGGGCACGGTGGCTCATGCCTGTTATCCCAACACTTTGGGAGGCTGAGGCAAGCAGATCACAAGGTCAGGAGTTTGAGACCAGCCTGGTCAACACGGTGAAACCCCATCTCTACTAAAAATACAAAAATTAGCTGGGTGTGGTGGTGTGCACCTGTAGTCTCAGCTACTCAGGAGGCTGAGGCAGAAGAATCGCTTGAACCCAGGAGGCACAGGTTGCAGTGAGCTGAGGTCGCACCACTACACTCCAGCCTGGATGACAGAGTGAGATTGTTTCAAGAAAAACAAAACAAAAAAAACCCTCCATTTGATTGAACCCAGGATAACTCATCTTGCACTTTCATGGACTAGACATTAACTTGTAGTGCATTGTGGTTGTTGCAGGGGAAATGGAGACATTCTTTCTGAACCTAGAGCTAGGAACAACAATGGCTTGGAAGGAGCATTCATATTTGATAAAATGCACTCTTTAGCTACAATCTCATACTGTTTCCTAGAAAGAAATATCTTGCATACCGTCAAACCTCCCACAAAGATTTTCACGTCTCCAAAGCTTAACAAATAAATATCATTGTCTTATTTGACATTCTGATCCCACGTGTTTTCTGGCCAGTGAAAATATCCAACTAAGGAAGGCTGGAGCATTTTAGTTCAAAGATGTCTGTCAAGGCCCCCAGTCTCTGTAGAGCACTTTCAAGGGGAGAGGGAATCAGCCGAGTGATGCCCATCATGGTGGATGTCCAGCACTTCGCAATTCAGAAAACACCTTGCCTCCACTATCTGTCGTTTTGTGTCTCTTGAAAGGTAGAAAGGTCATGTGAGGTAACAGTGGGTTGAACAATCTATCCGTGGGCATAGACAGAGTAAGAGGCAGCTTTTGCCGCAACTCAGCTCCAGGACTCCGAATCTCATGGCCTGTTCCCACTCCAGGCTGCTGTGGCTACAGAAAAAAAAAAAAAAAAATCATGGTCCTGTGCAACTGTCTTTGTTTCCTCAGTGAGCCACATACAGACAGCAAGCAAAAAAGCATTTTTCATTTGAGCCTGGGCCACCTAGAATCCCTGGGTGTGGACTGCCCAGGTGGGGTTCTGGGCACCTGTGTGTATGTGGCTGACCTGGCCCTGGGTTGACCAATCGCCATAGAGCAGAACTGGGCCTGAGCAGAGCCGGGTGGACCAGGCCAGGATAATGAAGAGGTGGCTTTGGTTCTGTGTCAGCCACTAACTCACTGTGTGACCTTGAACAAGCCCTTCTCTTTCTGTGTGTTTCCTGCTCCTTATCTGCAAAACAACGGTTTATAATCAATCCTGGCCAAGCTTCTTCCGAAAACCCACAGTACTGGGACCTGATCCCAGGTCACACTTACCCGCAATGAGAGGGAGGTTGGCCTTCTGGGCTCTCTACCACATGCAGATTTCAATCACAATACCTGCTTCTCATCTTCTTTCCCATTTACCCCTCACTCTGCTCATAGCAGAGTCTCTCTAGTCTTTGTTTTGATACTTTAGGAGCAAGTAAGAGAAAACCTGACTCAAACCATTTTTAATAAAAAAATGTAATGGGTTTGTGCATCTGAAAAGTTCAGCAGCTCAGGACCCTGTTTCTCTCAGTATCTCCAAGTTCTGCTTGTTTGGTGTTTGAGTTCTTCTCAGGGTGAGTCTTTCTTCATGGTTTCAACATGGCCCCTGGCTCTTGGGAAGACGTGCTTCCTCATTTATCCTCAAAGATGGGCGGCGGGGGTGCAGTGAGAAAGCATCTTCTTGTACAACCATCCTACAAAACCCTGGGCTTTTGGCTGGGCATGGTAGCTCATTCCTGTAATCCCAACACTTTGGTAGGCTGAAGCAGGAGGATTGCTTGGGCCCACAAGGTCAAAGTTGCAGTGAGTTGTGATCACACCACTGCACTCCATCCAGCCTAGTCAACAGAGCAAGACTTCGTCCTGACAAAAAATTAACAAATTAACTGGGTATGGTGATGTATACCTATAGTCCCAGCTACTGGGGAGGCTGAGGTGGGAGGATAGGTTGAGCCCAAGAATTCAAGGTTGTAGTGAGTTATGATCACGCCACTGTGCTCCAGCCTGAGCAACAGAGTGAGACCCTGTCTCTACAACAAACAAACAAAACCCTGGGCTGTCACCTAGCTGGATCCATGTATGATGCACGCTCAGCCCTGAGCCTGAACAGTAACTGTACTAATTAGTTTAGGCCTAAACCCCGTGCCCTACCCTAGAACCAGAGGTGAGCCTGCCTCACTGAAACACAAGCTCTGCTAAGGAAGGGGTTCAGCTAAACAAGTGGGGTGCAGGTGTCATCAGAAAAGAATGGGTATCGGGTGGCTCTGATCACCTGATGGGCCTTACAATAGTCCTTGGTTGGTATACTGGTGTCAATACCAATTGGTACCTTGGGTGGTATATTGGTTTCTGATGGCTTCTGTTGAAAGAAATTACTACAACCTTGGTGGCTTAAAAAAACACAAATTAATTCTCTTACAGTTCTGGAAGCCAGAGGTCCAAAATCACTTTCACAGGGTTGGAACCAAGGTGTAGGCAGGGCTGTGCTGCCCTGTGGAGGCTCTAGGAGAGAAGCTGTGTCCTGGCCTTTTCCAGCTCCTAGGACTGCGTCCCTCGGCTCATGGCCCCTTCCTTCATTGTCAAAGCCAGCAGTGTAGCAACCTTCCAATCTCTCTCTGTTTCTGTAGGCACACCACCTTCTCCTCTATCTCTCTCCTCAGACCGTCCTGCTGCCCTCTAATGAGGCTCTTGTGACCGCAGTGAGCCTACAAGGCAATCCAGGATCGTCTCCCATCTCCCATTCAAGATCCTGAACTCTATCCCATCTGCGAAGTTTCTTTTGCCTTATGACATTCACAGGTTCCAGGGATTAGGACCTGGACATCTTTGGGGGCCATTGTTCCATCAACCACAGGTGGCTCTCCTGCTGCCGTGGGCATAATTATGTGTGCCTTCTTGGTGCTTCCCAGGCCTTTCCTCATACCAGTGCAATGGCATTTATTGCATTTTCATCCTGGAATCTTGTTGGTATTTACAGGTCTGCCCACTGGGCTGTGAGCGCCTTGGTTCTATGAACTTTCTATTTATTTCCCCAGTAAGCATGGCAGCGTGGCTGGCTCAGAGTAAGTTCTCAATGAGCGAATAGATAAATCTCTTCGCCCAAGCAATGTAATGCAAATTGAAAGCACAAGACCCGAGGGAACCTGGAACCAAGGACAACTCAGAGACATCATGGGGTTAACACAAAGACCCTAAATCTCAGGCTCAAATCTCCAGGCCCCTCCTGCTGCCTCCATACTGAGAGAGTTAGCCAAGCACATCTTATTTCCTGGAACCTATTTTTAAAATCCCTCAGTACTAGCGAGCAACATTGTAGCTATAAATAGAAGCCATGGATTTTATGATCAGGAAAAATGAGTCCATCATATTATAAAAAAAAATACCCACACACACTCCCTATTTATAGCCCAAGGATTTCCACAGCTGAGTATACTCACTGAGAACCCCTGGCTGATTTTCCTTCCAGCTGAATAGGGCTCATGGAAATGTAGCAGGCAGGAGGAAAGTATGTCATCCTAAATTGCGTTTATTTTTGAAAACCTACTTTCTAAAGAGAAGGGGATCATGCAAAATGTATGTAACTGACAGGAGTGTTTTAGGAAAAAAAGAATCACATTGCTCGTCATGGAGTAGCTCGGGGTTCGGAGGGTGAGGGTGAAGCATCCACACAAAGACGTTCATTGTGAAACACACCAGCCAGGCCAGAATATTCAGGACCCAGTGAGCCCCTCTGAAATGGAAGTAATAGCCAGTCTGCATTGAGCTCTTACTATATGCCAAGCTCTGTGCTAGGACCTGCATGTATTATTTCCTTTTACCATTTCAACAGACACAATGTGCTAGTCCTATTATTATTAATCCCTTATTGCACGTGGGTAAACCAAGACATAGAGAGGCTGAGCATGTGGGATTGGAGAGGGAGCCAGCATTATGAAGCACAAGCCTAGACTGTCAGTATCATGGTTTCAGAGAGCAGGGAGAAGGTGGGTGGAGACCCGTCTGCACATGTTTTCCATTTGGTGTGCAAGACCTCCATCATCAATCTCTGTCTGACTCCTGGGACACCCCTTCCTTCTGTTTCCAAATCCTTCTCCTACCTCTCCTCCCACTCAGCAAATGCATCCTAGAGAAGGAGATCATTGCCTTACTGGCATAGGCTCAGGATGATGTATATCATATCCACCCTCCAGCCTGGGAGGCCATGCCCAATCAGGACAGCTGTTGACCATAAACAGCCAGGGCCACCATACAGTCCTGTTCTGTACCCAGGAAGGTTTCCTTTCTTCCAGCTAGATGCCCTCCTTATTTCTGTACCTCATCCAGTCCCACCACTGCTTCCTAAGATAGCTTTCCTAATTACCCCTGCCCTTGCCACTTTTCCTTAACTGGCCTATGTCTTCCTAGAGGACCGTATCTATTAAAATCACCCAAGTTGCAAGACCCCAAATGTCCTTGGAAAAAGCAGATGCTGCAAATATCAGGTGTCATCTCCCAGGAAGCAGGCATAGACGGTCACAGAGCTGAGGCCAGAGGAACATCAGTTCTCAAGTTCCAGACTGACTGACAAAGAAACTGAGAACCAACTCAAGGGAACCTCCATCCCTGGCCAGTGGTGGAACCAATGCAGGGTCCAGTTTTCCCAAGAGTGAGCATCAGATGTCATGTAGGAGAATTCTGAGCAGGGTCATGCCTGTGGGCAAGACATATCATCTGTCAACTTTCTCTTTTGGAAAATGAGCATCTAAAATAAGATTTTGTAATTACTGCTCAGTAAGATCTTCTTTGTCTCCTCTACCACGCTCTTGTCCAGGTCAACATAAGATGTCCCGTGACAGCAGCAACACCCTCCCACGTGGTTCCCTTTTCTTTGCTCTGTCCTTTCTCATTCCCATTCGTTCTTCACACTTCAACCAGCAAGGTCTTCCAGAAACTCAAATTGGGTTTTGTCATCCCTGCCTCCTCTCTATGATGTCATCCCTGCCCCTTCCCAGTCCTCCAGGTAAATCATAAACTTCCTATGACCGTTCTTAAGGCCTTTCATGGTGTACAAGGCCCTGTCCATTTCTCTAGTCTTTCCTCTTGTTGCTACACAGAAGGCTTTTGCTCCAGCCAGAGCGAGTCACTTGCGGTTCCCTGAACCCATCTGCTCTTTTGTGGCCTTGGAGTCTTTGCTCAAGCTCATAGGAGTTCTGTGGAAATAGAGACTGTGTTTTTCATCTCCTTATTTCTTGGTTTGTAGGGGATGCTTAACACCTGTTAATGGAATAAATGGATGGATGGGCAGATGAATGAGTAAATGAATGTATGAAAATACCATTTTCCGCCTCTGGAATCCACCTGTTTTCCAAGACTCCTTCAGTGCTTCCTCACCTTCAACCTCACCTTTATTGTACAGTCTCTCCTGGACATCACCCCCAGTATATGTCTGGTACAATTTCATTAAGCCTTCCCTGATCCCAGTTACTGTAGCCCAGTATATATTTTCTGTATGCCTGCCTTCCCCACTAGACTGTACCACCCGAGAACAGAGACAATGTTTTGAATGTGGGTTGATTCCCGGTGCCCGGCATGAGCTTTAATGACTGAATGCACTGAAAAGCTGTCTGGCCATATGCATGAATGAAAAAGCTCAGCGACGTATGACCATGGTCATACGGAGAGCTAGGGGAAGAGCTAGGGCCAGATCCCAGTGATCAGGCTTCCAGTTCTCTGTTCTTTCCAACATGTCCTAGTATAGATAAGAAGCTGGGGATTTCACTAGTTTCAGAATTTTTTCCAGGTCTCTGGAATGCCACAAAACACACCAAGCAAGTAGGAGTCAACTCAAAGTGACCAAACCAGAATATGTCTTCCCGTGATGCCAAACTCAATCACTATCAGTGGCTTCTTTTCTGGAAGAATGGTATCCAGGGCATTGCTAGTTTCACCTTGGATCCTGAATGACTGGATTACAAAACAGGTGATGATGCCTTGGGAGGAAGGTGTTGACAGCAGGAAGATGGGAACAGATTTCAGAGCTGACAATAGGATAGGAAAGAGAAAGATCAAAAACCAGTATCAGCCACGTAAGGGCCATCACCCCCCACCAAAACAAAGTGATGTGAACCTGCCTTATCAGATAACAGCCATCAATGTAGGTCAGTAATTTCATGTGACTGAGTTACAATGACAAAAGCTAACAATGGCTCTCATCTTTTGAAAGATGCGACTTTGTTTAAAGCACTCAAAAGAGATTTCCCACACTGAAATTCCTACATTAAAATTTTAACTAAATGCTACATAGCATAATAAAATAACTACCCATTTTGTCCATTCCTTTGTCATATTTCATCTTCACTGCTGCCACTTTAAAGATTTTTGATTTTCTCTATGAGTTACACTAATTTCTAATTAGCATCATTTTGAAGTTGTACAACTTCTGGTATTTCAAAGGAAATCAAATCAGAGTAGCAACAAGAGCCTCGGACAAGAACCTGGATTATTTTTTCAACTCTGTTACTGATTTACTGGTCTGTCTGGGCCTTGGCTCACATTTCCACAATATGATGGAAGTAGAATACATTTTCTCTAAGGCCCTTCCAAGTTCTGAAGCTCTGTGTGTTTATATCTCCAAAGCTTATCTGAAAAGACACAAATGATTTGAAGGTTAATAATGAAGACAGAACTTTTCCAGTAACATGACAAGTAGTAGGTTTATTTGCCAAGTGTTCAACAATCAACAACAAATGTAACAAAAATAATAAGAAAGATAAAATTTGGAAGATTTCTTAAAAATAAACCTACTAGATTCAATGTGAAATTTAATAACGTACAAGTAATATCCTAACCGTGATCCACCCCATCACCTGGAAGATCTTTGCTTCTGCTGATCCCCGTGCCTTCTTCTAATAGAAATGCCCTTACAACTATTGTTTGCAGTAGGGTAGGGAGAAAAGAAAGAAGGAAGGAGAGAGGGAGGAAGGGAGGGAGGAAAAGAGGGAGTAAGGGAGGGCAGGAGAAACCCCTTACAAGATTGCAAAGTACTTTCATGTAAATTAATTTAATTTGTCATAAGAAGCCTCTGAAGCAAGTCTATGATTCCCATTTTACAGATAGAAAAACAGAGACGTAGATAAATCTCTTGCTAAGGTCACACTATTAGAAAAAGGCAGAAATATCAATTATGGTCATCTTGAGTTTCCATTCTATGGAGCTGACAATAGGATAGGAAAGAGAAAGATCAAAAACCAGTATCAGTCACGTAAGGGCCATCACCCCCCACCAAAACAAAGTGATGTGAACCTGCCTTATCAGATAACAGCCATCAATGTAGGTCAGTAATTTCATGTGACTGAGTTACAATGACAAAAGCCAACAATGGCTCTCATCTTTTGAAAGATGCGACTTTGTTTAAAGCACTCAAAAGAGATTTCCCACACTGAAATTCCTACATTAAAATTTTAACTAAATGCTACATAGCATAATAAAATAACTACCCATTTTGTCCATTCCTTTGTCATATTTCATCTTCACTGCTGCCACTTTAAAGATTTTTGATTTTCTCTATGAGTTACACTAATTTCCAATTAGCATCATTTTGAAGTTGTACAACTTCTGGTATTTCAAAGGAAATCAAAAGAGACAGAAAAGAGCCACAAGATATGATTGATGGAGAAGGTAAACTCGGCACTTCCACAACACGCACAACTGCTCAGTTTGAGTGACTTGGCTTTGAAAGGCATCCATTGCAAAGCAAGGAACATTTGTTGTGAATCTGATGTTTGGCATGGGGAAGGGGCAGATGAAAAGATGAATAAACTTTGAGGAGTTCAAAATCTGCTGGCAAAGATGGACCCAACCCCACTTAGTGAGTTCTACAACAGTTCTCTCCCAGCTTCTCGTACTGAAATACCATTTTTAACCATCTTTGCAGCCATCTCTTTTGTGGGTGTGTTAAATGAAAAAGGAGCATCTGCCCCCAGGTCTGTTAATAATAAATTTCACAGCAACAATACTATTATTGCTAACAAGGACGATTAACATTTGTATCATGCTTTAACACTTACAAACCACCGTCACACTCAATGTGCCTTAAAACTGCAGAATTAGAGAAGTTTGAGTCAGGTAATATTTTTCCACTGAAAATATTTATATTCAATTTTCTACAACTAGCAAATATGAGACATTATTAACTTTTTTCAAATATTGCAAAGAGAACCCCTTGTGGGCCATTTCCAACTATGCCAAAATGCATGCTGACATCCTTCAAATATTAAAAAGAGCAAGCAAAACATTTCAACTCTCCGGACTATGTGAACCAAGCCAGTGGGGAATGCACATGACTCTGCAGAAGCAAAGAACATTATTCAGCAAAAAAGACATGCATTCTGCATAAAGCTATAAAATAATTTTTTCCTAGAGCATATTTTTAGATCGTTGTACTGCAAGAATGCTGATTTCTTTCTAAAACAAATTGACTATCAAGAATCACTGAACTTCTGTAAAAGAATAGCAACTTATCTAAATTTCCTGTTTTGACAAGCATTAAGGAAAATTATGTAGGACTCACAGCCACAAGAGGAATGTGCTACATAGTTCTTATACTGTTGAGACTCTTAATCATATCAAAACAAATAATTTCACTCAGCTAAGTTTGTACTTGGTACACCAAAATATTCTTATTGCAATACTTAATTCATGGACTCAAACCACTGGCCATTCAAGGCTAAGGGCATAGAGGAGCCGGCACATGCAAGTCTCTCTCCGTGGTACTGAGTTGCCCGTCCTCTCACGTTAGGGTCTAGTTGTGTCTCTTTCCTGCTGAGAGGACCAGATGCAGAGTTAGGATTTAGAACCCTGTTCCAGCTCCATCACTACATAACTAATTGTGCAGCCAAGGTCACATTATTCACTTGTTTTCTCTCACCCTCAATTTCTTCAGAATGTAAAATGAGCACATTAAAAAGAGGGCTCTGAGCTCCAACATCATGTAATTTGGTGACTTAAAATTGCCAAAGTAGGGCGGGCGTGGTGGCTCATGCCTATAATCCTAGCACTTTGGGAGGCCGTGGCAGGCAGATTGCTTAAGCCAAGAGTTTGAGACCAGCCTGGGCAACATGGCAAAACCCAGGTTCCACAAAAAAAAAAAAAAGCAAAAGTTAGCTAGGTATGGTGGTGTGCGCCTGTGGTCCCAGCTACTTGGAAGGCTGAGGAGGGAGGATCACCTGAGGCCCAGGTAAGTTGAGGCTGTGGTGAGCCATGGTTGTGCCACTGCACTCCAGCCTGGGTGACACAGTGAGACTCTGTCTCAAACAAAAAATAAAAAATAAAAATAAAAAAGATATTGTGAAAATATCTGAACAACTGGCAGGGTTCTCAATTTGATTTATCAAAGTATAATTAGGGTCATCTCTCATATATCATGTACTATGCTAGGTATTAAAAGTACAATTACATAGTAGTTAGAAACTTTTTGGTTGAAATGGACACAAAACATACTGGCTTATGTGGGGGAAAAAAAGGTAATAATGTCAGCTAATTTATTGGGTCATGAACCAAACTTGTAGGATTTCAGCTGGGAGTCAGGTACAATTGGAAAGAGAACCTGCAACACCCTCAAATCTTTATTTTTTTCTGCTTTATTCCTTTATTCCAAAATGACTTTTACCCAGAAGGCATGTGGCAGATAGAGTTTCAGGTGGCCTCCAGTTATCCCAGCCTCTTAGCACTCACAACCTTATACAATTCCCTATCCTTAAGTATGGGCATGACTTGAGAGTTACCTCTCACCAATAAATATGGCAAAGGTAAAATGATGGCACTTCTGTGATTATGTTACCTAAGACTGTAATGTATTTCTTGCTAATGTGTTTTTTTTTTTTGCTGGCTTGGATGAAGCCAGTGGGCCTGTTGGGGAGGCCCCAGTGACAAGGAATTGGGGGCAGCAGCCTCCAGCCAACAGTCACGTAGGAACTGAAGGGAGCCTCTGGCCAACACCAGCCAACAACAAACTCAGACCTTCGGGCCCATGGGCAACAGCACCCAATTCTGTCAACGGCCATGTGAACTTGGAAGCGGATCCTTCCCCAACGGAGCCTTGAGACGAGACAGGGCCATCCTTTCCCACCTTGATTACAGCTTTCAGATGAGGCCCTGGTGCAGAGGACCCAGCAAAGCTGTACTCATATTTGTGACCCACAGAAACTGTGAGATAACAAACGTATGTTTTTGAAGCCACTGAATTTGTGGTAATTTGTTATATAATAGATAAATAACATGAAGGCCATGGCCACTAAAATCCCTGAACCTGCATCTCAAGCTTTGGAACCTGGGCAGGGCTGAAAACCAGTTTTTCTCCTTTCCTGCTGAAAATTCCTAATGAAGAGCTTTGATCATCCCAGCTTGTGTCAGGTATCCACACTACTAACCACTGAGGCCAGGGAGGTAGAAATCCGCAGGAGGCAGCAGCCTCTCTTCTGGCTGATTGAATTGGATAGAACATTTCCCATAACAAGAGAAAGAGTGCAATTATGGGCATGCCAAACCGTAGCTGCCCACCGCAAATGGTGAACAATGTACACGTGTTCTTTGCCCATGATCAAGAGGCAGGTGTACATGAGTTAATTGCCTATTAAAATCAGTTGTTTCTGTGTTGCAGTAAGGGCAGTACAGATCTTGAAGAAGGACATTTACACAAACTTGAGAGTCACGAAAAAAAAATATCCAGGGAAAGTGACACTTAAGATAGCAACTGAAAACTGAGTGGGAGTAAGCCAGGTAAAAAAGGGACAACTAAGAATGCCTCAGACATGGAAGATATCATGTGAAAAACGCCACGCACTAGAGGAAAAAAATGAAGTAGCTGGTTGATTCCAAACATCTTTAATACACTCAGACTACAGAGTGGAGAGTATGCTAGGAAAGTGCCAAGAAAGAGGCTGAAGAAATTTTCCAGGGCTGGGACATAAAATACCTGGTATTAGTCAGAATTCCTAGTGACATATCACAGACTTCATTCTTAGTTGGCTCACAGGGTTAAGACACCTTGCAGTCAGCAACTCTGCAGCCATGGTGATACCCAGCACACCAGAACATCATGGTTGCCCATTCCCACTGTTGGCACCAGTCATCCCACACTGGATAACAAAAGCTCTCCCAGAGAAATTAGATTTCCCGCCCTTCTGCCTGGTGGGAGACTATCTCCCAGCTCACCACTGGGTCTGCTGCTTCAGGTAACACTTTGGCATCCAGCCCTCACAGTGGGGGTCTGATTGGAAGAAGCCCGGTCACTTGCCTGCGTCCGAGCTGCAAGGAAGGCTGGAACGTGTTATTGTGGATGCTGGTTTTATTCCATCATGGGAATGTGGGAATCATATATGGGAACTGTCAAAGTGTAGAGAGGTTGTTCAAAAGATAAAGACATCCATAAATGACAGCTGCCCATGAAAGGCTTCATGAGGCAGCCGAGAATTTTGCCTTTGTCTTGGGGGATGTCATCAAAGGGGTTTGGGTAAGGGAATGGCATGCTTCCTCTTACAGTTTAGGAAGCTCACTTGGTGTAGAGGGTGGAGGATGAATTGGAGGCAAGGAAGTCAGGTGGAAACCTGTTGAGGCACTTAGGTGAGGAAGTCCAAATGCCAGGAATAAAGTTGAGGCAATGGGAATGGAGAGGATACCTCTGGGTGGATCCTAGGAAGCACATAAAAAAGTATTTTCTCTTAAGTAGACAAAAATACTTAATAAATTACCATTCTTTTCTGCACACCCACTCCCCATCCTCCACCCACATCTTAGCAACACTTGGGGATATTCCTGTCTACCTAGGGTTAAATTTGGATTTTTAAATACATTTTCCCAAAGAAATATTGGAGTGGTGGGCTATGTGGGAAACCTATCATTTGTAATATAGCTTCTCTGACAAATGTCTTTTAAATATATACTGAGCATGGAATCTTTGTCAAATGAAATCTACTATAAAGTCAGCGAGGGCAGATGTTGGGTGAACATTGTGTTTTTTGGTTCAGAACGCTGCCCTCCCTTTCTTTCCAAAACATCAGCCTGGAGGAAGCTCTGCAGAACCCTGGGGTATCATGTTGCATGGTTTGAGAACATGTGCCCCTTGAACGTGTGTCTTGAGCTTACTCAAAAAGCAGAACTGACTCAGTTGCTGTTATCTGCTGCTGTAAGTACTAGGTGGATTCACAAGGGAGAGAGAGGAAAAGGAAGACAGGAGCTACCAGAGAAGGTTTCTCAGAGGAAGGTGGCTGGTGCTGAGCCTCCAAGGATAAGAAAGATATGCCAAGGAGGAAATAGCAATAGGAGTGCTCTATGAAGAGCTGATGCTGGCAAGGGCACTTACTGGAATTAGATGAGTGGTATGGTGGGCAGACTATAAGATGTCCCCACTGGTCCTTGTCTCTTGGGATTCACACCCTCATATAATCTCCTCTTCTTGAATGTGAGCAAGATCTGCTTTTAACAAATAGAATATAGCAATGGTAATGGGATGTCACCTCTCTCACTAGGTTACATGAGATCTTGGTTTCTGTTTTTCTTGTAGCTCTCTTTTTTGTCTTCTGGCCTTGCACACTTTGATGAAGCAAGCTGCAATACTGAAGAGGCTCATGTGGCGAAGAATTGCAGGTGGCCACTGGCCAGAAGTCATCTACGAAGTACCCTCAAGGAGCTAAATTGTGTCAACAAGATCCTGAGAAAAGGCCTGCAGTGGATACATCCCCTGTTGAGCCTTCAGATGAGCTCCCAGCCCTGGTTGACACACTGATTTCAGCCTTGAGAGAGACCCTGAGCAGAAAGCTCAACTGAGTTGTGCCCATCTAACTGTGAGATCACAAGGGTATGTTGTTTTAAGTCACTAAGTGTTGTGAATGTGTTACACAGCAAAAGATAGCTGATGTAGTGACTTTGGGCATGTTCTTCACATTCCTGACCCTCAGCTTTCTACTCTGTAAGTGTGGGGGAATATGTGAACCACCTTTCAGGTTTGGTGGAGGGATTATATAAAACAAGACATGGAATGCCAGCATTCTGTAGAGCTAGTTGTAGATGTTCAATAAGCAGTAGCTACAGCCACCACCACTAACATCAACCATGCATAAAGGAGAAATAACCCTCAGTAGATTTTTGCAATCTGTGCATGTCTGTCACTTACTAGAAGAACCAATATGGCCCTGTGAACCTCTCCCAGAAATCTAGCACTGGAATACGAGTGAAAGACAGACAAAACATCTCTAGATGCTTTAAACCCCTCAGTTTCTAGGGTTGGCCCTAACGATGCATGCTTCTTGATCATACTGCACCAAGGAAATCCCAGGTTCAGTAGCATGGCTGGATCTGTAATACACATTCATGAACTGATCTTATGTCAGGGGAGAGAAGGGCAATATTGTGCTAGTGTTTTAAGGCAGCATTCCCAAGTTAATGTAAAAAAAAAAAGTCTGCATTTTCTTTATCATTCCTCCATCATGTTCAACCCCCAACGAAGATTACAACCTTCAGATATTAGTCACTCTCCAGTTGTAAGAGTTAAGATTAACAGGGTAAACAGATATTCTGTACTGCTTTACCAGAAAAACTTGGCTGATCCAACAGATTTTAACTCTGTAGGACAGATTTTGCTGTATTTGTGCTTTCCTTTTTTTATTCTGTCTTCCCCAGAGGAGTATTAACTCAAAGTCATCACGAGAAACCCGTCCCTGCTTCCTGCTTTTTATATTATCGCTTGCATCTTTCTCTTTTATAATTTCTCCAGTCATTTGATTAAGCACACACACACGCGCGCGCACACACACCCCGAGGATGCCATCCACTTCTAAAATGGCAACAATTTGATTGGAAAATGGAGAGTGTATAAAAGCATTTTCATAGCCACCCATTTCACTTTCATCTACCTTTCCTGGTCTACTCAAGCCAACAGCAGGACTTGGCTCTTTAAATGTAAAAGCTGCTATGGAATGCAGTTAGTGACTGAACTTAGAAAGGAATTAAGAAGACTGAAGTGGGTTGGAAACTAACAGAGAGGTACCCTCTGGACTTGTATTTTCAGTGATCTCTAATAAAAATGTGATGGATTTCAATGACGTTTTAACAAGGTTGCTGATACTTAAATCTTCAGTGTTTAGAAAAAAACAGGTAAGAGATGAAAGAACATTTTTTTCTTTGTCCAAAGTAGGTATGGTGACTGTGTTTTTGAGTGGGTGGACTCTGAAAATAACAGTAATTTGACATACCAGCCATTAAGAAGGCAAAGAGGTAAGTCTGTCAGCCACTGCTTGTTGTGTTAGTCTGAAAAGTGAGAAACTATTTCTTGAAAGTTCTGCATTTTTGTTCATTGATGTGACAGAAGGTGTTGCATTTTATTAGCAATAGCCTTTGCCTAGTCATATATACATATATTTTACTGTTAGCTTTAAATTAATGGCTTCTAACAATTGGAAATATTCATTAGCTAAGTTTGGATCTTTGAAGATTAAAAAATAGCCTTTTCCAGTCACTGCTTTTTCATCTGAAAACTGGGAATCATGATGTGTGCTTGTGGTGGTAGTATGAATTTTAAGTAGAAATAATATACATGAAAGGGCCTGGCACAGAATAGAGGCTCGATTAATGCTGCTGCTGCTGATGATGACGATAATGATGATGATGACGAAACTAAGCAGAGATGTATAATATCCCGATTATTCCTATAGAAAGCATAAGCTTTCTTTAATCAATGAAATGTCTTTAGACATTGTCCTAGATGGATTACGAATGTGGTCACCCTAGCAATTCAACATTCCTGTGTTTCATGAGATATTTGTAAGGCATCCAAAGCCCCTCCTTCCTTATTCATTTAAAGGAATCTAGAGCAAGGAACTCCAGCTGGATTTGGCTTTATGCAGAGCTTCAGACAGGCCAAGTCGGCCTATGGCTGGTTTGTGAGAATAAACAGAAGTTTTAGGAAGGATCTGGATTGGAAAGACAAGATGAGGAGCCCTTTGCCTTCCTCATCATCCATTAAGAGACTCTCCTTCAACGTGACGGAGGCAATCATATGATGGTTTGCTTCAAACTTAGCAGATGACGTGGTTAACTGGGTCGGGGGTGGTGGCTCGAGAAATGGTCTCTGATCCTAGTTCAGCTCTGTGGCATGTCATCTCTTAATTACCGTGGCTTCCCTGTCACTGGAGAATATTTGTCAGCTTTTAGAACAATTAACATTATGGAGAGTTGAGACTAAGAGGAAGAATGAGGAACTTCAACAACCTTTACATTTTTAGTAATTTTATAGATATGTCTATTTTATGGACAATCTCCCCAGCAGAACTGAATTACTACATTAATATTTATCCTTGGAATAAGGTAATGTGTGCTTGAGTGTATGCGGAGCAATTAATTTAACAATGCTCTCCAATCTTACCTTGGGAGCTGAAACCAAGCATGCTGACATCAAGTAATTATAAAAAATATATATAGGAATCATTTTGTTTGTACTTAAGTGGGGACAAAGCTATTACTCTCTTGGCCCCTGTATTGTAAGTTATCATTTTAAAAAAAAACAAGAACCACCTCTCATTTAGGACTTCAACACTGTCCAAGCTATGGCTGGGGGAGATAAATAAAACAAGGCTAAGGTTGGTGTGTCCTGTGGCCTGGTGAGGAGGTGAAAGGGGAAGGTTCAGCTAGAGAGGAGACCTCAGCACTGAGATTAGACAATCTACGTCACAGGCAAAAATGGGAATAGAAGATGAAGGAGCACTGGGCTGGGGGTATCCCTGTGAATACATGAAACGTCTGTGGCATTTTTATGTGATGCTTCTTTCATGTCTCACCAGGAGGACATCCCTGACATTTTCTGTGCTCTTTTAAAATTCCAAATAAACACAGCCACGACACCAAGACTTCTTCTATCGGGAGAGCAAACATGAGTTTGGTTCAAATAGGTTTTGAGCATGATTAAGTGACTGACAGTGGATGTGTTAGGGCCTGAATAATATCTGAATGCTTCTCAGGTGAAAACCTCTTAGGGGTATCTGTCTCGCAGCTGGGGAATCCTGCCAATGGCAACCAACCACCTTGATGATCTGTCACCTGCAAACAAAAACAGCAGCAAGAAAAATGTAAAATGTAAAAATGTAAAATGAGTTTGTTGCTGCCGTCTTACTTTGATGGGAGAAAGAAATGAAAACTCAAAGCAATGAGGGCTTTAGAAAAATCAGTGCCTGGAATTCACCATGGTGTGGACTGGATCGAGCCACTCAGGATGAGGGAAGCAGTCTTTGCACAAAGACAGTAGAAACAGGAATTAATCAATTTGGCCTTTGCCGATGCTATTCATAAAGGGACAATATTTATTTTTGGTTGGGAAATCTTTGCTTCAGCACGCAGGCTGTGGATTACTGCATAAGAACATTTTCTTTTGTTTCCATCACATCATGGCATCACATCATGGTGTTTGCAAGGCGGTCTGAGATGGGAAAATGGAACCTGTTTGTATTCAATCTGGTTGAGAGAAAGATAACGAAACGGCCACAGCCTTTTTTTTTTTTTCCAAGAGATGATTTTTATTTATTTATTTTTGTGCCTGTGATCCTACTTGGAAAGAAAGCAAATTTCAGTTAATAACATTGTGCAGTATTGTTACTTTGCTAGATAGATACACCACTGGCTGAGTATATCCCTCCCCCTGCCTTTGGAATCTACCAGGTCCTCATCACATTCTGGCCAAGCTAGGTGGGGCCGAGGTGACCAGCTCCTCAAAGGCAGGTGCTTTGTCCAGCTCAAGGTCTGCAGCAAATCTGCTGAATGATGTCCCCAGACACACCAACAGAAGCCCAACAAAACTAATTTTGCTGGTACCATACCTCATCCCTTTCAAACACATAGTAATGTATGAGCCACATGGGTATAAAGGTGACCTAGAAATGATCCACGCAGTTATTCATTAATGAGCTTATTCATCAATGAGTGCCTCTTTCCCAGTGGGAGAGGCTTGGGTGTAAAAAGATTTCCAACAGATGTTCACCCTTGAGATTGCCTGGATTTGTACTACATCTATCTTGTCATATTAAACAGGCAGAGAAAGCCACTGCTCACTTTGATGGGCATTGGATACTGGCATGAAAATTGTAGTCCTGAAAGTCTGCGGAGGCTGCTTCATAGATTATTCATTTATAGTTGTGACTATTGTAACAGGCAGACAGCAAAGAAATTTGAATACCTGTCATTAACTGTTGGACTCTTACAATCTCAAAGGGACCTTATAGGTTACTCAGACCATTTTCAACATCACCGCTTAACAAGGCTTCAGCTTTTGCTTGAATGCCGCAAGTGATGGGGAACTCACTACCTACCAAGAGAGCCCATTTGTTATTTGTATTGCTGTGAGTCAGGAGTTAGAAAATTGTTTCTGTAAAGGGCTGGATACTAAATGCTTTAGGCTTAGTGGGCCATTCAGTCTCTGTAGCAAGTACTCATCTCTGTTCTTGAAGCATAGACAAGACAAAAACGAATGGGTGGGCACTAGAATCTTGTTTACAGAAGTGGTCAGTGAGTTAGATTTGGCCCATGAGCTGTGGTTTGCTGACCACTGTTCTAAGGGTGAAGGTGTTCTTTCTCATCTTGAAACAAAGCAATTGTCTTCCTGGTGGCCTACTCCAACCTCTTTGGGCCACCTGTAAGAGCTAATCAAGCTCTGTCCTACAAGAAAACCCTGCAGCTATTTGAAATTGATGGCATCCTCTTTCCAAATCATCTCTTTTGTGTTCACCACTTCTCTCAACTCTTCCCAGCTGTCCCAATCTCAATCTTTCACCACCTCCTTGGTGTGGTCAGTTGATGATCTCATTTCGATAACCTCTTGATATGGGTGTTGCACAGCAAGATTTCTGACCTGAAAGCCGATCCTAAACAAATGTTTGAGTCCTCTTCACTTCATTTCACCTGTGCTTCATGGCGCTCTTCACTCAGGCCCTGCCACTCACACAGGCTGTTCTACTCGCGTGAATGCAAATAAGTTAAACTGCTGCTCAGCCCAGAGGCTGCAGTCTGTCTGGACAAGCCCGGCCAGTCACCCTCCTGGCCTCCCACTAACCAGGGGGCTCTGCTGGATAGACGCTGCCCCTCCCTGGATTAGCATTTTCTTCCTTCGAAGCTGGAGATGCTGACAGAGTCAAGTGAGCTCAGGAAGAAGGACATGCATTGTGAACTGTAAAGAGCAATGTGAAGTATTAAAAATTAACAGGACCAGGTTGGGGGCGGTGGCTCATGCCCATAATCCCAGCACTTTGGGAGGCCGAGGTGGGCAGATCACAAGGTCAGGAGATCGAGACCATCCTGGCTAATGTGGTGAAACCCCGTCTCTACTAAAAATACAAAAAATTAGCCAGACGCGGTGGTGGGGGCCTGTAGTCCCAGCTACTCGGGAGGCTGAGGCAGGAGATTGGCGTGAACCCGGGAGGCGGAGTTTGCAGTGAGCCAAGATTGTGCCACTGCACTCCAGCCTGGGCGACAGAATGAGACTCTGTCTCAAAAAAAAAAAAAAAAAAAAAAAAATTAGCAGGGCCAGACCACCCAGAAGGAAGCCCTGGGTTCAAGTCACAGGGTCTGTCAGGTATCAGCTTTGAGACTGAGGAATCCTCCAGACCAAACCCCCATATATATGATGAGAGCCAATGAAATGTGGGAAATGAGAGGTTATGAACACCGCAGAGCACCATAAAAAAATAAAACATCATTAACAGTATAGATACTGATTTTTAGAAAGGAAAGATGCCTCCAACCTTTTCTGAGCCATTTCTAAGGAAATCCTTTCTGCCTCTTGGGTCCTACTATCCCCAGCCCCATACCCTGGGTCCTACTATCCCCAGCCCCATATCTGTAGTCAGATAATCATACACTTATCTGACTACACTTCACGTAGTGTTTCTTCTCTAAAGGGAACAACTAGGTTTGACCTCTCTCCGTGGGCTCTATTTTTCAGTATTTGAAAGTCTTTGCAAACACTGCTCCTGGACTTGAAATATTTCTGCTCCCTAACCCCCAAACCATTTCCCTTTCATTTGACTGACTCCCACTTATCTTTCAGACTCATCTTAGAAATCTCCCTCACCCCAGGAAGGCTTCCTCAATCTCCTAGATCCAAGGAAGGGCCTCTTTTTTGTGCAACCACATGACCTAATAAGTGCTCAATTAAACACTTCTTAAATTAATGAATGCATAAATGAAGGAATAGATTGTGGATCCAATAGGCTAATATCTGCAAAAAGCTGGGAACAGATGTACTATTTATGTGTCTCATGCAAACAATACACTCATTACAGACTGCCACGCCCTCTCACACAGAAGGACCTGTGAAGTGTACTGTGTGCCTCACCATGTCCCTGCAAAGTGTGAAGGCTGGTAGGGATCAGGACCCCATTGTCCTTATGAATGATGGGAGGAGCCTCAGTCAAGCACAGCCACTAAGTCTTGGCTTGGGTGGCTGTCTGGAGGCTGGATCCTCTTACAGCTACCTGCTCCACTGTCTCACACTCACCACCCCATAGGCCAGACTCAGCAGATGGCCTTGCCTGCTCCTTCAGGGAGGAAACCAGCATTGACAGGAGGCATGGGCTCCCCTAGCTCCCTCTCTCCTTGCCTCCCTGAGAGCTCAAAAGAAGGGCAGTCCCTGCATAGTTTCGAGACTTTTCTTCCACCTGTGTCCTTCAGCATCCCTAGGACTTGCTCCATGTCTTCAACTTCTTGTCTACCTGCCTTGGGTCTCTCTCTCTCAGCTCCTGCACATGAGAGCTGCTTGTTACCAGCTCTGGGATTTCCCCTGCGTATTCCTCCTGATTAGCTTGTTCTTGCTTCTGCCTTATCACCTGCCCAATATTTACAGATCCTTGGGGACCCAACTCAGATGCCACCTCCTCTGGGCAGCCAGCTGCAGTCCCTGCAGACAGGTAGAGTCACTTTCCTCTATGCCTCCAAGAATAGTATTTGGTAACCTCTATAAGATAGAGCATAACAATTCACAACAACTATGAGGGTCTAATGATGATAATAACTATCTTTTTATCAACAGCTCACTTTGTTCCAGGAACTATGCCGGAGACTCCACGCACACATCTCATTGGCAATCCTAAGTCTCAAGCAGCCACTAGCTATGTTACTATTGTTCTTTTTTTCCTTTAGCCTGGCAGACAGTATAGGAAGTTAGCAACTTGGGCTTGGGGTTAGGAAGACTGGATTACAAATCCCCAAGTCCATCATTGGCCAGCTGCATGACTTTAGGGAACTTACATAACCTTTTCGAGCTTCCCTTCTTAAGCAAAGATAATAGACCCACTTTACAGGGTTTGGTGAGGTTAAAATGAGCTTTCCTAGATAAAACTTGTGGTACCTGGAATTCCTGGCATGGTTTAAGCCCTCAATAAAAGCCCCTATGAGGATCCAGAAGACAGAATACTTATCTAAGTCATTTTTGCATCCCTGGTGCCTAACACTGTGCCTGACTTCAGTAGATACTCCTTACAAAGTTAGGGAGATGTTCTTCCACTGCATTGCTAAGGAACAATCCCTGTGTGGCCATAGGGATCATGGGCTTCCTCAATCCTGGCTTTCCTGTGCACTCCCCACTTCCTATTATTTGAGAAAAACAGGAAGAATGACTATGTAATGTAGGAGTCTTCCCTGCTCCCTTTTTCCCCATGCATACACACACCAATAAAAGATGTATGTGCCGGCTTTTGCTGTGCTCAAACAACATTTTTCAAATCTCCGCAAACCATGAATGAGACATTTGTGCCATCGAATCGCACTTCCTTACAGGCTGCTTTGTTTCCTGGAATAGCGGGACGCATGGAATCCAAGCTCTGAGGTTTCATTTATTGTAAGCACTGGGCTCCCGGACAAATTAGGTATCAAACTCTACCTGCAGATTGGGAAACTGGGGCTGAAGAAAGAGCCGGCTGCCAATTTGGCACCAAGAAATAGTCTAGCTCCCTGTCTGCAACTACCCATAGTAACTGGTTGGGAAATTCAGAGATATTGCTCCCAATTTCACTGGAAAATGTTGGAATGCAACTGTTATACACAGGCTGGGATGCAAAGTGCTTTTCTCAGAAAAGTGTGGCCTTTGGACCCTGATTTCTTAAGACACAAGGTTTCTGTTTCGATAGACTTGCAGGGTTTTTCAACAGGAGTTACTGGCCTCTCAATAATAATAATAATTGGAGGAAATGTCTTGTCAATAAGCCAACAAAAACCACTCCGACTCTGCTGTTTCCCAAAGCCCCTCAAGGAGGTACTCTCTCCTGTAGAGCTGCAGGGCTAGGGTGTGGGTGTTCCTGGGCAGGCCTGATTCCCCTAAATCTCTGCAGAGTCTGTCCTCTGCATCTTTCTCCCCACATCCATACCAGAGAGGAAGACAGAAAGGCCAGCTAGGGAGGGTATGGGTTGGTCTTGCGGGTGAGGTGGCAGGCGATTCTATAGCAGGGATGGGAAGGAAGCAGCCTTTTGGTAGGCAGGAGGATCTTCTGGAAAGTAGGGGCAGAAGGTTCCTGGCACCATCCAACTGGGGAAGGGGCACAGCGGTGGGCCTGGTAACCTGCTAACCAGGATGTCTGGGTTCTTCCCCCAGCTCTGCTTCTGAGGCACCCAGCGGACCTGGGCAATTTGCCCCCCTCGTCGTGTTTCCCGGCACTTGCCTTACCTCCCTGGACGTTGGGGTGGATTTTGGTGAGGTCCCAGAGAACCAGGAGACAGGCTGCTTATCTTCTAGAAAATCATGTTCACATTCATGGAAGGCCTTGGGTACTAGTACTTAGCTATGACCTTTGGAGACAAGGACTCCATCTTCCTGAAGACGGTAAAAACATCCTGCGTACTGCAAGCAATTGGAGGGGCCTGGATTTGAACCCCAGTCTGTGTCAAAGGTCCTAAGTCCTGAAAGCGGAAGGCGCCCTGAGGCAGGTTATAGGGCCTACGAGTGGGGCAACTGGACACGGGGGTGGGTTGGGGAGGGGCCAAAGGGCGGCAGGGGTTGGGGGTGTAGTGGTTTGACCACGACATAACTACCTTCAGCTGCCAGGCCATCCTCCTGTTCCCTGTTAGATGGGAGGAGCTGGAGTGGGGAACCGAGCAACCTGGGCTTCCATAATGAAGAAAGAGCGCAGGAGCAAAATGTCCAGGAAGGAGGGAGGGAGACCAGAGGAAGGAGGAGGCGCCTCTTTCACCCGCGTCCCCAGGTCCCCATGTACGCCACGTGGGTGGGAGCGTGTCCCACACATCCACGCACCCACAGCCACATTCGCCACGCTCCCGCTGGGGCCGGGCTCACCGCGCGCCTCTGGGTGCCCAGCCTCCACAGGCCACGTAGCCGCCACCTGCTGCTGCATCCCCACTGCGGGGACAGGAGCACTTAGTGCCTCCCTCCGTTCCCCCGCCCCGCGCAGGCCTCCCATCCTCCAGGGCCAGGCGGAGGCCACGTCTTTCCCGGGCCCCCTCCCCAACGCGGAGAGGGAGGCGGAGGGAGGAGCTCGGCCCGCAGCCGCCAGCCCTCTCGGCACTGGAGCTCCCCCTCCCCTCCTTCTCCGCCCCTCGGCTGCCGCAGCCCGGATCGCCGCGCGCGTCAGCGTGGGCTCCCCGGAGCGAGTCGCTAGGTAACGGGGCTGGCTCCGCAGACCCGGGGCCGGGGAAGCCCGCGCGCGTTGTCAGCAGCGGCGCCTTGGGGCGGGGGGCGCACAGATCCTCCCCCATCCCGGCCTGCCGAACCCTGCTCGCGCGCAGCCCCCGCGCAGGATGCCTTAACCCGCGGCGATCGCTGCCGCCGAGCTGCCCCTCCCCAGCAGAGACCCCGACGCAGCCAGCCCCTTCCTCCTTCCCCGCAGGTGCGCACTGCTCTGCGTGCGGCCGGGTGGGCGCCCCGCCGCTGCGGTCATGGTCGCCGCTGGTAAGCTGCGCTCTGGGGCTGGGGCAGGAAGCAGTGGGGGGCGCTCGAAGAGCAGGGCAGCTTCGGCCACCGCGGCCGCCGGACCGGCCATGTGCTAAAGTTTCTGGGGCTCGGCGCCCGCTGGGCGCGCAGCGCGGGGCGCAGAGGCGCGGTGGGTGGGGCAGCACGGTCCTCCTGGCGCCCGCCAGCCCCCGGCCCCTGCGGGGCGCAGCTCTGCGTGTTCTCATGCTGACTCTTTCTCTCTCTTTCCTTCCGCGCTGCCTCCCCGAGGTCCTCCCTCCGAGCCCCGGCGCGGGGCATGAGGAGCCCCCGGGTGCCGCCCAAAGACCAGCCGGCTGCGCGCACACCTCGCCAGCGGCAGACGGGGACATGAGCAGCGCGCACAGGGTCCCGCGCCCGGCGGCCAGCCCCATCCGGCGGCGGCCCGCGGGTCAACGCTGCCCGGGAGAATGAGGCAGGAGCCGGCGGCAGCCTCCTTTTTTTCCTCCCCTTCGCCTTCCTGCGGCTCCGGCGCTCCGGACCCGGGCCGAGCTTTGGCTCTGCTGCGTGCCCCGCGCGCCCCCCAACCGGCTCCGGATGCGCTTCTCGGTAAGCCAGGCCCTCCGCCTCGCGAACAAAGCTCCCTTTGCAGGGCCCGGAGGCCGCCTCCGGGCCCCTGTCCTACCCTCCTTCCCCACTTAGAGCCTGGAAACATTCGGGGCTTCCGATTGAATCCTTCAGTTTCCCCTGCCCAAAACCCCGCCTGGAGGCTGAACTGCCGGGGCGGACCTGGTGCTTTCCTCTGCCTTCTGGAGACAGATACGGGCTTGACATGCAAGCTGGAGACCTGTCTGGTCTAGATAATGGCATGTGTATGCAGCTGGGTTCAGACTTAGCATTTGGGGGCAACAACTCTTATTTAGTGGGTGTCCAGGCCGTGCCGGGCAGTGCGCCTCAAAACCGCTCTGGGAAATAGGTTCCTGTTTCTCCTTGGCCCCGATGAGGAAACTGAGGCTCAGAGAGGTTGAATGACTTAATCAAGGTCACAAGGTTAGGAAGTGGGAGACCAGGATTGGAAACCAGGGTACTGTACTTCCCTGCCAGACTGTTCCCTTTGTAACAAACACACCTGTCTCATTTCTTCTACCCACTGCTTCCGTCTCAAGAGTCATTGCATGTGTGTGAAAATACTTGCTCCAATGAGTATCTGTTCTGATGAAATGAATTGCCGGCAGCATGCACTTTTTGTTCATCCTGCCATCACGTTGCTGCCAACCCCTAATGTGTACTCCAAGTGTAAAGCTAATTTTTAGTTCAGGTGAGAGGATAATATGTTTTCCTAGGTGTTCTCTTTCCTGGGATTCTGTTTTCCCAGTCCTCTTGAAGGATGGAAAGGACAGTGGTTCCTCCTGTGTGCCCAGCACATGCTAGGCCTCAGAACCGCATCCTAAACCTTTCCCTGGGGGCAGGGCTCATCCAGGTTACCTGCCCCTGGTTTTGTAAATCTTGGAGATGGTTACTTAACGGGAGCGGGGGCTGATCCCAGATGGCCACTGTGCAGGGCCTGGCCCAGTGTTGGCTCATATTTGGCAGCTCTCAGTGTCAGCAGAACTTCACACTTCTGAGCCCAAAAGAAAAGGAGTTGTAATGCAGATCCGCTGCCTGATGCATGCCCCCAGTTCTTTGGCTTGCCGCTGTTAACTGTTTGCTTAAGAACATTTAGTTCAGTCCTGAAGCGGGAAGCCACATGGAATCAGTTGGTCCTGGTCTGAGGGGCTTGTTCCAATGGTGGAGTCACAGTGTTGAGCTCAGCTGTCTACACGTACATTTGTGTTGGTGCAGAGCAAGTCCCTTAGCAGGAGGGGCCTCTGTGTCTCTGTTAGTCAAGAGCAGCTGTGGACTGACTGACCCCTCAGACCCCCTTCAATTAAGTGATTCTATGAGTGAAAGAACTAGTAAGTTACAGGCTTGAACTAGGGTGTCTTAGTCCAGTGATTTGGACAAACGTTCTACGCTGAATGGGTTGTTGATTTCCAAGAAGAGTACTTGGTTTCCAGGGAGCTGCGAGATTCAGGTTCAGCCCAAAAGAGGTGAAGCTGAAGCTGTGCTTAATAGATTATTTATTGGGCTAACACATAGTGGCTATAAAATGTTCCAAGCTACCAGATTGGGGTTATGGGACAGGTTAGGCCTTTCAGTAGGAGAGATGACATTAACTCCTAAGAACTGATGACATACAATGCATTAACAAGATGCCCAGCAGGGTACAAAGCAGCAAGCTGGTGAGCTTTTCCTGCCCCTCCCAAAAAGAATCAATCTTATTTGCATAGGTAAAGCATTCCCAACGCAGACAATTACTGCAAATAAATAAAGTGATTTTTTTTTTAGACTCTCTCAACTCCATTGTTTGCTGAGTATATTAGGGAAGCCTGGAGCCTGCCTGAGCTTGGCTGTAGAGGGGCTGGGACAGGGAAGGTGGGCCGCAAGGGTGTTCAGACTCTGAGTTAGTTTTTGGCTGTGGATTAGAGCTAAATCCATCACTTTGACCTATGGGCTGTTAATGGGGTTGTCATGGGTCTTTTTAAGATATGGATTAATGAACCTCTTAAAGTGTTGCCGAATCCCAAATGAAACGGGCGTGTCCCACCTTTTTCCCAGAAACTCAGCTCTCAGCGGGTTTTGTGACTGTTTTAAATTCACAAAACCAGAGCAAAGCTTTCATTTTTGACAGGCTCATACAGTCTGCAAAGGAAAAATAATGCATCTTGTGTGGGGATATTAATCTCCTAGCATTGTGTGTTTTAGCTTCTCATGATTAACTGGTAAGGTTTTGAATAAAAATGAATGCAGAGAAACAATCTTCATTAAGTTGCTTTTGAAAATGCTGAGGTAATTATGAAATAACGATTTTTGTGTCATAGATCATACTACTCAGAGCCAAAGCTGGATTATATCACAAAACATTACTCTTGTTACTGATATTTATTTTTTAATTCATTAGTTTTCTCATATTTTTTGCTTTTTTTCTCCCAGTGTGAAAATAAGCAATCAAGAATAAATTTTTCCTTTCCAGTTTTTCTTTGTCTTAAATCCAGGGTTTTGTTTTTTTTTTTTTTCCTGTGAGGTCCCTAAAGCTGAACTTTTCCACACCATGCATATAATGGCCTCATGTTAAAATATGTTTTAAGGGCCTCGGATTTCTTTTGGGAGAACAAGAGGGTTATGTGTAATAAGTAAATAACAACGATGAGACATTTCCCTTGTTTGCTTACTATTCTAAGTCAGGGGTTGAGACCATGCCCTCATGATTGCAGCAGCCACACTTAGCATCATGAGGACACAGCCCGAGTGCTGTGGCATTTCTGCCTCAGTGAAGATGCACAGCTGGACTGATCGGAGTGTGGAGGAAAAGAGCAGCTTCCAAAGGCCAGGAAACCTGGGATTTATTCCTGACTCAGTTGTTAATTGGCTTTGTGGCCATGGACAAATTATTTCAATTTGCTGGATCTGGGTTTATATATATGCAATGGGTGTGTACATTGGCATGTATATGTGTGTATTGGTACCAGCCGTCACCCTCTAACTCTTAAGTTGGAAGAATCCTCAAAATTTGGATATAGCTGGTTATTAATAGCTCCAGAATGCTCTGTACTTTAAGGTTATATAACATCCCAATTAGACATTCTTATAAACAATAAGAAATTGGTGATTATCGAAGATATGCTATTTATTACCCCAAGTGGAGACTGTGCACCCTGAATATGTGAAGGAGGATGGAGCTTTGATCTTAAAGGTGATTATGCCAGCTTCCCTAGCAGAGTCCCCTTGCATGGTAGAGGCTCAGCACAAATCTGAGAGCACTAGAATGAGCATGACCGTCTCTAGGATCCATGTGGCAGAAGATGCAAGAACTATTATGTAATTTGGGTCAATGGGGTAAGAAGACTATGACATTCTATCTGTGTAGCTTTAGGGTTCAGGGGACTTGAAGATTTCGCCTCAATCTCAGGCTGTTCCTGGAAGGTAAGGAGGGGAAATATGGAATTACTGTTTGCAGTTGTTTTGAAAATGGAGAGTACTTTAGTTAGAGCCTTGAACTCAGCTGAAGCTGGGAAATGGTGAGGAAGAAGTGTCAATTTGGCTGGTATTTTTGCCAGGTTTTGTGTGCAGGCTTCCTTGTAACATCTAAGGAAGTGTGTTGTCTGAGGTCAGTCTCCCTGGCGAAGCTGCGTCATTTTCAGATAGAGAGGGCACGAGAAAGGAACCACCAGCCCTCAAACATTTTGTCCTTGCAACTCTGCAAAGTAGACACTATGAACCCCGTGTTCTAGATGAGGAACCCAGGCTCAGAGAGCTGAAGTGTCTTTCTCAGTCTCTGATAATTATCGAATGGCAGAACCAAGCAGTGTTTTAAATGGACTCTGCTGGGGTTTAAATCAACCCGTGCTGGACGTGATTTCCACTGTTGCTGCAGTGTGTCTGTCTGGCAACCGAATTGTGTCCTTCCTCCCCAGTTTCTAGATAACCATGGCACTAAAAAAAAGCATGCAGATGATTTGACGGAAGTAACATATGGAGGTGATTTTGCTGTCAATAAACCTCTAAATTCACCAGGATTTTTGTTAGTACATTAGATTTCTTTTAACTACACGATGTCAGACGTGTCCATTTCCAGAAAGATCCCTAAATAAGCCAAGTGTAACCCTAAAAGGGTTAGTGCTGGTGATTCTTTGGGAAAAGCTAAAAGAATTCCTGTGTGTCCCACACTCATCCCCCTGGGGTTCTGTGGGAAGTGAACACGAACTGACATATGCAACATCAGTCTGAGAAGTTGTCGCTAGGCTGCACCTCCTGAAAAAGGGACACAATAAAAGTTATGTAATGGAAGCTTTCAAAAGAACTGTTTCTCCTCCTCCAGGATGCCCATGAGTTAAACCTCCCCCAAACAACAGACTAGAGAAGGTGTTCAGAGGAACATATGTAAGACCTTCACGGTTCACCTGCAGCTCTTAGGAGTTTCTGGGACTCGGGAGGAAAGGTAGGTGTCAAAGAACTTTTCACATTACGGAGTAGAGATGCCGTCGTAGCCGATGTTGGGGACGGCCTTTGGAAGGTCACCCATGTGAGTATAGCAGCTACTGTTCTTCGTTGTAAGTGTGTAGAGCTGGCCAAGCATCCACCATTCCCAGGACTGGAGATTCCAGAGTCCTGTCTGTAACACTCAATTTACAAAGAGCAAAGGAAAATCCCTGAAATACTCTGTTGTCCCATCGCATGGCTTTACATTCTGGTAATGATACTCAGGCTGGGTTTCTTCACCAGCAGTTGAAAATGCTTCCGTCTCTGACGCTGGCCTTGCCTGTGTCATGCGAGTGACGTCTTCACCAATAGACCCCTCCTTCATGTGCTTTGGATCACTGAGCTACTTATATGGCAAAAGCTTCAAGTTTCTTGATAGGTGATGAATGAGGAAAAGCAGACAGAATGAGTTACAAAGCTTGACTATGCTTCATCTACAATCTGCAAAATACTGACCACATCTCACCAGTCAGCACAAATTTTTGTTTTGGTAAATGAGGAATAACATTGCGTGTCCTCAGTGTGGCCCATGGAATCTGCATCTTCTGCCCCCAAACTTTAAGAGAACAGGTGCCCCGTGGCTTCAGCTTTGGGCTAGATTTCTAATATGTGTAGTTATTAAAAAGTAGAAAATGCAAGAGTAGCTTTGCAGAGTCACCAGAGAGGATGAGATAAGAAGACAGAGAAGTTCATGGCCTCTGATACGTGATTACTGCAAACACTTATTTGGGGCATGATAGTAGAAATGATTTCACACTTGTTTCCAGCAACAAGAATCGCAGGATACATTCACTAAGAAATTTAGGTGTGTTTCTTGTTGTCTTTGTATGTGGCTTATGACAAGTGCAGATGGCACTTTGTGTGGTTAAAAACCTCCACCTTCCCAAGTCCTTCGGGGTGGCTATGAGAGGCTAGGCTAAATCCCTCCGCAGACCCCAATTTTTGAAACCTGAATCCCAAGGTCAGGTGGTGGTCTTGGTGAGGGTCAATGTATTTCCAGGTGCTTCTGTTTCTTGATAATCTATGATGAGCTGCTGTATGTACCTCATTTAGCATCACCGAGCAAAAGAGCAGACAGAGAATGCCCAGGGCATTTTCCCAGCCTGCCACGTTTCTCCACCTCTGTCTGCTAATATGGTCTCGGGATCCCAATCCACTTCTTGATTCTTTTAATTCAGAAAATGGATGATAACGACAGTCATTTTTTAATGATCAGTATTGATGTCTTATATTTTTAAATAAAGTGAATGCCCCTAGAGAGCATCACATGCTAGTTTAAAATGATTTATGAATGGATACAGTATCCTTGCTCAGAGGGCTTTATTGAATACTTCTAAAACAGTACACCCAGTTTTGCAGTGTTAAGTCTAAAGGTAGAAGTGAAAGCCACATCCTGTGTTCTTCATCTGAAAAGGAGGAGTGGAAAAATACACCCGGCTTTTGAAAGGAAATGTTGAGACTGTTCCTCTATCAGTTTTACTGACAAGACAACATTGCTTCAGTCTGAAAACTCTCTGTAGATGCAGCTTCTACACCAGGGCTGGTTGTCCTCGAGTCTGTTCGAGGACATCCCTGTGGCAGTTGAGAGTGGCTCTGTCCATCTGTGCAGGCATGGAGCCATCTCCACAGAGCATGTCTCTCTCTGGTCCTGTCTGATTACTAGGATCCACCCCACACACACATTCTTTCCTCAGTCAGGGGCAACGATTTAGCAAACAGTTATGGAGCACTAGCTCTGGTTGAGGCACTGCTAGGCATTGAGGCTGCCGTGGTGGACACAGACAGCTGTAGTGTATCATAGGCTGCTACTGTCATAGGCTGCTATGGGGCGTCACCCTCTGCCCTTTTTAAGGGGTCTGTTCAGAATCTGGAGGACTTAGCTGTTGCAGACTTGGCAGCACACGAGGGCTGGTGGGGAGAGCCCAGGCTGGGAGGCAGGGGGCCTTCTCTCTCTTCTCACCTTGGTGCCTAGGGCCAAGCCACCCCCCACTCTGACCCTTCTCTGGTTTTAAGTGCAAAGATTGGGCCACTGTAGGTTTTTTCCAAGTGTGATCCAGGGACCACTTCTGTAGAAACGCCAGGTGAGCTTATTAAAATGCATACGGGTGGACCTTGCTGCAGACTGGCTGAATTAGAACTCCTGGGGATGGGGGACGCAGAATCTATATTTTTAACACACTTCCAGGTCACTCTCATCTCGGGCACGGTGGTGTTCGAGAATCACTGGTTCTCACAGGTGGCGAATCAGTAATGCCCCTCCCTGCTCTAAAGGACTCAGAATGTGGCACTCACCCCCATGCTGGCCACTCTTCCCACCTTCACCCACCGCTGTGCTGTCCAAGTCACTCAGCCCTCTTCACCGTGCTTCCCACTCCTCCTCTCCTCCTCTGCGCACTACAGTTTCTTTCCCATATGGTAGCCGGGATGGGCCTTTTAAATGATCTCATTTCTCCTCGACTGGGAGAGCTTCAGTGCCCCCTGTGCTCAATAGCCAGGGACCTTAAGGTGACCCTCAGGGCCCTGCATGATCTGGCCCTCCATCTCACCTCCTCTCCCACCACCTGCCCCCTTGCTTCCCTCTTCGTGCCACAGTGCTAGAACCCACCCAGTTGCCAGGCGTTCACTCCGAGGAGCCACAGGACCTGGGGACTGGCAAGGCAGGGTGCCAGCCCTGGTAGGTGGGGCACAGCCCTGTGAAGCTCTGTTTTCCGTCCCGCCACCACACTGAAAACCACTGCAGACTGACACTCTTAAGCCCAGTTGGGTAAATCTGTTTGTGGGCCTGCCCACCACCATAGTAAAAATGAATTTCAAAGCAGCTCTTTAATTCTGGGCACCGTGTTACAGGGTGACTCATCATGGGACTGCATTGTCAAAGTGGCTCTAGACCTTTTTTTCAGAGGAAGTGTCTGGGTATAGACTGCAGCCCTCTTGGGCTGAACTGTTAACTCAGCCACTTTTGATCCCAGGGCCCTGTCATCCCTCCTTCTCTTCTTTCCACAAATATTCACTAGACACCTGCTACATCCAGGCACTGCGGTCCCCGCTATATGTGTCTGCGTGGTTGTATCTCCGACTGCCGCTCTTGCTTACAGAGGAAACGATGTGGTCTGGAAAGTATTTCTCTGTCCTTTGTTTCCCCTCCTACCGAGAAATAGTTGCTCTGGCCTGTGTATCAACAGTAGCCCTTTTGGGGCCTGGGTTAAGCAAACTGCACTCGCAAGTATCAATCCCCTGGCAAGCAGGAGGGAAAGATGGACCGTGTTGTGGGATTCCCCTCCGAGGCGAGCTGAGCGCGACACTGGAAGATCTGTGGGGTCTCTCAGATGGGACGCATGCTCAGCGTGAGGGCCCGGGGCTTGGTTTTCTGAAAGCCAGCCTGCCCAGCAGTGCAGACGAGTGAAAAAGGCCGGCACAACTTCAGATCCTTTTGGGTCTGACGTTGCAGATGCTTTACTTTGAATCGCAAGGAGGGACGCGTTTTCATTCTCAGCATCAGTCTTCTTTGGGATGCTTTCTGTGGACACGTTGACCAAGCCTTCACTGAGAGGCCATTAGCAAAGTGGGGTGGAGGATGAAGGTAGAGATGTTCCCTGCCTTTTATGGATTCAGAGACAGTTGGGGAAAACGTGTTACGTAACTACCTGTAGCTAATTAGAGTGATTGACATGCTCCAAGAAGGCAGAGATGGGAAAGATGGGTTTGGCCAGGGGAGGGTGGAGGCGTTCGACTGGAGTCCTGGGAGATGAGAAGGAATTTCTTGAGCAGAGATGAGCGGCAAAGGCACTCTAGGTAGGAGGGCAAGTGTGAGCAGAAGCACAGAGGCCTGTTTATCAGGGAGAGGGGACTGTGTTGTAGGTCTGTAGAGTCAGGCTGAGGCCACGAGGCAGAGACAAGGCTGGGTCACTCCTGCTTAGATGGGAGTGGGTCTTGAATGCTAGATTAAGGAGGGTTCCACGTCTTACAGGTGACAGGGAGCTGTGGGAGGGGTTTGACTGAGGATTTGCATTAAAAAGGTAGCTGGTAGCCCTGTTTATGACCCCCCCATACCCTCTATATTATAGGATAGTGAAGATGTGTAAAATGTTCAAGAAGAAATACTGTGCGGGAACGAGCATGGTTGTCCCGGGTGTAACCTCAGGCACCGTTTCTCTGATTGCAGTGTCTCTGCTTGTCTGTATCTATTGACTGATCCTCTGGGCCCTGCTGCCCAGACCCCAACTCCGCCAACTCTGCTGAGGCTCGGAAGGAAAGCAAGGTAGCCGCTGGCTTCAGCACTTGCTGCCCAGCCATCCTGGACTCTAGCCAACAGGAAATGGAGCAGGCAGTGTCCCAACCTGATTCACCAAGCCGTGGGTCTCCCTGTGCCTCTGCAAATGCATTGGGGCTGCTCCTGGCCTAAAAACAATGCTCCCAAACTTACATCCACAGCTGAGAGAATCCAGGGCACACATTGGCCGGCCAGCTTCCCTGAGCTTCCCCCAGCAGTGGGCTCAGTGGGTGGGAAAGGGAGTCACGGTCAGGAATTAAGGCGTGTGCCACTCAGTGACCATTTTCCTTGAAATCCACATGCTTGACAGGGCTGGTGACTTTTGTAGAGCTGGCTGGACAAAGGGAACATGAAGAAGGGAAGAATGTCTCAGGGTCATGGGTGGTTATACTACCCTTGACCTTCACTTTCTTATTGCTAAGGAGGAGAGAGAGAGAAAGAGAAAAGCATGTTCCACAAGCTGGTGGGCAAATTCTTAGCTGGTTTCTGTGGAGTGTGGGCCTGGCAGAGAGCCCTCTTCATTACTGGCTGACTGCCAGATGGTGCCAAGGGCATGGCATCCTGGGCAGTCAGCCTCCTGGTGAAGATTGCCACCCTCTGGAGGGTTCCTCACCCCAGGACATGGGCCTGGGAAGGGAATGCGGCTCCACCCTCCATGGGTCCCATTTACAGGTCAACAAATTGAGGCCAAGAGAAGCGAAGTGGAATTGTGGCCGAGTAGGACAGCAAATCATTCTGGAGTCGGTCATGATCCTTGAGGCTGGCCAATGCCCAGTGCCCACAGCTGGCAGAGTCCACCTGGAAATGGACAGTTTGTCTTCACACTGCCTTGCTGCCCACCAGGCATGGAGGATGTGGCTTTCTCCTTGTTCATCTGTCTTCCCTCTTGGAACCCAGGCCCAGAGCCATGGGGCTGGGCAAGAACCCTAGATGTCTGGCCCTTTATTTGTTTCTTGGTTTCTGAAGCTCGTGTGGAAGTTGAATGCAAGCGGAGAAAGGAATTCAGTAGCAAGTTATCAGAGCAGATTAGAATGGTTGTCAGGATCTGGGCATGGAAGTTGATGGGGCTGAATTCTCTGTTTGGAGCTCTAAGGCTTCTGAAATGCAGCATCAGGTCCTGGGAAAGCCTTTCATCCTGGTTCTCAGAGCCCCTCGTGCATACTTACATATATACGTAAGTTTAACCCAAACTATCTCGTGAGATCATCATCGCTGGCTCCATCTCCTTCTCTCAACTATCTGTTCCCTGGATCGTCAGTACCTGGGGCGAACCTTGCTTGGCACCTGGAAGTTACTCCTGGCCTGTTAGTGACTGGACGGAGCATGCATTGTGCAAAGGGACTTGTGCAGCGGTCAGTCTGGCTGAGCTTTTGGGGCGGCCTGGCGCTCCTGACTGTTTCTCACCTTACCAAGTAGGTTCTTCTAAATGCATGAGAAGCTGATGACAGCTCTGCTGGCTGACTTCAAAACAGTAAAACCTTCAGGGCTTTATTAGGCAGATCTATAAGTACAGTTCCTGCTCATAAAATGCATCCATCACAGCCCCGTGGAACATCAAGGAATTGTTTGCAAACTTTCCCAGGTTGTTACCCCCAAACTTAGTAAATATATGTATTGGATAAATAATCTTGGGAGGCCCATAAATTATTGCAGTTTCGGACAGAACTAATCTACCTGCTGGCACATTTCTTAGGTTTCACCACCTTATTGACTCTCATTTTAATGAAAGAGGAGAGCAAAGCTATAAAAACTATCCTCTTGGGTTGGGAACCCGACCAGATGATGGATGACAAAACAGTGTAGAAAATGTATGAGTTCTGTGTGGTGATTCAGGGTAATTATTATTAAGACATTTTGAGTGTCTGACCTCAGTTCCTTTTGTTTTCCTGGGCAAGGACCTAGTACCTCCCAGATTCTGCTGCACTTGGCTGGCGACTCTCTGTGCCTACAGCCTCACCATTGGAATGGCAGTTCTTCAACAGGATTTTGATGGCTGTCACAGTCACTCTGGGGGACATGCGCCTTTTATTTGAAGCTGTTCTTCGAGTCAGATTGTGAGGCACTGGACAGACCTGGATTGAAATCTGAGCTTACCCTCTAACTCCCTGTATGATTCTTGGACAATTTGCTTCAGCCTTTGTGAGTCCTGTTTTCTCTTCTGAAAAATGGGCATAATAACAACAATTAATGGTAATCCCAGCTTTGATTAACGTTCACTGGGTGATTACTGGGGTGGGGACCGTGTGCAATAAGTCCTTTCCATGAACTCGTTCACTGAATGTGTATAACAGCTTGATAAAGGAGTTACCTTTATTATTCCCATTTTACAGATGAAAATACTAAGCCTTCAAGTATGTATTGGTGCATACAAAAACACCTCAGATAGTGGTTTTGAACATGGGTAGTCACTTATTTCGCTCAGCTAGGCGGCCTTGCTGCGGGCTTCGTGTGAGGTTGCAGTCAGACTGGCTGGGCTGGAATCACCTGCAAGGCTTCCTCACTCGAATGTCTGGTGCCTGAGTGAGAAGGGGGGCACAGCCTAAGGGTGGGAGTCGGGAGGCTGGCACAGCTGAGACTCTCCATCGCTCTGTGGACGCTCTGTGTGGCTGGGTAGCTGTAGTGCCTACCTGTAGCCTAGGGCTCCATTGCCCCAAGAGAGAGCAGGCAGTTGTAGGAAGTGGGGGTGTCTGTATCCTCTTTGGTGATCAAGCCTCAGAAGTCACATAGTATCACTTCTGACAGGTCCTTAGAAGCAAGTCCCTAAGGCCAGCCCATATTCGAGGGGATGGGGGGCAGTTAGACTCCATCCTCTGATGGGAGGGGTGCCGAAGGGTGCCAGTACATTTTAAGCCACCACGGAGTGCTCAGGTGCTTTACACAAGGTAGACCATTGCAAGGCAGCAGAGTGGGGTTTCGGATCCTGAGCATGGCCGTCACCCCTCTGCAGTGTAAAGTGTGAAGCACCACAGGCCCCATGAAATGGGACCTGTGTAAGCATGTGAGCTGTTTCCCCTTCAGACGTCCTTTCTGAAGAAGGAAGCAGAGCTGTGTGCGAGTCCAGCTGCGGCTCCTCAGCTTCAAAGAGGCCCTTGGTACCAACCCTTGGGGCAGACCACCTCCCCGCCCCTCCCCTGCTGTCCCTGGCCTCCCTTCTCTTCACCTGGAGCCACGTTCTCACTTTCCTGGGTCCTGGGCAATTCTGTTTGCATGGGCCTCTTCCTCCATAAAAAGAAAAATTAAAAATTATTTCTTAGGACAGAGCTGATATTAAAGATGAACATATTAATGTTCCATATTAAAACATTTTCTTCTACCCAGAGGTTCATTGTTTTCCTTCTGATTTTAAATTGGAGCATTTCTGTGGGCCCTGGGCACTGTGCCTGCTGCATCTGAAGGAGAATTTGGCTTGCCCTTCCCCCTCCACCCCTCACCGCCTCCTCTCCCTCCCCCTTCTCATCTTCCGCCTCCACTATTAACTTTTCCGCCCGGCCACCACTTAGCAGGCTGGTGTCCTCTCCTACGCTGTGAACTTTCAGGTTCTCTGAACCCCGGGCAAGCCCCGTGACTGGGAGCTGACTGTTCCGGTAACTCTGGCTTTCCTGTTTCCTGGTCCTTCACCAAGAGTAGACCTCCCTTGTGAGGAGGAACTTAAGCAGAAACTCATCTTCCCTGTAAGCCCACAGAGCTGTCACCCCGTCTGGCTTCTGGCTGGTCTCTCAAAGCAGAGCACCGGAAGGGCCTCCCTGTGCACCTGCAGGGGTGGTGGCAGCACAGAGATGGCTGCTCTCCTGGCTCTTGTGTCTGACGCCCCAGCCAGCCCATCCATCCATGAATCCTCCACTCAACCATTTAGGAAACAGCTTTTTACTGGTGAGCATTTCATGAGGCCTATCTTGTCTTCTTCCTCATGGAATTTAGAGGGACACAAACTAAAAAAAAAAAAAAAAAAAAAGCCAAAAAACCTGACACATGATTCTAAGCAGTGGGAGATTTTTCTCCCCAAGGGGTGGGGTCTCACTCTGTTGCCCAGGCTGGAGGGCAGTGGCTATTCACAGGCGCAATCATTGCACACTAGAGCCTTGAATTCCTAGGCTCAAGCCATTCTCCTTTTTTAGCTTCTCAGCGATGGGAGATTTTTTTGTAAGAAATTGGCATTTCATGGAAATTAAAGCAAGAAATGCATTCTGGCTTCGTGAAGGAGAAATGAAGCCATCAGTGACTGGGGTGTCTTCCTTCCTGGCTGTCTGGAGCCCCAGGTCTCACCATCTGGTACTCTTTGTTTCTAACTTTCGTTTTCAACTTTGGGTTTTTCTTCTTGTCCTCTGAGCATATGGCCAAACAATGGTCACCCCAATATGGCAGCCCCAATCCTACATTTGTGTGGCCTTAAAGCTCAGACTGTCTCCCCGGGGCCTAAATTCCCAGGAGAGAAGTCAAGTGGCCTGGCTTGGTGAGGAGCCCTCTGCTCTAAACAGCTGTGACTGGGAGGTGGTGTCACATGGTAGGGAAAGCTGTCCCTCGAGGCTGTCACTGGAATAGGTTCCCCAAGTAGGGTGTGCCGGAGGGGAGAGAGAAATAGCACGTTCTCCACACCTTTGCCTCAAAACCAGTTCCTGGTTTAGGGTGGTGGTTGCCAGCCTTTTGATGTCCACAGAATAGGATATTTGTTTAGTTGGGAAACTGGTATAAGATTGCCCAGTTTTAATCTGCCTTCTCTCATCAGCATGTGATAAATAATTTAGAAAACAAGAAGACCTTAATGTTAGAATTGTAAAAGTATTTTAAATTTATTCGTTAATCAAATTAATCAAGTGTAATTAATCAGAGTGTATTGTTCTTGGTTTTCCCATTTCACCACTGACAGCTGAGACTTTGGTCATAGAGCTGAACCGGTCTATGGGCTTACACCGGGCCCCACAGCACTTGGAGTCCTCAGAGATCATTTTTAATAATAATAATGCAAGCCAGACAGGAGCAAAAAGAGTTGACCTGTGTCTGGAGCCTGCTGAAGTTGGGGGACAGGGAAGCGACAGGATCTAGTCTGTGATTTAGAAGGAGCCCTTCGGCCATGGGGAGGTGGAACTAACATTCACAAATTAGAAATCTGTGCTGGCAAACACTTGTAAATAGAGCAAATGTTTGGCATATGCAGACACACTCAAATTGACTGATTTCTGAAAGTGCATGCCCGTTCAGAAGCTAGAGCCGAGGTCCCACCTCCCCGGGGGTTTTCCCTGAAGCTTGAGAGGAACCTGTCACTTGCCCACCTCCGAGTCTGAAGACACAGGCTGGCAGCAGTCGTGTTCATGACGTCAGCTTTGAGGGTTGATTCCTTTTTTGGAGAAAACCACTGGCTTTTGGAATAATTTTCGCCCTCTCTCCACAAGAGCCCTGCGATTCATGTAAGTTCTGTTTTTAAAGCCCCTTCGTGGGCACAGGTCAAATTTAACAAGTCTGGAATAGGTGGGCAAGGCTTACTGGCCCAAAATGGCAGATGAGGAAAAAGGCTCAGACTCCCTCAGGAGCCTGCCCAGGGCCACACAGCTCCTAAGAGATGGAGCAGGAATTGGACCAGAGTCTCTGCTGCCAAGTTCATCTCCCTATTACTATACACTCGCTACACATGCCGCTGAGAGGCTGTTCCTGATGTCTGTTATGTGTCCTAGCTGGGTGCTTAGTCTGTTATGCTAGGCTCTGTTGTCTGTTATGTGTCCTAGCTGGGTGCTTAGTCTCCTAGGGTTGCCATAACAATACCAAAAGCTGGGTGGATAAAGACAACAGAAATGTATGGCCTTGTAATTCTGGAGATGCGAAGCCTGAAGTCCATGTGTCAGCAGGGCTGTGCTCCATCAGAAAGCTCCAGGGGAGGGTCCCTGTCTCTTCCTGGTTGTTGGTGGTTGCCCACAATCCTTGGCATTCTTGGCTTGTAGCTGCACCACTCCAGCCTCTGCCTCTGTCTTCGCATGACCTCTGTGTGTGTCTATTTGTCTGTGTCCAGATCCTCTCTTTTTCTCTTATGAGGACATTAGTCATTGGGTTTACTCACCCTGACTCATGTGACCAGATTTTAACTTGATTGCATCAGCAAAGATTCCATTTCCAAATGAAGTCACAGGTACTAGCAGTTAGGACTTGAGCATATCTTTTCAGGGGACACAGGTCCGCTATGACACTGAGACACTGCCAGGGGGCCCCTAGTGGACCACGCTCTTACCCGGAAGGTTCTGTGCCTGGTCAGTGTTCTTCCCTCCCTGGGTTCTCCTCAGTCCTCTGCTCAGGCCCATGAGGTGCTTCCAGTAGGGGCTGTGCTCATGAGTCCTTCTGCCAGGAGGGGCATGAAGTCAGCTGCTGCCAGCCTGGGGATGGGTTGTGCCACTTTCGCATCTGTTTGAGATGCTGCCAGTGCGTGGCCTCAGTGAGTGGGTGGCAGTGCGAGCACATTGTGTGTTCCGGGGAGTGGGGCCACCTCTGGCTGGAGGTGTCGGCTTCCTCAAGGCTTCTGGCAGCAGCACCTGGTGCATTACTGGTCAGGGTATCATTTTGACCTCAGGGTGGCCGAGGAAGCTATGTTTAGGGAAGTGGCATGGAACTTAGACATTCGAGCTGGCCTGGTTCTTTTTCCCCCACCAGATGACAAGTGTCTCTAGGGCAGGGATGCCTGCCCATCTCTATTTCCCCTCCAGCAGTTTCAGGCTCATGGGAGCTGCCATGTTTCTGCAGCTTTAGTTCCACATTGCTGTGACCCTGTGAGGCTCCCCTGGGCAAGTCTCTTCACTCTCTGAGTACCCTGCAGGGCTGCTGTGGGCGTCCATGAGATGATGCATATTAAAACCATGCACGACTTGAAAGGCCTCCAAGTCTGCAGCTTTCCTTATTATCTGGGAGATGCCTCAGGACGAAGTGGCAGGACCTGACTGAAGAATACAGTTGAAGACAGCACCTCAGTATGTCTGGTGGTGCAGGGGTAGGTGGCCATGTAGCCCCAGTGAGAGCCAGTTATAGGAAAAGGTGGTAGATTTGGGCAAGGAGGTGGCCCCTCCGAAAACTTGTTGCAGTTTCAAGTGAACTTCTGAAGACGTGTCAAGTTTTAGATGTACTGAGTCTGCAGTGACCATGGCCAATGGGATGGGAAAATTTTCCCAGTGAGAAACCCGCCCTCCTCCTGCTAGTGTGGCTGTCCTGGGTTAAGGTGCCTGGGGAAGGGGGACCCGAAAGCCGCTGGGCTGCAACAGGGCATGACTTTGTCTAATTTGTCACATTCATTTAGGGGTCCCCAAGCCCTTGCACAGATGCAGCACATAGCGTGTGTTCAACGAGAGCTCGCTAACATCAAACGCATGGCCTGATCCCCAAAGAGGGGAATTTCTGACAAAATAGCATTTTTTCATTGAAAGGCGACCTAGACCAAGAAGATGTGTTCTTTCTCCTCAAACACTCTTGACATCCCACGGGACCTTAACGCTCACCTTAAACCAGTGCTCAAAGCCAGACAGATGCTAACCCAGCTTGGATGATCCAATCAGCAATGGTTGCTCCTCTTCTCTCTTCTGGAAAGCTGCCAGCTTCCCTGAGCAGTCATCTCCACAGGGTAGCTACCCACCAAAACAGGGCAAAATCGTCTTGCGACTCTAAATCAGCATTAGCCAGGGTGCCTCTGTGTGCCAGGCACACATGGGACCCACCATGCATATTTCTGCAAGGCTATTTGCAAATGACTGAACAGGCCCAGAAAGACTGGGCATGTGCCCACATAGTGCAGCCACAATTCGGAGCTGGTGGTGAATCTTAATAATGAATACAGCATCCATGAGCAGCTTTGAAAATGCCTGGTGCCAGGCTCCAGCTCAGATCAACTGCAACATTAATACAGAGTGAGGAGGCCCGGGCATGAGTACTTTTCAAATGCTCCTGGAAAGGTTATTCTCATAGACAGCTGGGCTGAGAACTCCAGCACTGGAGCAAAAGCCGCCTCTGGCAACGGGTCTTGTCAGTTCTTGTTAACTGAGCACGTGCTATGCCCCTGGCACTCTGCTGGCTGCTTGCCGGGGGTGGCGGGGGTGGGGGAGGATCCATGGTCTTTCAGAAAGCAGCTCCTGCTCTCAGGGAGTAGCCAGGTAGCTTTAGGAATCAGGGCCACACACAGGACTTGAGGACAGACCCAACCCCTCAGAGCCATAAGGAGTGAGGGCGGCCCCTTCTCTGTTGGCCCCTGGCCACTTTCGATTCCACTTTGCAACAAACTTTTCCTTTACAGGCCAAGCAGTCAGTATTCTTAGGTCTGCTGACAGCACTGCCCAGCCAGGTTGCTCCAGGTTCCTGTCTGCTAAAACCCTGGATTCCCATCCTGCAACCCTGACTTTCCCAGGCTGCTTTCCACGCTGCCAAAAGGAAGCTTCCTCTTTTCCAAGATCGCAGGTGGCCTCCCACCTCTCCCACTATCCCGGTCCTCACCCGCTTGGGTTTCCACCAGTCCTTGGCAGGGACGCTCATGAAACTCCCTGGAGAGTCCACGTTCCCTCTCACTGGTCTTTATTTGGGAGGGATTCACACATGAGGGTCAGGATTTGAAACGCTGATGAAGAACGGGATTTGCGGGGCACTTGTCAACAGTTCTGCTCGTCGAAACATTTTTTTCTTGGTATAAACTGTTCCCAGGCGACTGAGAAAGGTGATTTGGAACCAGGCCCATGACCACCTGCAGGTGCTGTGCTGTAGGGTCTATAGATTGTTGGGATGTTACATAAAACAAAAAGCCCCTAAGGCCATGCCTGGAAGAGCAGGCTTTCCCACAGGCCAGCCTCCTTCTCTGCGTATTGCAGAGCTTCAGGAGATCTTAAAAGAAAGGACTCTTTTGGCCGGGCGCGGTGGCTCAAGCCTGTAATCCCAGCACTCTGGGAGGCCGAGACGGGCGGATCACGAGGTCAGGAGATCGAGACCATCCTGGCTAACACGGTGAAACCCCGTCTCTACTAAAAAATACAAAAAACGAGCCGGGCGAGGTGGCGGGCGCCCGTGGTCCCAGCTACTCGGGAGGCTGAGGCAGGAGAATGGCGCAAACCCGGGGGGCGGAGCTTGCAGTGAGCTGAGATCCGGCCACTGCACTCCAGCCCGGGCGACAGAGCCAGACTCCGTCTCAAAAAAAAAAAAAAAAAAAAAAAAGACTCTTTTAAGCAAGGGTCAGATGGGATAAGGATGATGCACAGGGAAGGTGCAGATGTGGTTGCAGTGAAAGAGAGAGCGAGGACCCAGACACCTCCTGTCCTCAGCCACAGGCAGCTTCCTCTTGGAGTCCGTGGCACGTGCATATTGGTGCTGGGCACTGCAGGATGGAGTGTTCATCCCAGCCTCACGTTTCTGCTGGGCACCACCTCTCTCCTGGTGATAGGTTGGAGCTGAGGGCACAGAAATGGCCAAGGCGGGGAGTCAAGCCAGACAGCCAGCATCTCCAGAGAATGGTGACAGATGTTGTCTGCCGGGTAAGTGCGGGAAGTGCAGAACCAGCCTTGAAGCTGGATGAGGGTCATACAAGGTGTCCCAGAGAGGGGACATCTGAGCTGCACCTTAAAGGAAGAGTAGCAGTTGGCCATGTGCAGAAGGGTAGTCTAGGCAGGAAGAACAGATGTGTCTAACCCAGGAGGACAGCATGGGCCATGGGAAGAGAGCATGGGCCAGTGGGAAGGGCAGGAAGCTAGGACTGGGCAAGTTAGAAACATGTGCCTGCTGGTTTGATAGGGTGAGGGAAGTGTGGGGCCCCATTTTAGCTCAGTAGTCAAAGACCTGAGTTCCAGCAAAGCACACATGTGTGCATGTTCTTTGTGTGTGCTGCGTGTGTGTGTGTATGTGTGTGTGCATGCATGGGAGGAAAGGGAGCGGAGAGTTGTCAAATGAGGCAAGCCAAAACCCAGGCAGTGGGATGGTCATGTTAATATCTTTTACAAGGGAGTTCCCGACGCATCCTCCAGGATCATGGTTCACTCAACGTCACATTGCTGCAAAGCGGGAATTTTACCAATGATTTAAAGCCCTTCCAAGGGTCTCTGATCTTCCTGGCGTAACTCTCTGACATCTCCCTCACCCTCAGTGCCCTGTGCCCCAGACCTTGGGAAGGTGTTTCAGGCCCAGTTTTTCCTTCCTTTGAGCCATGGCACATGCTGTTGCTTCCACTGGAACGCTCTCCCACTTCTGTTCCTCCTTCAGATCTTAACCCGCAGTTGCAGTCTCTGACCCTGGTCCCTCCCACTGCAGGCTGTGCTCCTGTGTCTCTGGGCTGCTCCACCACACGGTGCCTGCCCATCATAGCATCCACCACCAGGTGGCCTTTTCCTTGGTAGGTTCCTTACAAGCATGCAACATGCTTTGTGCACTTCTCAAATCTTCAACACCTTGCATGGTACCTGGTCCCAGGTGGGCACTTGGTCGAGTGTTTGTTAAATTATTGAATCCTTTAAAAGCCCAAGCTCAGCAAGGTTAAGAAACGTTTCTGTCAGTGAGTAACAGAGTGGACATTCAAACCGGCCTTCTTGCTGGTCCCACTCCTGTGCACCTCTCACTGCGCCTACCCAGTTGCTGCCTTTCCTACCGATCTCAACGATTATGCAGTCAGCTGTGGGAGAAATGGGGCTGAGAGTCCAGTCTTCTAGAAGGTGGAGTGAACCAGGCAGGGTGTCAGTGTTCGGGCTCAGTGGGGAAACTGAGGCAGAACCCCAGAAATAGAGATTGGGCCGTTCCAGCTAAGTAGGGGGAGTGCACAGGCATGACCCTGTACCCACTGGAGACTTCATTTGTGGCAACAAGACTCGCTGCAGCCCCACCTCTGAGGGCAAAGCACCTCCTGCCCCGTTTTGCGTGGAATAAAGCTGGGACTTCCATGAAGGGACTGGGCCAGGTGTGACAGGCCAGCCAGGAGCTGCACCACACCCTCTGGAACTCTAGAGGCCATTCCAGCCTCACTTGTTTTTCTTTTCGCAAAAACGGAAGCAGAAAGCCTCTGCTCTGTTTGCCTTACTCTGCAAATAAAAATGGAATCAGGAGAGTAGCAGTTTGAATCCCACTTGCAAGCAGTTTGTAAAAAGTGCCCAGGTGCCCCCAAAGGTGGAAACATTTATTTTCCATTTGCAAAAAATAACACTTTGTTATGTCGATATCACGTGGCAGTAGAGTACTCTGCAGTTTGCAATTTGGGAGTGCAAAGGGCAGGGTCTCCTTTCAGGCCTGGCTCTGGGAAGCCTCCTCACCACAGCCCTCCATGTTTTCCATGACACTCTCCAGCTCCCAGAGCGGGCTGCCTTGCCTGCGGAGCGGGCTGCCTTGCCTGCTTAGCGGGCTCTAAAATCGTACTTTACAGTTCATGCCGTGATTCGGGCTTACGTTGGAATTTGTTCTTTCAGATAGCTCTGTTTGGCGTATCTTTTTATTTCACAGTAAAACCATTTTTAAAAATTAACATGTGCACATTGTCAGAAATCAAATTGTATAGGCAAGTGTATCGTGAAAGCCCTGACAAATCCTGAATGCTTGCTTCATGCCAGGCACTGTTCTGGGGATGTTTTTCCTGTAAACTCATTTAATCCTCATCACAACCTTGTCCCCACTTTGTGTGATCCAGGATTTGCATCCACACAGCGCATTGATCGTCTTTGGACCCCAGTCATGGACTTCCTGATGTGGAAGAGGAAGCCATGCCATACTACTGGCTCTTTCTCCTCCTCTCAGTTTCATCTGTGCTTATTAAAGTGCTTCTATCTGTTGCTTTTTAATCTTTAGATACATTTTTCTCCAGCACCCTTGCACAGTGCGTCCGTCTCCTTATTTCATAAGGTGAGGTTGTTAATCCATGTTGTTTCTTTTGTCTTTCCTCTCAAGCTTTGGTGCCACCCACCTACTACCTTCAGGCTGACATTCCTTCAAGGTTGCTGAAGTTTGCATCCCGTCCTGAGCACTCTAGCATGTGCATTGTCCATAGCTTGACTCTGAATGTTGAGAACAGTAGGTGACATTGCTATAATTATTGCTACATTAGAGGTGTCTAATGCTGGGTTAGCTCATGCGCTGGGATGACCTTTTCTTCTCCAGAGATCAGTGTCAGAACCCCTAGACCACTCAAAGCAGAATGGCCCAGAACAGACTCGAGTGGGTTCTCCCGCCTACACAATGTCAGTTGCTTGGAAGCATGCCATATTGTAGTTTGCTTCATCTTTGGATCATGACTTCATTGTGCAGGATATTTTTTCTGGGATTTCTGGTTGCCTTTCTTTTTTCTTCTTGCTTTATATGCCTTTTTCATACTGTCCCTTTTTTCATACCACCTGTTCCATTGAGTCTTTCCCCATTGTTTTTTTTGTTTTGTTTTGTTTATTTCTGGAGAGCTAACCCCTTTCAGGATGCTCACCCCTCCTCTACCCAGGGTACTGTATTCTCTCCAAGGCTGCTGCCCCCAGGTCATCTTGGGCTCGCCATCATTGCTTTCCTGGGTTAGAGGCTCTGTTTGCTCAAGTTACTTCCTTAGAAAAAGTACATGGAAAGGAAACTGTCTGAAAATGTCTGTATGTTATGCTCACACTGAGGGTCGATTTCCAGGTTCTAAATCATTCGCCTTTAGAATTTTGAAGACTTTAGAGTTTTCCTTTTTTCATTTGCTGATGAGAAGTCTGATTCCTGGTTCTTATAGATTATTTATTTTTCTGTTTTTCTCGTCCAGAAGATTTTAAGAATTCTTACTCATTCATGGGGTTCATGTATTACGTGAGGATAGTCTCCAGGGTGGGTCTTCATTTATTCATTGTTCTGGTCATCCAGTGGACCCCTTTCATCTGAAAGCCCACGTCCTTCAGCTCTGGGAGATTCTAATGGAACTGATTGTTTAAAAATCTTCATTTGTTTTCCTTTCTCCATATCTGAGCCTCTTACTTGTCAGCTCTGAAATCTTCCAGAATGGGATTGTATTCTTCTACATTTTTCTCATTTCTTTGCCTTTTTGCTCTTTATTCTAGATTTTGTGGACTTCATTTTCCAGTTTGTCATTTTGATTTTTTTATAACTTTTAAAAAACATGTTGGCACTAACATTTTTAACCTCTGAGAGCTTTTTTTTGTCTGTGATCATTTCTTTTCCTAGAATCTATTTTTGTTTTATAGCTACTAGTACACTGAGTGCTGGAATAGTAATTAGAGCATTTTGTCTGTTTGTTTGCTTTAGTCCATGAATTATTTCTGTCTCCTCTGTGGTCAGTTTTTGATTGTTTTGACCTTGCTCTTCCTGCTGCTCACTTTCTCATGTGCCTTTTCGTTCTGAGTTGAAAAAAGTCCAGCAGCTGTTGTGAGATTCTTCTTTGGCCAATGAGTAAACAGGCTGAGAAAGACTGGGTAACTGACCAGGGTCACCCAGGTAGAAATGTGTAGCTGGTAACCAAACCCCAGTCTTCTGATTTCTACTCTGCTTCCCTTCCCCCCAAAACTTGATTGATTTCAAGTAGATTTTAGGCCAAGACTTGTCCCACTTTGCTGAATGCATAGAGGCCAGCATCTCTTGGTAACTGGGGCTGTGGGAGAAGCTGACTTTCCCATCACTGGTCTGTGACTCATCCGTGGTATGCTGGAGGCCCCAGGAGCTCTGTGGTTGTCAGGAGACCATGCAGCCACATCTGGGATGGTTGGTAGCTTCTCACTGGCCTGATGTCCTTTGTCAAAGATGAGGCCCCAGAATCCACTCCCAGGTATCCCACAGCCCCCACAAAAAGCTCAGGCTTCTCCCTCTCAGAACAGGAGACCTCTGCTCTGAGATGGGGACCACAGTGGAGCAGCACCCACTAGAAGGACTCCTGGGTCCCCGAGGCTTGGTTAGAAGTAAATCTTCACCTGCATGCGGAAGAATTCAAGGGGGTGTCTTGACTGCAGGCAGGCTGCATGTCTTAGTCCATTTGGGCTGCTATAACAAAATAGCATAAATTGAGTGGCTTCTAAACTACACACATTTATTTCTCACAGTTCTGGAAGCTGGGGATTCTAAGATCAAGTTGCCAGTAGATTGAGTGCCTGGAGAGGGCCCGCTCCACGGTTTGCAGATGACCTTCTTCATGCTGGAGGGAGATGTGGAGAGCTGTCTGGGGTCCCTTTTATAAGGACATTAATTCTATTCATGAGGGCTCCACCCTCATGACCTAATCTCATTCCAAAGGCCCTACTTCCTAATACCATCACCTTGAGGGTGAAGATTTCAACATGTGAATTTTGGGGGCACACGTTTAGATCACAGCAGTGCAAAATTAGGAAAATGTGAAAGAAACCATTAAACCATAGATACTTTAGCTCATGTCACCTTCATCTTCTGCTCCTGCAACTTTCTCCTATAGAATATTCCAACTTGCAGAGAGAAACAGTGAAATCATTCAAAGGAATTTCTCGGCCCTCCAGCTTTGGGATGCTCCTTAGATTACATGGAATCTGAGACTGAACCATTTATTGGGAGCTTTTCTTTATTCCTTTATTTTTTTTCCATTTATTCAGCAGATATGTATGAAATCTTCCTATAAGCATAAAACGGTGCTTAAATACAAGAGGTGAGAAGGGTGCAGAGTCAATTAAGATGCGGTGTCTGTCCTCAAGGGCCCTGCAGCTCAGAGGGAGAGACAAACGTGTGAACAGGTGCACTGTGAGGCGGAGGGAAGGCTGCGCTGCTGAGAGGTACAGTTAGTGGGCTGCGTGATTGCGGGGAAAGGAGTGATGAATTGTGCTCAGGGGAACTGAGGCAGACTGGTGCAGAGACGGCACCAGGGCCGGTCTGGACAGAAAGTTGAGTGTTATTAGATGGAACCAGTAAAGGGGGCAAGGCACGGTTTGAACAAGAGCCAGGGGTCAGAGGCTCACAAGTGCCAGGCCTGTCCCAGGGCTGCTGGTTCCAGTTGGTGGGAGTCCAGGGCAGCAAAGGACTTGGCTATGTGAAGGTTTGGGTTTCTCGTCTGGTGAGGGCACAGTGCCTCCTTCTTAGGTCTGTGCTGGGGAGTAAATGAGCCAGCCGGAGCAGGAGGTGGGCTCCATACTGATTGCATAGTAAGCCTTAATCCAAGTTAGCTGTCATTGCTTATGACAAGGTGGCCAACGGTTCTACCTGGCCTTGGAGTGCATACTAGTTTGGAGAGCAAGTGGTGCCAGGTTTCAAAGAACTATGGACATTAAAAACAGTTCATGGCAAAAGGGGAGAAGCAGATGCCCTTAGAAGGGGTGCAGCCACCTTCTCCACATCACCATTTTGTGGACAGGCAAACAGAGGCTCGTAAAGGAAAGATGTAGCCCATTTATGTGCAGTGAGACAGGACTGAAGGCATGTGATTTATAGATGCCTTTTGCTTCTTTTTTGTTTATTTAGTTGGTTAGTTATTTTGTTCCCTTTACCTATTTTTTAAGAGCGTATTTTTCCCTGCTTTTTGTTTCAGTACTCATGTATAGATTTCTTTCTTTTATTTTCTAGCATAATGTTTGAGATGGGTAGGAGACAGTCCAGGTAATAGCTTCAGAAGGTGTGTGTTTAACAGAGAAGCAAGCAAGTGCTGTTGTCTGGCTCGGCGTAAGAGCTTTCTGACCGGCAGAGCTGACAGGAGCCATTGCTTATGGGCTGCTTTGGGAGGTGATTCATGCAGCCCCGGAAATGCTCAAGCAGAAATCTGGGCAACCATCTGGTGAAACTAGTAGAGAAGGGAATGAGGGTTCAATGAGTGGTCAGACTGGAAAAGCCTGAACATTCTCTTCCTCCGCAGAGAGCTGGGGGCCAGGGATTCTGCTCATGTATTCAGACCCTCCTGCTGTAAGCATTTTGTGAGCCTCTCCTGGGCGCCAGGCTCATATAGATGCCAGTAATAAGGATGTTAAGGGACAGAGGCAGGAGATGGAAATTTTCTAATGTAGAGCACAGGAGTTAATCTTGTGGGTTTGGGCTCAGGACAGCCCCAAGGGTTGACAGCCCTGGCGCCTAGCAGGGCCATCGTGGACAAATGACTTAACCCCAGGGAACCACAGCTTTCTTTTCTGGAAAATGGACAGATATTTATTCATTGAGCCTCTGCCGTACAGCACTGTTCTTGGCACAGGGGCTGCAGTGAAGAACATGATTGTTGTCAAGTGGCTTCTCTTCAAAGTAGGGAGGAGAAATGAAAAAATAGCATACTTTGGAGTAGGGAATCCTACTTTTTTCGGTACTTTGATGAAAATGAAGTAGGGCACATAGCTGGAGAGCGATGGAAATAGGGGACCTTGATAGGCAGGGTATCCTGGAAGACTTTTGCTGCAGGGACACGGTGTCTGAGCAATCTGAATGCTGTGATGGAGCCAGCCAGTGCAAAAGTTTGGGCAAAGTGTGTTCCAGTAGAGGAGACAGCCAGTGTAAAGGCCCTGGGGTAGTATTTTCCAAAAAGATCAAGGATGTTCAGTCCTTTAGTTGTGATGGGATTGACAGAGAGGGAAGAGTAGCAGGAATTTAGATAGCTAGGCAGCAGTAGTATCATGCATATTTTTCCAGTGTAGCACCTTGTAGCAAAGTCTTTTTTTTCAAGTCTTTTTTTTTTTTTTTTAACTCCTGTTAGTCTGGACATGTATTGGATCAAAATTGTAAGCTTGACATCTCCCTGCGTGTCAGCCGCAGTTTCTTCAAAAAGTTATCATTCAGAAGGATGCTATTTCCAGCCTGGACAAAATACAGTTGGAGGGATCCATATGCAGAGATGAGAATTTTTGTATCTCAGAAGATGGTAAAACCCACCCAGCTGTCTTGTCATGTCGGAAAAAATCGCATTAAAATGCAAATGCTCCTGAGTAAGTGAAATGTAGATGGGTGCAGCCCGCCAGGGAAATATATTCATGAAATACAGGCTGTTGATCCATGGCTAGCATGGGCCAAGCCATTTGCTCAGCAAGACCTGAGCGCTAGGAAATCGCAATTATGGGAGCTGTTCTGTGCCCTTAGCAAACCCTGATCTCCCCAGGGGCATTTGGAAATGGGGACGCTCAAGTGCTGGGTAATCATGGGATGGGGTGGGGGAGCCTGCTTCATAAAAGGACAGTCTGACCACATCCCTTTCATCATCTGTTTGAACCTCTCAGCATGGACCTTGGGGACAAAGACTAGAGACAGTGTCACCTCCACCTTCCCAAGAGGAGGGGATCTGCATTTCCCTGCGTTGTTTAACTTCTATTTTCTGATCCTATCGGGGACTCTAAGCTGGAATTCCTTAAAAAGCATTCTCCTTTCGTGAGTGGGTCTTTGAAAAAGCATTGAGAGCATAGATTTTCTTAGTAAATATCTGTTATTTGCAACTTTGAGCCATAAAACATAGCAGTGGAGAGAGAGAAAATAATGTGTACCAAACAAGATGACTGTTTCCCATTGAATCCATACAGCAGTAATCAGGTAGGCATTATTATTCCATTTTGTAGACAGGGAAACTGAGGCTCAGAAACAATAGAGTAGGGCCGTTCAGAGCATGGCCTTAGTGAAAATGAGAGAATCCCAGCTCTCTCACACCCTGAGAAATGGGGAGACGTTTCTCCCACTCACTGGCTCCACATTTGCCCAAATGTGATCATAGCGCCTTCCTCTCTTCTGTTGTTGCAAGGATTAAAATTGTTGATGGACATAAAGTGCTTAGAACATTACCTGGCCCCTGGGAAGCCGTCAGCAATGCTAGAGCTCTGCTGACTGCTTTAAATGTGACCACGGTCACTCAGCAAGCAGGAAGTAAGAGGTGATGACATCAGCATGACTGTCCCTGTGCAGGAAGACCACGCTCAAAGCCCAGAGACCCCCTAAGATCACCCGTGACAAACATTCAACACAGATCACAAACAAGCGTTATCCTGCTCACACAGTTCTTGCTCAGTTACCCGTGGAATTATTCTCCCCACTTTACAGGTGAAAAAATATGACATTCATAAAAAAAAGAAACTTCTTTTCCTTAAGGATTGCAAACAAAAGCCTCTTTCAGCCAGTGTTCTCATTACCTACTGCTGTGTAACAAGCCAGCCTCAAACTTGTGGCTTGAAACAGAAGGTGGTTGTTATCTCGTGGGGTTCTGTGGGTTGACTGGACTCAGCTGGTGGTTCTCATTTTGGGTCTCCTGGTTATTGCGGGCAGATGGTGCCTGGGGCTGGAGCCACTGGCTGGCAACTGGGCTGGGCTGGCCGGCACAACCAGGGCTGTAGGTCTTCTCTGTCCCCGTTTCTCTCCACCTGGCTAGCTGGGGCTTCCTCACAGCAGGTGGCCTTGGGGGAGTTGGATTCTGACATGGCAGCCAGCTTCCGAAGAGGGAGTGTTCCAAGACACAGGAAATGGAAGCTGCTGGACTATAAGGCTGGCCCAGGAACCTGCAGGGGCTCTCACCCAAGGGGAGGGAGCATGGACCCCTGCCTCGTGACTGGAAGCAGGGAGTGGCCATCTGTAATCCCCCATCGCTGGGCAATGTGGATTTTGCAGATCCTGGAGGGCTACGTATGTGTAATAGTTCACTCCCCTGTAACATAGGTTCTGCTAGGTCCCTCAGCACAAACCTGGAGCCTTGCTTGATCCTGCTGGAGACAGAGGCCATCACTGACTCCTGTTAGGGGGCCTGGGTGGTTGACTTAGACCAGAACCTGCCTCTTTGGGGATCTGGGAAAAGGTCACTCTGGCAGACAGACTGAACCCAGGCAAGCAGTCAACATTCAAGGCCTGTGGAGGACATGCTGGTGATAGGCAGAGCACGGTGGGAGGGAGTGGGTGAGGACAGGCAGGCCCTGGAAGGATTCAGGAAGGCAGGCAGGCCGACCTCCAGGCCTCAGGAGCACAGCCAAGGCCACCGGGCAGGTGCAGGGCTGACCACTCTGTCTGGCGGGTGAGGGACAGGCATGAAAGTCAACAACCCAGGCCAGGGTCACCAAGCAGGTTCCTGGGACAGGAGCTCAGCCAGAGGCCGAGTCCTAAGACGTGGGCCACAGCTGTGGTAAAGCCCAGGTGTCATCTCTGAAACACAGAAGCTGGGGCGCCCAGAACCCAGGGCCCTTGAGGCTCAGCCCCAGAGAGATGGGGAGCCCCTTCCAGGCCTCGGGCCCTGATTGCTTCTGAGAACCAAGTCAGGTAAGGTCTGCAGAGAAAAGTCCAGGAGGTGGAAGGGCTGCCCGGGCTGGGTACCACGCAGGGCCTGTGTTTATATCCTCTTCCCCTCAGGACACCAGCCCTGGCTGAGGACCTGTGCAGGATGTTCCAGAGTTCCCTTCAGTTCTGGGGTTTTCTGTAACCAAAGACTGACCCAGAGCCTGTCACCAAAACCAGCTTATTCCACCAGGGCCCTGGAAGCTGTGGTTCAAATCCAGCACTCCTTAGCCTCTGTTCCCTACATCCTCTAGAGGGATTGATACTGGAGCAAATTCTTAAGTAGGACTTAGCAAAGACCCTGGTGGTTTGGCCTAAGTGTTTGTGAAATCGTTGAATAAGGGACTTAAGCATTACCCCTTTTTAAAATTTTGAGCTAGTGTAGAAGTAGCTTCTGCACCCAGTGTTCCCTCCAGTGAACATCTTATATAACCCGAGTGTAATCAGCAAATTCAGGAAGTTACCAATGTGCAATACTGTTAATTCAATTGCACACTGATTCAGATTGCACCAGCTTTCCCACGAATGTCCTTCCGTTCCAGGATCCCGTTCCAGATCCCACACTGCTCAGTCGCCATGTCTCCTTATTCCCCTCCAGTCTGGGGCAGTTTTTCACTCTTTCTTTGTCTTCCATGACCCTAACACTTCGGAAGAGCACTTGTCAGTTATTTTGCTGAATGTCCCTCAGTTTAAGTTTGTCTGAAGCACTTTTTTGGACTGAGGTTGTGCATTTTTGGCAAGAATCCCACAGAGCTGATGTTGTGATCTCCTTGGTGCCCTATATCAGGATTCATGGTGTGGACATCACTGGTGACATTGACCTCGATCACTGGGTTAAAGGGATGTCTGCCAGGCTTCACTGTAAAGTTACTGTCTTTTCTTCATAATTGATAAATACTTTGGAGGAAGTACTTTGAGACCATGTGAATCTCTTTCTCCTCAAACATGAGCTCATTAGTTTTAGCATCCATCGGTAGATCTTGTCCACAATAATTATTACTGTCGTGAGTGCCTCCTGGTGATTTTTCTGTTTCTCTCTCTTTGTATTCCTACATTTATTTATTGGAACTCTACTGTAAGAAAGAACTGGTTTTTTGCCCCCATTTATTTATGTGATTTTTTATTTATGTCAATGAAAACTCATAGACATTTCTTTTATCCTATGATTTATAATCTAAGACTGTAGTTATTTAGTTTCTTGCTCAAATTGTCCCAGCTTTGGCCATTAGAAGTTCCTTCAGGTTTGCTCTTGTGTTTTCAACCAGCCCCTCCACCCCCACCTGTTTTTGGAACACTTCCTTAACTTTCTGGTATCACAAGATGTTCAAGGCTTATCTTGTATGTTCCCTTCCTCAGCTCTGGAATCAGCCACTTCTCCAAGGAGCCCTGGTTCATTTTATTGGAGAATGGCGTAGAGAAACCAAGGTTTGGGTGCCAGGTATGTTTATTGCTACTGAGCTGTCATTACTTTTAGGCCTTTTAGGGGACATCACTGGGAATGACATGGACAGGCACTAATCTACACGTACACACTCATCTGTATTTCTGTGTCTGCCTACCTGGATATATATTAAAAACCATGTGTTTATCCCGGTATCTCTAGTTCTAGTCCAACATCACAAGGCTCATTTTAACTTTTTCCCTTTCTTGAAACTTTTTTATCAACAACAAGAAACCTAGCTTTTGTTAGCTAAAATATATTTATTTAATTCTAGTATACACTAAAGTAGTTTCAGATTTATTAACCCATGCCCCCATGAGAAGCACATTTACCCAATTACTGAGTAGGTGATAGTGTTTGTGTACCGTCTTTTTGTCTTCAGCCTTATGCTATCCAATCAAAATACTGTTTTCGAAAATTACTTAGGTAAGTTCTTTTCTTTCCCACCCCCTTCAGTGTGGTAATACTATTTATATGTAATAGTTTGGTCCACTTATTAATGTTTACATTCCATTCTGGGTTTCCTTAAGGTCTTGGTTGGTTTGAATTGTTTTGTGTGGACATATGAAAGACATGCGAAACATCTCAATGCTCCTGAGTCAGATCTATAGCAAAAGATACACTCAGAGAAGCATCACTTCCTCCCCATCCTCGCCATCGTGATCCTACCCCCCTCTTCTCTGCATCCCTTTCTCTCCCACCTCCTCTAGGGAACCAGTCTCTTTAATTTCTAGTTTACCTTTCCTATATTTCTTTTGCACAAGTGAGCAGATGCATGCATGCATTGTTGTAGCCCCTTTCTTCCATGAGGTATAGCATGCACTTTGACACTTTGCTTTTCTAAGTTAACATTGGGTGCTTGAAATCTCTCCAAGTCCATTCATAGGGTCCTTCCTCCTTCCTTTTTGCCACCACATAGTACTCTGTGTGTGGATGTGCCGTAGTTTTTTCAGCCCTTCTCCTATATCTTAGCATCTAGGTTGCTTTTCATATTTTTGCATTTACAAATGATGTTGCATTGGATGAACTTGCACGTGTGTTTTTGTAGCATTGGAGGTTATCTTCAGGGTAGAGTCTAAAAAGTGGAGTTGCGGCCGGGCGGGGTGGCTCAAGCCTGTAATCCCAGCACTTTGGGAGGCCGAGACGGGTGGATCACGAGGTCAGGAGATCGAGACCATCCTGGCTAACACGATGAAACCCCGTCTCTACTAAAAAATACAAAAAATTAGCCGGGTGAGATGGTGGGCACCTATAGTCCCAGCTACTCGGGAGGCTGAGGCAGGAGAATGGCGTAAACCCGGGAGGCGGAGCTTGCAGTGAGCCGAGATCGCGCCACTGCACTCCAGCCTGGGCGACAGAGCGAGACTCCGTCTCAAAACAAAAAAAAAAAAAAGTGGAGTTGCATAGTTGGAAGGGAAATGTATATGTGGTTTTGTTAAGTGTTGTCAATTTTGTTTCCAGAAAGCTTTGCTTTCAAGGATTAGAAAATATTTGTTTCTTGTTGGAAGTCAACGGTAAGCATAAGGGGCAAGGTGGGGGTATTGCTACTCTTGTTACGGGATCTTTAGGATGTTGCTTTTCTGGCCAGAAATCTCTGTGGCCAGTGGTGCCTTTGCCCGAGTTCTTGTCCCACATCCAGGAAGAATGAGATATACAGACAAGTGGAGGGTGAGCAAGATGAAGAGGTGCTTTACTGAGTGTTACGACAGCTCATACCGAGTGTTACAACAGCTCAGGGGAGATCTGCAGTGGGTAGCTCCTCTCTGTAGGTAGGTCATCCCATTGAGCGTTCAGCTCTCAGCAGAGAAGAGGCCCTGGAGTGAGTGGCTCCTTTATGCCAGCAGGCTGTCCCACCATTTCTTCAGCTCTCAGCTGAGAGGAGGCCCTGGAGAGGGTGACTCCTCCTTGCAACTGAGTCTTGACATCTCTGCAGATCTCTGAAGCCCTCAGCAGAGAGCATAGATGCGCTCTGCAGTTGGTCCTCCTGTAGTCTCTCTGTCCTCTCCATCCTCTGCCCTGCTCTGGCTGACCCTGGGGCTTTTATGGACCTCAGAGGAGAGGAAGTGTGTGCCAAGTGGTCCATGGGCAGTCATGGGCGGGCCTGGAAAAGGCACCACAAGTCCCCAGTTCGATCTGCAGGACTGGCAGCCCGGTCCCCAGCCTTCAGGCTCTCCCTGGCCTTAAGGTGGGGCCTTCCTAGGGACCCACCTCCTTCTGCTCAGGAATCTGTCTGCCTCCTGATGCTGTTCATGGCACCCAGGCCGGGTCCCAATTTTGCTCTGAGATCAGAGCAGATGCCAACAGCAGGGAGAAGTCAGACAGTGGGAAGAGGCACTTCCAAGGCTGTGAGGCCAGGGGTGACTTCCCAGGTCCCCAGGAGTGCAGGGAGGCCTGAGTCTGCAGCCATGGTTTGGGCAGCTGCAGCAGCACCCAGTGGGGTGGGGCTCCAGCCTACTCAGCCGCTCCAGATGGCCTGCCACTGCCATCACTCTATGGAGTCTCTTTCTCACCAGGCAATGATCTGTCAGGCAAAGTGCGTCCTCCCATCTGTCCTCTCAGCATCAAAGAAGGGCAGATGCTGGTCTCTCCCTGACAGCTTACTGAGGGCTCTCCTATACGCCGCCTTGTTTTGTCCTCTAACAACCCCATGAAGAATCTGGGCTTACTTTACTGTTGGCTCCATTTTAGAGGCAAAGAAACTGAAGCTAAGAGAAGTTAAGAGATTTTCCCTTGGTCACAGAGTTAGTTGGGATCACAAGAGTCTCAAATTCAGTTTTCTCAGATTATGGCCTTCTTCCCCTCTCCATGTACACTATTGGAACCATAAGAGGCCTTGACTATCACGCAATTTGAGCCCATCATGAATCCATTATGGATGAGGACCAGAGAGGGAGGTTGATGTATTTTAGGTGACACAGCTCATTGAGGGCCATACCTGGAACCCAAATCCCTAGGTCCTTCCCCTACTCCCTGTTAGTCCTGGGAATTGGAGGTAGAGTCCCCCTGGCAAGTGGGTTCCATGGCCTGGTGGAAGTGGCAGGCAGGTGGCGGGTGACATTGCTAGGATGGAGGTCTGCTCCATAGGCCTGTGTCTCATCTCCACTGTTGAAGCATCCTTGCCTCAGAGATACCTGGTGACTTGTGTTCCTCAGGGAAGCCTAGACTAACAGAATTAACCTTTCCCACAACTGAAAAATGTGTTCTCATTGAGCAAAGGAATTACTGATTAATTTACCCTTAAGTGTCAGTACAGGGAGCTGTTTTTTCTCTCTTTAGATCAGTGTTTAAACTTTTCTCACTCAACACACAGTAAACTAATCCCTCCTTTCCATCAGACTTCAGGGGGAGAAAGAAAATAAACAAGGTTATCCTCACTGCCATCTCTTTTTTTTTTTTTTTTTTTTTTTTTTTGAGACGAAGTCTCATTTTGTCACCCAGGCTGGGGTTCAGTGGCATGATCTTGGCTCACTGCAACCTCCTCCTCCCAGGTTCAAGTGATTCTCCTGCCTCAGCCTCCCAAGTGGCTGGGACTACAGGTGCGTGCCACCACGCCTGGCTAATTTTTTGTATTTTTAGTGGAGACGGGGTTTCACCGTGTTAGCCAGGATGGTCTCAATCTCCTGACCTCGTGATCCACCTGCCTCGTCCTCCCAAAGTGCTGGGATTACAGGCCTGAGCCACCATGCCCGGCCGCTGCCATCTCTTTATAGGGAAGTCCAGCTTGGAGGGCTGGGCTAGGCTGTCCCTGCCCCCCATCTCAGCTGCCTCTCAGAGTGAGCCAATGCATGTACTCACTCTCAGCACAGAACACCGTGGCTGCCCCAGGCCGGGCTCACGGGCCAAAGAACATGGAGGTGAATCAGACCCACCCAGGTCTGACCCTCCAAAGGAGCTCAGTTTAGTGGGGGAAAGACCCAAATCAAGAGATGGTCACAGGATAGGGCAGGAGTTGCCCAGACATCCGAAGATGGGGTCCTAGGAAATGCTACCAATGGAATTGAGCCTCAGAGGGCCAGCAGTAGTTATGCAAGCCAAGAAGAGCATGTGAACAAACGCACAGAGGTTAGAGCCGCAGCAGGCGGTGGTGGGACAGGAGTGTGGTGGGCATTTGAGGGCAGGCAGGAGATGGGCAATACCTGAGAGTCATGTCGGCTGCGTGATTTAAGTCGCAACTTAGTTTACGATCATTTCTTTACTTTTTTCACTGCCATATCCCTAGTACCTACAAACTTCCTGGAATGTTGCAGAGGTTCACTAATTATTTTAAGTTTCAATTCCTTATCTCTAAAATGTAGATAATGCTTATTTTTGTCTGTGCTGTCGCAGTGTCTCTAGAATAGGGTCTTGGCTGGGCATGGTGACTCACTCCTGTAATCCCAACATTTGGTGGAGGTGGGCAGATCACTTGAGCCCAAGAGTTTGAGACCAGCCTGGGCAGCAGAGTGAGACCTCATCTCTAAAAAACAAAATAGAATGGGGCCAGCATAGAGTAAATACTAAATACATATTTGTTGAGTGGGTGGATGGATGGAGGAACTGTGTATTTACTAATTAGTAGCTATGACTTTTATCATCATGTGTGGCTGGATAGTAGCTAAGTAGCTACTGGCTCCATCATGACAGATATCAAGTACAAAGCCAGAGCCAGCAGCATCTTGGCAATTAGGGAGGGGAAGCACTGTAATTAATGCTAATCATTATGAACCTTCGTTGATCAGACTAAATGCTTTACAGATGTTTTATCTCTTCAGTGGTCCTTTGGAACTCCTGGGAGTAATTCCGATCACCAGGGATGGCCTGGCTGCCATCTCCCTTGAGTGGCCGTCTGATGAGAGCCAGGCCATTCTGTGGCTGCCTGTGCTAGGCATGGGCACATGTGGAGGAGTTTGTCCTTTGGAAAATTCTTGCCCAGCCCCTGATGAAAACCTTGCCTGGGTTCAGACTCTGTCACTCAGAGACTCCCAGCTCATTTCCTGAAAGCCTGGAAGGCAACTGTGGAATGTTGCCAGAGCTGGCAGCCACCCTGTCCAGACATTTAGTCCTGGAGAGCCGGTTACCCATTTTACTTTCTGTGGTTTGATTTTAGGAGCCAAGTGAGTTTCAAAAATTCAATATAAAGTATCTAATGCATACAAGAGTATACATAGTGTATATGTGTGATTGAGAAAATAAACAGGAATTGAACATACATGTACCCATTGCATCTAATGAATAAATTCCTCAAGTGCCTTGCATGACTTACAAGGGCCTCTGTTCTAGTTCCTGCTTCCCCCTCCAGCCTCAGCTCTTAGGACAACCCCCTCACCATGCTGCTGCGCCAGTCCTCCTCGATGTAGCATTCCGTACTTGCACATTTTCTTTGCATCTGCCAGTCCCCTGCCTCAGTGCCCTTCTCCCACCATCATCTGAGATGGTCCTACTGGCCTTTGATGTCTCCACTCAGACCTTCTATCTTCTGGAGACAGTTCACTGCATGCCCTCTGCAGTGCCCTCATCACCATAGTGATCAATTTGTGTTTTCCCCTCCTTGGGCTATGAGCTCGTTGAAGGCCAGAGCTGTTGTCTTCCATTTGTATATGCCCATTGCTATGGGCGGCTGTGTTTTAGGTGACCACTGAGGTCTCTTCCTCGAGGGGAGAAGTTGATACTTCCTCTGTGCTCTGGCCTCATCTGCTAGATTTGTCAAACAGCGATGCTAAATTTCCAGGCAGGAGCTTGTCCTTGTAGATAGGATCAGCGTGAACCTTCCCCGCTCCAAAATATGGAAATGTTCTCAAGATGGAGAAACACTCGGAATTACAATTGAGCCTCAGCCACTCCATTGAAAGCAGGCAGCAAGTGATGGAAAGAATTTGGATAGAATAGTCCCTGTCTTCCTTTTCCAGAATGTCTGGTACCTTTTAGCACATCAGGGAGCACAGATTTAGTTCTGAGACTGGCATTATTTTGACAAACAAGTTGGTACTAGAATTAACTGACACAAAAGCCAACTCCCATTCAGCCTGAACATCTCTGCTGTATTATAGAAAAGCTGTCAGAACCTCTCTCGTTTGTCATTTTTCACACACAGCAACGACCCCTTTTGGTTTTCAAATTCCAGCCTCTCAAGCAGAGAGATACTGACACCAAGATTTCTCCTTGCACGCTGGCGTTGTTCTCGTCATTTGGCTGGTGAGGTTCTTTGAGGATTGTTGGAAAACAGAAGCACTCGTAGTCTTTTTATTTATTTATATATTTATTGCTTTGAACATAATAAAAGTAAATTAACATAATCAACTATGTTATAGAACATTTCTGATTTTTCCCCCAGCATGTTTTTCCTAGACAAGTAAGTTTTAAAAATCTTACTTGTGCTATATTGTACTTTGTATTTTTACTTTAGTCCCTGTAATCATGTTGAATTTATGTGATCATTGACTTTATTTAATATGGAAAAGCTAGTTTCTTCTTAAATTTACATTATCTAATATTCTCACTAGCTACATTCTGCATTCCACATTGCCTTTTATTGTAATATTGTCTAAATAGATGCAGAAAAATGGAATTTTCTCTATTAAAGTATTTTACATTTAAAATATAAAATAACTAGATAACATTTTTCTATTCAAATGTGTTTATTTTAACATTGTTTGGTTAAAAAGATAGATGAAGTTCCAGTCAACCACTTTTTCCCCCTGAAATTTCAAGATAATGCTGTACTAACTGTTCTAGATCTAATATTAGCTTATCCTTCCCTGTGATAACATTGTTTGAACTTACTGAGAAAATATTCCCATCATTAACAAAAATAAACTATTTAAATAATTTTAAAAATATTATTTGCAGTCATAAGTAGAACTGAATTTTAATATCCTGTGTTTTTCCCCTTATCACATCGTGGGCATCTTCCTTTTTTTTTTTTGGAGACAGAGTCTCACTGTCTCGCCCAGGCTGGAGTGCAGTGGCGCGATCTCAGCTCAATCCAAGCTCCGCCTCCCAGGTTGACGCCATTCTCCTGCCTCAGCCTCCCAAGTAGCTGGGACTATAGGCGCCCGCCACCGCGCCCGGCTAATTTTTTGTATTTTTAGTAGAGATGGGGTTTCACTGTGTTAACCAGGATGGTCTCGATCTCCTGACCTCGTGATCCACCCACCTTGGCCTCCCAGAGTGCTGGGATTACAGGCGTGAGCCACCTTGCCTAGCCAGGCATCTTCCTTTTTTCACCACATGGTCTTTGTCAGCATCATTTTCTTTCTTTCTTTTTTTTTTAATTTTACTTTAAGTTCTAAGATACATGTGCAGAACCTGCAGGTTATTTACATAGGCATACATGTACCATGGTGGTTTGCTGCACCTGTCAACCCATCATCTAGGTTTTAAGCCCCACATGCATTAGGTATTTGTCTTAACACTCTCTCTCCCTTTGTCCCCGACTCCCCGACAGGCCCTGGTGTGTGATGTTCCCCTCCCTGTGTCCATATGTTCTCATTGTTCAACTCCCACTTATGAGTGAGAACATGCAGTGTTTGGTTTTCTGTTCCTGTGTTAGTTTGCTGAGAATGGTCACCATCATTTTCAACTGCCAGGTAATGCATCAGTGAGTCATAATCACACGAATTTTTCATTCCCCTGTTTACTATTGATCACTGAGCGGCTTGGCAAGGGACGAACTCCAATTCTTAGAATTGGCTCTGAGAAATTGGTCTAGAGAAGTAATAAAGAAGAACCTTCACCAGCAAATAGAGGCTGCAGAGAGTGCCAGGACCCAGCGTCTTTTATATCCCTCAGCCATGGTCTGTCTAGCAGGGTCACTAACCTAGAGACCTCTAAGTCCTAGATGGATTTTTTTTTTTCTTTTGAGACAGAGTCTCAGTCTGCCACCAGGCTGGAGTGCAGTGGTGCGATCTTGACTCACTGAAGTCTCTGCCTCCTGGGTTCAAGTAATTCTCCTGCCTCAGCCTCCCGAGTAACTGGGACTACAGGTGTAGGCCACCACACCCAGCTAATTTTTGTATTTATAGTAGAGATGAGGTTTCACCCTGTTGGCAAGGATGATCTCGATCACTTGACCTCATGATCCGCCCGCCTTCACCTCCCAAAGTGCTGGGATTACAGGCATGAGCCGTCATGCCCGGCCGCTAGGTGGACTTTATAGCAACCTTGGAGAAATGTCGGCCAGAGGTGAAGGCAAATAGTAACCAATTGACAGCCTTGGAAGAGTACTAATGAGCTAGTTGGTATTAAGCTGGAAACCTAGTCAAAAACTGGAAGGTGAGTCATTTAGACAGCTGTATGGAGAGTGTGCACATCCTGTGTGTGGATGATCTGAAGCCGGGAGGAGAGTGACTATGTGGGAAGACAATCATCTGGGAACCAAGGTGAACTCAACAGATTGGCACAGTGGGCAGAGGTCAGCCCCTTGGACTGTAATGTAAATATGAAGTCCTATTCTTGGGTTTAAAATGCTCACCTTCCATGAACAGGAGGGAGCAATTGGGCTTTGCAGCATCATGAGTCACGGCATGCTGTGGGGCCCCAAAGTGAAGTGGTTCTTATTAGCATCCATGGATGTGCCACATCCAGGAGGGAGAGGACAATCCTGCCCAGTTTGGGCTCAAAAAACTTTCCCTGGAATAGTGTTTTCCTTGTGCGTGCTGTGATTTTAGGGTGGGCCTTCCCAGGAGAAGGGATCATGATTAGGAGTGGCTCTGTGGACAAGTAGGGAACAGAAGGTGCTTAGCTGGACAAAAGGGCTTGTGAAGTCATGAGAATGAGCCTGTCATCATCATTGTCATCATCATCATCATCACCACTTAATCGTAGTGGCCGCCATTCATCAAGCTAGGAGACTTACACCTAATATCTTTAATCCTATAAGCTATTATCCCTGCTTTACAGATGAGGAAACTGAAGCTCAGAGAATGAAGCAGCTTGCCCCAGTCACATAGCTGATAAACCACTGAGACAAGGTTGGATCCCAGCTGTATCTGAAGCCAGAGTTGTCATTCCTTCAGTATCAGTTTTTCAAAAACCATGGTGCGACCTTGCAGAGGATAACAAGGACTTGCTTTTGTTTAGTTCCTGGTTATAAAAGTAGTTCCAGTGGGTGCAAGCTAAGTGAGATTATTTTGTTGTAAAGCAAAGGGCTTTCCTGACTGAGCTGTCAGCTGGTAGAATATACTCCCTGAGAGGTGGTAAATTCCAGAATGATGGGAAGTCTTTAAGAGGAGGCTTGGTTAGCATTGAGTATTCTTCTAGGGGGAGTTCAAAGAAGCCAACAAAATAAACTTGAATACCCCTTCTGTACAAGTAAAAGCTCCTTGGTTGCATGCAACAGATACTGGTAAGAAATGGGTTCCAGCTGACTTAAGCAAAAACACTGTTTTTTTGCAGGGATATGGGGTAGTTCATGGGATAGAAGGAAATGGTGAACTGAGCTTTAGAAAGGGCAAAGGTTAGCCTGGCTCCAGGCATCCAGGCGGCAGCAGCTAATGGAACCTCATTTCAGCACCGTGGCTAGGATGAGTCAGTGTTTTCGATTAACCCACCTGCTATCACCCTACCTAAGACTAAGCTCCAGAGAGAGAGCGTCTTATAGGCTTAGCCAGGATCCAGACCCATCCCCATGGCAGCTTGATTGACAGCCTCCATTGGGAAGGGTAATTTTCCAGAGGAAAATCGAGACCCTGATCCCAAAAGAAAGACCATGGATGCTGGGCAGGCCCAGTGAGCCATGACCTCAGTGCCTTCTAGCCCTGACCGGCTGGGATTCCACACTGAACCCTGAGTCCCCTTGCAGGGCTCTCCCCAGCTGCCCTGCAGCCTCTAGGCCCAGACCATACACAGCACTGTGTCACTGTATATTCATGTGGTTTATTTTCCAAGACATGCATCCTAATTAAGCAAATGATTAAAAACTCTCAAGTGTGCTCATTGGAAGCAGCCCGGCAGAGGACTGGCTTGCTGAGAACTGTGCTTGAAAGTGAGTTGCCCATCGCCTTGGCACAGTAGGGGTGCTCATGAGGAGCACTGTGTCTTTCCAGAAAAGTGGCTCCCTTCCTGGTTACCATGCAGGGCTTCTTTTGGCATTCGGCACAGCACTTAATATGCCCAGTCTTTAAAACCCTGTGTTTTTTTAAAAAATGGTTTTTGCTAATTAGTTATTTGTTTTAACATCAGTATTGTTTTATTGTTAATTATGTAGTTAACTAAAAAGTATTAAATCAGCAATTGACTTATTAAATATGGAATAGATATGAGAAGCATATTTAGAATGGAAGTATAAAGAGCAAGCGCTCATGTATCCACCACCAGCTTGAGAAATATTACCAGTGGCTTAGAGAGTCCCTGAGCATCCTCTCCATCCTGTCCACTTAGTGGGAACCACTACGCTAGCTTTGGGGTTTATTATTCTCTTGCTTTTCTTTGTGTTTTTATCACACTTGTATCTCCATATAAAATATTGTTAGATTCTCCCTGTTTCTGAACTTCCCACCTAAGTGGGAACATCCTTTCTGTGGTCTTTCGCAACATGCTTTTTCACTCAATATTGTATTTGCAATTCATCCATGAGATGGCACTTTCCAGCATTTCATTTTTTCCTCAACACTCTGTGTTATTCCAGCATGAAAATCTACAACAGTAGATCCAGGCCACTGCGGATGGCCATTGATGCTGGATTCAGCATTTCGCTTATGCTGACATTGCTGTCTTTAAATGCTCTTATCCGTGTACCCTGCTGCGCATTTGCAGGTGTACTTGGTGTGTATCTCAAGGTGGCATGGCTGGATCACTGGGGTGTGAGTATGTTTGGCTTTATAAGATAATGCCATCCTGTTTTCCAAAGTGACAGTATCCACTGATACTCCTGCAATAGGTATCTGGAGAGTCCCTGCTACTCTACAGACTCTGTCAGTGTTCGGTGGTCTTGTCAGATGTTTTAGTTCTTGCCAATCTTATGGCTGTTTGATGGTAGCTCACTGTGTTTTAATTGGCATTTCTCTGATACTGAGGTTTAGGTTCTTTATGGCTATATACTTTTTTGAGAAATGCCTGGACACGGTTTTGCCCAGTTTTCTACTGGATATTTATCATTTTCTTACTCATTTGAGACTAGAATGATGTGTAGTATATATCCCAGTTTGTGGCTTAACTTTCTGCTTTTGATGATACTTTATTTTTTGATAAACAGATATTGAATTTAAGGTTGTCGAATTTCCTTATAGTTTGAGCTTTTATGTCTTGTTAAGATACCCTTCTCTACCCCAAGGTCATACAGATATTCCTTTATATTGCCTTATAAAAGTTTTGAAGTGTTCTCTTTCTATTCTTATCTATTATCCATCTGGAATGGATGAGCTACTAGTTTGATTTCATTTATCCTTTCATAGAGATACTCAGTTATTCCAACATTGCTCATCAAAGACCCATTTTCCCCTGTGGATCAGCAGTGTACATGTATGTGTGACTTTGTTTTTGTTTCTTTGGCCTATTTGTCTAAGGCTTGTATAAGCCTTAGACCTAAAACGTATTGATGTTTTATGAGGCAGATTTCCCTACCATATTCTTTAGTAAACGTATTGGCTGTTATTATCCATTTGCTCTTTGATAGACATTTTAGAACTTACTTATGAAATAATACCAAAAACCTGGTAGACATTTTGACTGGAACTACAACAAACCTATAGAACACTTTAGGAAAAACTGATGTTTTTAGGATATTGAATCTTGCATATTGAAGCTGGCATTCCATGAAGATGGTATATCTTCCTTTTCATGTTGGTCTGCTTTTATGTCTTTCAGTAAAGTTTACAATATTCTTTATAAAAATTTCACACCTCTTTATTAGATTTATTTCTGGGCACTTTATATTTCAGATTATATTGCAAATACTGTTTTTTAAAAATGAACATCTTGATTGAGATATAATTCACAAACCACAAAATTCATCTATTGGAAGTGTACAGTTTCATGACTTTAGTATATTGAGTGTATTTAGAGTTGTGCAACCGTCACTAAAAATCTAAGTTTAGAATATTGTTATTACTCCAAAAAGAGATGCCTTTACTATTATCAGCCAATCCCCACTTCCCCCTCCACCCAGCCCCTGGCAGGAAGAAATGAGTAAATGACTGAGTCAATAAATGAATGTATATACCTTTTAGCAGGCGTTATGTCAGACATTGACTGGCCCCAGCCTTTGCTTGTTTTTTTAAATTTTTTTTTTACTTTTATTTTTTAAGTTTTAATTTTTGTGGCTACAAAGTGGGTGTATATATTTATGGGGTACTTGAGATGTTTTGATACAGGCACACAGTGTGAAATAACACATCATGAAGAATGGGGTATCCATTCCCTCAAACATCTATCCATTGAGTTACAAACATTCTCATTACACTGTCTAATTCATTTTAAAATGTGCAGTTATTTTTATACTTATTGCTTATTGTTTCTGTTTTCCTTTCCCATCCCTCTCATTGCTCTGGTTTCTAGGCTAATCTCCTGGATTCTGTGAGTCTCCTCCATCACTCTTCATCCTTCAGACCCTGGCCAGACAACTTTTTCCAAAGAAAACAATATTCTAACCACTCCATTTAAGGAAGCCCTTAGTAACTCCCCGGGGAATCAAGCCACACTCCCAACATGGTGTCTACAGGGGAATTCGAGTTTCCAAGTTGACGACTTAAGCAACTTGGAAACAGATGCTTGAGATGCAACTCTTCTGTGAGTCGGAGAAGGTCTCTTCTAGGTCTTTGTTTGCTTCAGAGTCCTCAGAAAGTAAACACAGCTGACCTGATTATTCCCCTCCACTTCCTCCTGAGTCAGAGTTATCTCGAGTTAACTCAGGAAAGAGGCTAAATTAAGCCTTGAAACGAAGCAGCCTCCATGACAGGCACTTTGTTCTGCTTGACTGACTGTGATGATGGGTCTTTGGTTATAAAGGCAGCACTAATTGCATCTTCTTAAACCAACCCTGGCCATCTATTCCCTGGCCTGCAGAGACTGGGAGATGTCAGGTTGCCCCAGAGTACCCACTCATTCATTCAGTCACTCATTCATTCACTCATTCAATTTTCTTAAGTTCCTGCTCCATGCCCGGCACTACGCTTGGAGGTGGGGATTCAAAAGTCCTTCCTCCAAGGGCTTGAAGTCTTTCTAAGAAGATGAATGATAAACCAGAGACTCCATTAAAGAAATGACTAGTGCTTGGATAGACATCTGTCCAGGGCAGTAAAGGGAGTGGATTTCTAAGGTTCTTACAACCAGCTTCTCATGACTTTGTGCAAAGTTTGAGCCATGGAGTCGCCAAAATAAAAAGAGGGGATCCACTAATACCTACAAAGTAGCAAACAGACACAACCACTTTGAAAAGCTGTTTAGCAGTATCCACTACCGTCAAACATATGCATACCCTGTGCCTGGCAGCTCCTTTTCTAAGTATGTATGTAGTCAATAGGAAATGCACATGTGAATTTTACATTAAAAGAGAAAACTGTAAATATATACTGAACTGTGGTTAAAACATGCAGCATCCTTCTGTGTTTAAGGGCAAATGAAATAATATTTGCAATTTAGGCCAAGCATGATGGCTCACACTTATGATCCCAGCACTTAGGGAAGCTGAGGCAGGAGGATTGCTTGAGCCCAGGAGTTCAAGACCAGCCTAGCAACATAGTGGGACCCAGTCTCTACAAAAAGAAATTTTATTAGGTGGGCATGGTGGTGCACACTTGTGGTACCAACTGCTCGTGAGGCTGAGGCAGGAGGATCATTTGAGCCCAGGCAGTCAAGGCTGCAGTGAGCCGTGATCACACCACTGCACTCCAGCCTAGGCAAAAGAACAAGAGCCTGTCTTAAAATAATAATGATAATAATAATAGTAATAATGATATATGTAGTTTAAAGTACACCCAAAAAAGAAGATAGATGAATAAGGAATGGGCAGATACGTGACAAAGCAAGTATGGGAATATGTTAGTGATGGATTTGAGATGGTGAGTTTATGGGTGCTCACTGTAAAATTCCTTCAAATTTGCTGTTTGTTAAAAAACTTCATATGAAATATTGGGAAAGATGTATGTATATGCTTGCCCAAAGATACGTACAAGAATGTTCATAGCAGCATTATTCATAATAGCCCCAAACTTGAAGCAACGAAAATGCCCATCAGCCACAGAATAGAGACATGAATTTTGGGTGTAGTGATCCAGTGGAATACTGTTCACATATGAGAGTGAATAAACCACAGCTATACACAAAGACGTGAGCAAATCTCACAAACACAGTGTAGAAAGTAAGAAATCAGACTCAAAAGAGGACATACTGTATGATTCCATTTATGTAGAATTCAAAACCAGGCAAAACTCATCAATGGTGTTAGAAGCCACAATAATGGTTTTCAGGAGGTAGGGATAGTGACTGGACGGGGCACTGTGGGAGGCCCCTGGGTGCTGGAAGGCTCTGTTTCTTTATCTCAGTGCTAAACAGATATGAAAATGTATCAAGCTGTACACACTTTGTGGACTTTTCTGTATGTTTACTATACATCATTAAAAGCATACGAGGGGAGAAAAAGCAGGAAAACCAAACGAATCCAACTAGAAGCTTTCCCTAACTGAGCTATGGGAGTAGGAACCCACTGTAGGTCTGTCTAGTAAACCAACATTGTGAGGAATATGAAACTTGCCTTTAGGGCATTCCTTTGTTCACTTATGCACATTTTCATGTTGCATCGGTTCCTCCGTTCTTCACTGATGTGCTTGCCTCTCCTTCGTACAGATGTTCATTCACATACACTGTCCTCCGGATCCAGAGCCGCTCTGTAAGGTGCGAGCGACCCAGCCCTTTCGGGGCTCACGTGCATGGAGGGAGGGGCGTGCAGACATTTCATTTCCCATTTCGTTTCACATTCCCACATTCCCGGATTCCCGTTTGTGATCCTTCCTGGACGTGTGTCCTAAGATAGCATTCGAATGAGAGAAACAGAACCAGTAAGATATATATAGGTGTGTTTAAAGAGATTTGTTATACAGAATTGACTCATGTGATTTTGGAGACCAGCAAGGCCTGAGATCTGCAGGGTGAGTCAGCAAGCAGGAGACCCAGGATGGCCGGTGGTGTGGTTCCATCTGAAGACCTGCAGGCTCCAGGCCCAGGAGGAGCTGCCTGAAAATCGACCGTTCCAGTCCAAAGGCAGGAAAAAGCCATTGTCCCAGCTGGAAGGCAGGCAGGCAGGAGGAATTTGGGGGAATGTCAGCCTTTTTGTTTCATTCGGGCCTTCAGCTGATTGGTCCATCACCACCCACATGTAGGACAGTCTGATTTCTTCAGTCTCCCTACTCAAATGTTAATCTCATCCTGACACACACATCCAGAATAATGCCTGACCAACTATCTGGGCATGCGTGACTCAGTCAAGCCAACACATAAATTTAACCATCATCAAACCCTGAAGCATGAAAAGCCTTCTGGCTCTAAATGTGCAGTCCTCCAATGGAGGAAATGTAGCTATGTGGCTGGCCTGGTGCACATCACATCACAAGTGGACGGGCCGCCACCACCACACACACTAGTCCTATTTTACTTATGGTTTAGATCAGCAATTGGTGGAAAAGAAGGCTTTGGCTGCCCAGTCTGCCTCCTGGATGGCCATGTTTTTTGTCTTCGAAAATAAGTTATTTTGATTATTGCGATATGTATCATGCATAAAAAAGAGTAGCTGGAAGATATGCCAGCAGTTTAAAGAAACAGTTTAAAGCTTAACAGATGGCAGATGACTAGTATCTGAAGGCCACAGGTGCTCCTCCTTCATGGCAGCCTGCTCCGCTCTTGCCTGGAGAAAGCCACTCTCCTGAGTTTTATGCTAGTCATTTTGATGCTAATCATTCCGTTACTTTTTATGAAAATCAAAGAGCTTATCTCTAAAACAATAGATGACTTGGTTTTGCCTGTTTTGAGCCTTTATGAATCAAATGGTGCTGCACAAATTCGTCTGCCATGTGCTTTTTCCCTCCGTTAGGTGTCTGGGCCTTGTTCTTCCTGTTGCATGTAGCTGTAATTCATTCATTTCACCATCATATAATATTCCATTGTAGAGACTGACCACCACATGTTCATCTGCTCTCCTCTCGGTGCATATCTGGGTAACTTCCAGTTCTCTGCTGTGGCAGATGAAGCCCATGGGAGCAATCCTGTCTATGTCTCCAGCTGCACAGAAGCGAGGCCTTCTCTAGGGTATATGCCTGGCAGAGCAGGTGTCCAGTGGTAGAATATGTCTGTTCACTTTTCTGGATAATGCCAGGAAATTTTCTGGAATGATTGTAGCAATATCTATTTCTACCAGGGATTATGATAATTTGTCATGGTACTACTCATCCACACTGTGCATAGACCCTTTACCATCCTGCCTGGTCTCCATGAATCACCTTCCCTGGCTTCCAACCATCCCTACCCATACCGCAGTCAGAGCTTTAGCATGGTAGAACTGTGATGCCCTCTACACACTTCGTGGATACTGAGGACAGCACGTTTCTTGGGTGTAAGCTGATATGTGAGAGTGTGTGAAATTCCCACCACCAGGACGGAGGGCATAGACTTTAGTTTCACTGCAGTGCAGCTGACCCAGTTTCTCCTTCAAGGGAAAGGGGGAAAACCAGCTCAACAAAGTGGGTGGTGCCCGGGTAGACTTCTAGGCTCCTCTCTCTGTACCAGTGTCAGGACGCTCATCTTCTAAACCAATTAGCCATGTTCTGCCATTTTCCCATGGCCAAGAGCAAGGTGTCCCAAGATAGGATCCTTGTGTGATTTGTCATCCCCGCAGCATGGTCTGACCTGCAAGCAGATCACCCACTGCAGATCTGCCTGGCTATGGAGGGCGTGCTTATAAGTGATCATCTTTTGTGCTGCCTCTTTCCAATTACAGGTTAGCCTGGTGAGGAAGACAAAGACATTTGCAACCAAGATGGTAATCACGAGTGGAAATGATGAAGACAGAGGAGGTCAAGAAAAAGAAAGTAAGGAGGAGAGTGTCTTGGCAATGCTGGGGATTATCGGGACCATTCTGAACCTGATTGTGATCATATTTGTCTACATATACACCACCCTGTGAATGGCCCAGAGCGTCCTCAGAGGCCTCGGGATGGCCGGAGACGGAAGTCCTGCGTGCCGGCGTATCACTGACCAGACCCTGCGAGAACCAGCAGGCTTGACCCACCCACACCACCCAATCAAATGCACCTTCAGACTTTACAGAAGGTCACACAAATAGACCGATCCTGCTGCAGGGAGCAGACACTAAAGCACAATGATTCCAACAAAACTCATTCACAGCACTAGGAACTCAACGTCTTTGGCAGGGGGCCCAGAAGAATGCTTGGACAACCAGCCTCTGACACCATCAGTGAGCAGATGGGTGCAGAAATTCATTATTCGAGATCGCTGACGGATATCACATATTTGAAAAGATGAATAGGGTGGACACGGCTCAGATGTGTGTCTCCCAGGACAAGTGTTTCATCTTTACTTGACGAGCTATTTAGTGGAAAAACCACAGGGGCAGCCCTTTGACAGGCATCCCATTCATCAAAAGTGTCTAACTATTTGATACTGGGGAGATAACTTATTTTTCTTTTTTCATTGGCTTGATGTGTGTATCTGTTCATATCAAGGTTTATAAATATATATTTTTAATAAATGTGCTCTATTTTTTAGCATGAACCAAATACTTGGAAAGGCACTCCCAGATCCATAGAGCTTTCCTTGGTTTTATCTGCTTTGTCCCTTCCTCCCCCAACTGCAGGTGTTCTCTTGTGGAGCCATTCTAGTCCTCTTGTCTCATCTCGAATCTTTTACTTTTGCGCTCTTGTTCTCTCTCTCTCTCTCCTTCTCTCTCTCTCTGCCTCTTTGGTCTGAAGGACATTTTCCCATACTACCAGCCATGGTTTTGGTTGGTGCATGTTTCAAGATTGTCTATTGAGTGGCTTTTTGTTGTTCTCTCGGAGATGTCAAACGATTGTGGGCATGCAGACCTTAGATGCACCCTATCTTTACTGAGAATTATGCATGAATAAGGGCTGAGTGATAGGTCAGCTTAAAATTAAAAGGACTACCGTTGAGGAAGAAGAGCGTGGCTATATTTGCAGATGAACTTTTGAACAGAATATTCAGCTTCTTATTGGCAGCGTTATTGTTTCATTCTTGTGACCATTCGTTTATCAGATTTTGATTTTAGTGGTCATGTACCGTGACAGTTGGGAAGAACAAGGCGGAAAGCTCAGAACTAGGTGCATTACTCCTTCCTTGGCAAGATTCCTGGGATCCTCTTCAAAAGTGGGTGGGGTGTAAATGACACAAGAACTCCCCCATGAGAGCTCATGGTGGTTCAGGCTGTGAGGACAGCCCTATGACAAGTGACTTTTCAGGGGCATGAGGAGGGGATTTAATGATTGCCCTAAAGGACTGCTGCATTTTTAAAGCCCCTGGTTTATACCCACATGAAGCAACTTCCTCTCTGGCAGGGATGGTTGCATAAAAACAAATTGGCTCCCCTCTCCTGGCTCCCTGAAATGGGCCCTTGCCTGGCTACAGTGACATGGCCTAAAAGAGAGGGTTAGTATTCCTTCTGCCATTGCCAGCTGTATTAATCTGTTTTCACACTGCTGATAAAGACATCCCCAAGACTGGGCAATTTACAAAAGAAAGAGGTTTATTGGACTTAGAGTTCCATGTGGCTGAGGAGGCCTCACAATCATGGTGGAAGGTGAAAGGCACGTCTCATATGGTGGCAGACAAGAAAAGTGAACATGTGCAAGGAGACTCCCATTTTTAAAACAGATCTCGTGAGACTTACTCACTATCATGCAAACAGCATGGGAAACCTGCCCCTGTGATTCAGTTACCTCCCACTGGGTCACTCCCACAACACGTGGGGATTCAAGATGAGATTTGGGTGGTGTGACAGCCAAACTGTATCACCAGCCTTGCCCCTAGGCAAAAGCAGCGGCAGTCTGCCTGGCTGGATTCAAATGATTCTGAGGCTTCTATAGCCTATGCCTCCGTATTTCTCCCTCACCCATGCTGTGGTGTCTGAAATTCCATCATTAGAGAGTCATTTCTTGGGCTCTGTTAGAGACCAGGCTCTTTTATAAAGCAAATGCTCCTGAGCAGCTGGCTCTGGCATTGATTTATCAGATATCTTCTCTTCCCTGCCAGAAGGAAGGAAGCTAAGGTGCATGTAGGGCATACTGTGTGCCCAGGCACTGTGCCAGAAGCTTTAGATACTTGGAGTCATTTAATTCTCATAGTAACCCTGTGAGAGAGGCAGGTTTTCCTCCCCCACGTTGTAGAAGAAGGGAAAATGGTTCAGAGAGATCAAGAAATGTCCCTGAGATCACATTGCTCCTAGTGGAGTCAGGATCCAAACCCAATGTGTCTGATTCCTTAGCCCTTGGGGGTCTGGAGGCTGCTGAACAAGAGAGGAGGTGGAGAGGAGAGAAAGCCGCAGGAATACCACCGTACACCCTTCTCCCTCCCCTGTAAAAACAACCCTGGGAACTCCTTGGACACTAGCAGAATATCATACACTAAGGACAAGGGATGAGAGGAGGCTGGTTAGAAATAAAGCAATGTCAGGAGAAAGGAGCTACTCAGTAGGCTCTATGTGATTCTAGAAAGACTGTATGAAAATTCTGAACATTGAACAGAATAAACAATAAAGGTGCAATGGAAAAAAATACTCGATGTCTTTTCTTTCAACATTGTGGGATATGAAACATTTCAGTGTCAGTCCTTTGCCTATACATAGTGTTTATTTATTTTAAAAAAACTGAACGTGATGCTGTTAAACAGAGACTGTTTTGTGTGGACTGTAGAAGCCTCCGTGATTTTTCAAGTATACGAATTTGAAATGTATTGAGGGGGAAAGCGCCTTTCCAATCCTCTGCTCCTGGGATGGTTCTTCCAGGTTGTCCTAATCCACAGCCTGGAAATAAAGCTGCCTGTTCAATGTTGAACAGAGCAGTGACACTCTTTCCCACAGCTCCAGCATGCCCTGTCTTATTTCCTTTCTAATTTAGTAGAGACCATGAACACACACTGGGCAAACTCATAGCTTCCCCCAGATCTGAAGCCACTGCGGAGGGACATGGAAGGGAGAGGCAGGCAGTGCCCCTCCATCCTCAACATCTGAGGTTGAGCCCCAAGCCCAGCCTTGGCCAGCAATAGCAATACCCAAAACAATGCCAGGGCCATATACTCTACCAAGCACTTTCTACTTATCCTGTGGGACACAGAACAATCCCATGAGATGTGTGTGTGTTTATCCCCACTTTGCGAGACGAGGAAAAAAAGACAATTGACTTTTCTGAAATTGCACAGCCAGAAACCAGCAGAATCAGGTCTTTGCCCCACGTCCACCCACCGTCAGCACCTTGCCTGGCCCAGGTGTTGTGATGAACCATCTGGCTAGCCCAGTCACAATATACAGATTCCCATCAGCTCTGGCACTTCTTGATCACAATACGGTTGGCCCTGTATTGATCACAATACAACTGATCACAATACAACTGGCCTTTCACCTCGCCTCTGGGAAGGCAACTTTGAAAGGCTGGGTGCCAGCAGCGGAGGGCCAGCCGGGCTGCTGGCAGTGTAGCCTGGTGGTTTGGGGCCGCAGAACACTTGTCCTATGGCCAGAAACCTCCTGGTCCTGAGTCCCGTCTCTTCGTCTTTCAATCTAAGTGATGGCGGGCAGCTCACAGGAACTCTTGAGTTTCAGCTTTCCTCATCTGTAAGAGGGGATAACCACGGTCCCGCCTGGAGCTGCTTTGTGAGGATGAAAGGAGCCTGACCAGCTGAAGCTGCCAGCACCACCAGGCCTGGCCCATAGCTCATGCTCAGGTCATGCTAAGCTCCTGCTGCTACATGAAGGTAGTCAGGGAGCCGTTGGACATACATTTTTGGGGCCCCTCCTGGCCTCGCTCTCTCCAGTCTGCATGGTGCCCTTGCCTGCAGGGAGGGCCAGAGAGGGGCCTTATGCCATCGACAGAAAGGGAAGTTCACATGGCAACTCGGTCCTACTCTTCTTGTCTTTTCATAAATCACACATGCATAGTCACGGTCAAAAAATTATTATAATTCTAAAAACTCTATAAAAGCACTTTTTAAAATTAAGGTAACTGCCAAATCTCACCACCCAGAAGCAACCACTATTTATAGAGCAGATGGCTTGCATATCTGTTTGGTGAGTCCATGTTTTCTTGAATTTTGAAATCGCTTTGTCTTCAGGCAGGGCACACTCTTCGGCCACTGCTCCCATGGCCCCTGCAGTCTTACAGTGGACAGCTCTCTACAGTTCTGTAACTTGGGTCACAAGATGTTCTGGATGACATCCTTGAATGGCCGTTCAGACATTGACCTATAAATAATAGATTGGATATTGTAATTTACAAAAAATGGCCTCATGCTATGAGCATTGCCCCCAAATAATTTTGTCATTGGCAATTATGAATATGCTTCCATATCAATGGATCTATATGGGCAAGTCCTCGTGGTGTTTGTTCAGTGTTCTGTGGTTTCGACATACCATCACAAATTCCCCTCTTCTCTTACTGCTGACCCTTGTCCGTGTTTTGCTATGAACAATGCAGCCTTGCTTTTTAAACCATCCCAAGCATTGCCCATATCTCCTCCATGATCCCCTTAGAGTGGTCTCAGGTGGTGTCCTTTACGGCAAGCTTCAAGGCCGTAACCCTCTCTCCCTCCCTCTCTGTCCTTCTCCCTCTCCCTCCCTCCCTCCCTCCCCCTCCCTCCCTTCCTCTCCCTTGCCCTCTCTCCTTCTCCCTCCTTTCCTCTCTCCCTCTCCCTCACCCTCCCTGCCTCTCTCTCCCTCTCTCCCTCTCCCTCTCCCTCCATCCCTCTCTCCCTCTCCTGCTCCCTGTTTCCCTCTCTGCCTCTCCCTCTCCCTCCCTCTGCCTCTCTGCTCTCCCTCTCCCTCAGTCTCTCCCTCCCTCCCTCTCTTCCTCTCCCTCCCTCTCTCTCCCTCCATCTCTCTGCCTCTCTCTGTCCCTCCCTCTCTGTCCCTCCCTATCTCC